>NC_069783.1:139802626-140106071 GCF_027406575.1 Nycticebus coucang
GGCCCATCAGCGATCTTCATGTGGGAAGCCTAATTTCCTCATACAGGGCACCAATCTGCCGGGTCCTCCAGCAGTCACAGCTGAGGGAAGATCGGGACCAGCCCGATTTCATCCCAGGGGCTGAGCGGGATGGCGAGTGTCGGCGGCTCGAACAAGGACACACGGAGCCAGGAGTCTGTCGAAGCAGGAACTCAACTTTATCATAACATGTTGAAATTTTTATACACTTTGGCTAGGGGGCAAGAGGTGGGAGCAGGAAGGAGGGGGTACGTAAAATGGGGTGACAGGCTTCAAGCCAATAAAATCTAACCCCATCACCTGTACCCAGGTAGAGGCCCTTTCAGGTCGGGTCTTGTGGAGTCCCTCCTATGCGGAAGTGCATGGATAGCACCAACTCGACTCAGGCTTAGGAAGTTCCTGTAGGCCTCAAGTAGGCCTTGCCCACACGAGAAGGCCCAACAGAATGGAGGAAAATTTGAAATTAGAAACTCAAGGAGCAATTGAAAAGTCAGAATTAGAAATTCGAGGAGAAATTCAAAAGTTGTCTCGAGAATTTAACAAATTTAAAGACAAAACCACCAAAGATTTTAATGCAATGAAGCAAGAATTTGCAGCCCTCAAAGATCTGAAAAACACAGTAGAATCCCTCAGTAACAGAGTGGAGCAAACAGAACAAAGGATTTCTGACATGGAAGACAAAGCCTTTGAATGCTCCGAACTCTCAAAAAGGAAGAGAAAAGGAGAGCAAAAACAGATCATTTGCTCAGAGAGCTCTGGGATAATTTGAAGAAGGCTAATATCCACCGCATTGGAATCCCTAAAAGTGATGCAGTGGCCTCGCAAGGCACAGAGGCCCTTCTCCATGAAATTATAAAAGAGAATTTTCCAGACATGCCAAGAGATTCTGAAAATCAGATAGCAGACAGTTTCAGAACCCGAGCATGACTCAATCCCAATAAGACATCCCCCAGGCATATCATAATTAACTTCACTAAAGTTAATATGAAGAAGAAAATTCTCAAAGCAACCAGACGGAAGAAATCCATTACCTACAAAGGGAGGAATATTAGAATGACTATTCAGTATCTCCCTGCTGATACTTTTCAAGCCAGAAGAGGGTGGTCATCGACTTTTAATCTCCTAAAGCAAAATAACTTTCAACCCCAGATCCTGTATCCAGCTAAACTGATTTTCATTTATGATGGAGAAATTAAATACTTTAATGACATTTACATGTTGAAAAAATTTGCCATAACCAAACCAGCTCTTCAGGATATTCTCAGACCTATCCTTCATAATGACCAGCCCAATCATCTACCAAAAAAGTAAACTTACTCAGAAACTTTTGATCAAACTCCAATTCCCACAGTGGTGAAAATATTAAAAATGTCCACTGGACTTTCGAAAAACGTGATACCCAAAATTTTACCAGACTTATCAATATTCTCCATTAATGTGAATGGCTTAAACTGTCCTCTAAAGAGTCACAGGTTAGCTGACTGGATACAAAAACTCATGCCAGATATTTGCTGCATACAAGAGTCACATCTTACCTTAAAAGATAAATATAGGCTCAGGGTGAAAGGATGGGTGTCCATATTTCAGGCAAATGGTAATCAGAAAAAAGCAGGTGTTGCAATTCTATTTGCAGAAACAATAGGCTTTAAAGCAACAAAAGTAAATAAGGATAAAAATGGTCACCTCATATTTGTTAAGGGTAATACTCAATATGATGAGATTTCAATTCTTTCAACCAGAATGCACCTCAATTTATAAGAGAAACTCTAACAGACATGAGCAATTTCATTTCCCCCAGCTCCATAATAGTAGTAGATTTCAACACTCCTTTGGCAGTGTTGGACAGATCCTCCAATAAGAAGCTGAGCAAAGAAATTTTAGATTTAAACCTAACCATCCAACATTTGCATTTAGCAGACATATACAGAACATTTCATCCCAACAATACTGAATACACATACTTCTCATCACCCCATGGAAGATACTCCAAAATCAATCACATCTTAGCTCACAAGTCTAACCTCAGTAAATTTAAAGGAATAGAAATTATTCCTTGCATCTTCTCGGACCACCATGGAATAAAAGTTGAACTCAGTAACAACAGGAATCTGCATACTCACACAAAAACATGGAAGTTAAATAACATTATGCTGAATGATAGCTGGGTCAGAGATGAGATTAAGAAGGATATTGCCAATTTTTTGGAATAAAATGACAATGAAGACACGAATTATCAGAACCTCTGGGATACGGCAAAGATAGTTCTAAGAGGGAAATTTATAGCACTGCATGCCTTCCTCAAGGGAACAGAAAGAGAGGAAGTTAACAACTTAATGGGACATCTCAAGAAACTGGAAAAGGAAGAACATTCCAACCCCAAACCCAGCAGAAGAAAAGAAATAACCAAAATTAGAGCAGAATTAAATGAAATTGAAAACAAAAGAATTATACAACAGATCAATAAATCAAAAAGTTGGTTTTTTGAAAAGGTCAATAAAATAGATAAACCTTTGGCTAACCTAACCAGGAAAAAAAGAGTAAAATCTCTAATTTCATCAATCAGAAATGACAAAGACAAAATAACAACAGACTCCTCAGAAATTCAAAAAATCCTTAATGAACATTGCAAGAAACTTTATTCTCAGAAATATGAAAATCTGAAGGAAATTGACCAATACTTGGAAGCATGCCACCTTCCAAGACTTAGCCAGAATCAAGTGGAAATGTTGAACAGGCCAATATCAAGTTCTGAAATAGCATCAACCATACAAAATCTCACTAAAAAGAAAAACCTGGGACCAGATGGCTTCACGTCAGAATTCCACCAAACCTTTAAAGAGGAACTAGTACCTACACTACTCAACCTGTTCCAAAATGTAAAAAAAGAAGGAAGCCTACCCAACACGTTCTATGAAGCAAACATCACCCTGATCCCCAAACCAGGAAAAGACCCAACAAGAAAATAAAATTATAAACCAATATCACTAATGAATAGAGATGCAAAAATATTCAACAAGATCCTAACAAACAAAATCCAGCAACACATCAACAAATTATACATCATCACCAAGCCGGTTTTATCCCAGGGTCTCAAGGCTGGTTCAATATACGTAAATCTATAAGTATAATTCACCACATAAACAAATTAAAAAACAAAGACCATATCATTCTCTCAATTGATGCAGAAAAAGCTTTTGATATATCCAGCATCCCTTCATGATCAGAACACTTAAGAAAATTGGTATAGAAGAGACATTTCTTAAACTGATAGAGGCCATCTATAACAAACCCACAGCCAATATTGTATTCAATGGAATTAAATTGAAATCATTTCCACTCAGATCAGGAACCAGACAAGGCTGCCCATTGCCTCCACTGCTCTTTAACCTTGTAATGAAAGTTTTAGCCATCGCAATTAGGGAAGAAAAGGCGATCAAGGGTATCCATATAGTGTCAGAAGAGATCAAACTTTTGCTCTTCACAGATGATATGATTGTATACCTGGAGAACACCAGGGATTCTACTACAAAACTCTTAGAAGTAATCAAGGAACACAGGAGCATCTCAGGTTACAAAATCAACATTCACAAATTGGTACCCTTTATATATACCAACAATAGTCAAGCTGAAAAAACAGTTAAGGACTCTATTCCATTGACACTAGTACCAAAGAAGATGAAATATTTGGGAGTATATCTAACAAAGGATGTGAAAGATCTCTATACAGGGAACTATGAAACTCTAAGAAAAGAAATAGCTTAAAATGTTAACAAATGGAAAAACATACCATGCTCATAGCTGGGAAGAATCAACATTGTTAAAATGTCCATACTACCCAAAGCAATATGCAATTTTAATGCAATTCCTATCAAAGCTCCACTGTCATACTTTAAAGATCTTGAAAAAATAATACTTCATTTTATATGGAATCAGAAAAAACCTTGAATAGCCAAGACATTACTCAGAAATAAAAACAAAGCAGGAGGAATCATGCTGCCAGACCTCAGACTATACTATAAATCGATAGTGATCAAAACAGCATGGTACTGGCACAAAAACAGAGAAGTAGATGCCTGGAACAGAATAGAGAACCAAGAGATGAATCCAGCTACTTACCGTTATTTGATCTTTGACAAGCAAATTAAAAACATTCAGTGGGGAAAAGATTCCCTATTTAACAAATGGTGCTGGGTGAACTGGCTGGCAACCTATAGAAGACTGAAACTCGACCCACACCTTTCACCATTAACTAACATAGACTCTCGCTGGATTAAAGATTTAAACTTAAGATATGAAACTATAAAACTATTAGAGGAGAGTGCAGGGAAAACTCTTGAAGAAATTGGCCTGGGCGAGTATTTTATGAGGAGGACCCCCCGGAGCAATTGAAGTAGCTTCAAAAATACACTACTGGGACCTGATCAAACTAAAAAGCTTCTGCACAGCCTAGAACACAGTAAGTAAAGCTAGCAAACATCTCTCAGAATGGGAGAATATATTTTCAGGTTATGTCTCCAACAAAGGTTTAATAACCAGAATCCACAGAGAACTCAGATGTATTAGCAAGAAAAGAACAAGTGATCCCATCGCAGACTGGGCAAGGGACTTGAAGATAAACTTCTCTGAAGAAGACAGGCTCACGGGCCTACAAACATATGAAAAAAATGCTCATCATCCTTAATCATCAGAGAAATGAAAATCAAAACTACTTTGACATATGATCTAACTCCAGTAAGATTAGCCCATATCACAAAATCCCAAGACCAGAGATGTTGGTGTGGATGTGGAGAAAAGGGAACAATTCTACACTGCTGGTGGGAATGCAAATTAATACATTCCTTTTGGAAAGATGTTTGGAGAACACTTAGAGATCCAAAAATAGATCTGCCATTCAATCCTATAATTCCTCTACTAGCTATATACCCAGAAGACAAAAAATCACATTATAACAAAGATATTTGTACCAGAATGTTTATTTCAGCCCAATTCATAATTGCTAAGTCATGGAAAAAGCCCAAGTGCCCATCGATCTGCAAATGGATTAATAAATTGTGGTATATGTACACCATGGAATATTATGCAGCCTTAAAGAAAGATGGAGACTTTACCTCGTTCATGTTTACATGGATGGAGCTGAAACATATTCTTAGTAAAGTATCTCAAGAATGGAAGAAAAAGTATCCAATGTACTCAGCCCTACTATCAAACTAATTTATGGCTTTCATATGAAAGCTATAACCCAGTTATAACCTAAGAATATAGGGAAGGGGGAGAGGGAGGGGAGGGAGGGGGGATGATGGGCGGGGGGATGGTGATTGGTGGGATTACACCTACGGTGCACCTTACAAGGGATCATGTGAAACTTAGTAAATTTAGAATATAAATGTCTTAACACAATAACTAAGAAAATGCCAGGAAGGCTATGTTAACTAGTGTGATGAAAATGTGTCAAACGATCTAGAAAACCAGTGTATGCTGCCCCATGATCGCATTAATGTACACAGCTATGATTTAATAAAAAAAATAAATAAATAAAATAAAAAAAGAACACAGTAAGTAAAGCAAATAGACTGCCCTCAGAATGGGAGAAGCTATTTGCAGGTTATGTTTCTGACAAAAGTCTGATAACCAGAATCCACAGAGACCTCAAACTTATTAATATGAAAAAAACAAGTGATCCCATTTCACTGTGGGCAAGAGACTTGAACAGAAGCTTCTCTGAAGAAAACAGGTGTATGGTCTACAGGTATATGAAAAAATGCTCATCATCTTTAAGCAGCAGAGAAATGCAAATCAAAACCACTTTGAGATACCATCTAACTCCAGTAAGAGTAGCCCACATAACATAATTCCCAAGCTACAGATGTTGGCATGGATGTGGAGAAAAGGGAACACTTCTCCACTGCTGGTGGAAATGCAAGCTAATGCGTTCCTTTTGGAAAGAAGTTTGGAGAACACTCAGCGACTTAAAATTAGGCCTGTCATTGGATCCTGCAATTCCTGTACTAGGAATGTATCCAAAAGACCAAAAATCATTTTGCAAAAAAGATATTTGCACCAGGTTATTCACTGAAGCTCAATTCATAATAGCCAAGTCATGGCAAAAGCCCAAGTGCCCATTGACCCATAAATGGATTAATAAATTGTGGTATATGTATACAATGGAATACTATGCAGCCTTTTAACAAGATGGAGACTTTACCTCTTTTATGTTTACATGGATGGACCTGAAACATAATCTCCTAAGTAAAGTATCACAAGAATAGAAGAAAAAGTATCCAATGTACTCAAAACTTCTATGAAACCAATTTATATTTACTCACACTTTCTTATGAAAGATAGATCACAACTGTAGCCCAGGATGAAGGAGAGAAATGGAGTAGGAAGGGAAGGGAGGGGAGAGGTTTGATAGAGGGAGGGTAAATGGTGGGACCACACTTATGAAGCATATTGCAAGGGTACAAGTCAAAAACAAATATAGAACATAAATGTCTTAACACAATAATCAAGTACATGAGACAAAAGCTATATTAATTAGTTTGATATAAGCACTCCAAATTGTATTTAAAAAATCAACACATTGTACCCCATATATCCATAAATGTATTCATTATCTATATGTATATGATTTAATAAAATATTCATATATAAATTGGGGGAAAGATTTCCTATTTAACAAATGGAGCTGGAAAATTTCTTCTTAGTAAAGTATCTCAGGAATGGAAAAAAATATATCCAATGTACTCAGTACTACTGTGAAACCTATTTAGAATCACTCACACTTGCATGTCAATAATGAAAAACAAGCCGAGGCTGAAGGAGGGAAGGGGAGGGAGAGGACAGAGGAGGGGTGGGTTGATAGAGAGAGGGTTAGTAGGGGAACTACACCTATGGAGCACAATGCAAGTACAAGTTGGATCTATCAGGTGTAGAACACAAATGTCTTAATGCTGTAATTGGGTAAATGAAGTGAAAGCTATATTGATTAGTAGGATGTAAGCACTTCAATTTGTACAAATAATCAACACATCGAATCCCATTAAAAAAAAGAAAAAAGAAAAGAAAACAAAATCACCTAGTACTTCCTCCACATTGGGCCAAGCAAGACAGAGCAAAATCCAGATTTTATAACATACAGTAACTGCACAGTCACAACTCTATGGATTTCCCAACCTGTCTTCTCTTCTGATTCACCAGGTGATTCTTCCCAGCAAGGGCCTCTTTCAGGCCTAGCACAATGGGCAGAGATTGGAAGTGGTACAGCACACCAGTAGCTATGCTTTACCTTTAAGAAATCTACCTCCTGTTTAGGCCAGAAGTCATTCTCTTTATACAACTTCATGGAATGGAAGTAACAGGATGCCATCTGAAACCATGAAGATGCACTTCTCCCACATTTTGAACATCTCTGAAAACAATAAGATGGATTTTTTTCCAATGCAGGCATATGATGATATAGTAATGCAGTCAAGATGAAGAAGTGTTAGGGTGGGGTGGGCAGAGGAGAAGAGGGTGGAGTAGAATGAAGAAAACTAAGATTGAGAAGAAGGAGGTCTTGGCTGTTTTGCCTACTGGGAAGAGTTCCATATCTCCATCTTTAGGAATAACATATCCTCAAGACAGAACAGACCCTGGAGTCAGAAAAACAGCCCTAGAGTCTTCTTTCTGCCATTTCCTCCTTAAGTGTACTTAAACAAGTTACTTTAACTCTTCAAGTCTTAGTCCTCACGTTGTAAAATGAAAATATTAATAACACCAGTGTTTTCAAGATCAAAATTTTTTGTGAGAAAAGAAATGTTTTCTAACCTACGAAACACGTTGAAAGTGTTAGGTACTTAACTATCTATAGTACTACACAGGAAGAAAGCCCAATTAATATCATACCCCAGTAAGGATTCAACTGATTATTAAGGTTATAGATCAAGGATTTCAACATGGGTCATCCCACATTCAGGATGTACACAGCTGCATCCATTCAGGGGTTTGGGATTGACCTCAGGTCAGTGAGGTGAGCAATGTGGGTGGAGAAAAGACAGCATTAGCCCACAGTAGAGAATATTTGCAAGATGCAGCAGATAATGTGACTGAAGAAGAGAATGAGAATATAGCCTAGGGGCATGAGGTCCACATTAATGAACCCCACCATCTTTAGGACTGGGGTATCTGCACTAACAGGTTTCAGCATACTAGGATATCACACCAGTAATACTCCACTTCACTGGGGCCACAGAAGGGCAAAGGGAAGGTGACAGTGATGAGAAGGATAGCCTGAATGAGATAAGAAATGATGTTCCCATGCCTAAGTTGGTGCTCATTTTGTGGCTTTTGATAATGGTGTCGTGTAGAGAGTATCATGTGGTAGCAAAGCAGTTGTAGCCCATCATTGTATAAAGGAAACCCTCAATACAATCCATGAAATGGTAGAAGAAGAGCTGTAACATTCAGCTTGAATAAAAACTAGGTGTCTCATTCCAATCCTACAGAAAGGAAAAATATATCAAAAGTAAATGACTAGAACAAGAAGAAAGACATGGTGTGGGGCGAAGCTGAGTGAGGAGATGAGAGCCAGTAGGATGAGAAGCATCCCTCAAAGGAAAAATGCACAACAAAAGCAAAACAAAGAACATTATCTCCAGACTGTGGGTAGGATGCCCAGAAGCATAAATTGAGTCACCACCTAGAGATTCCTCATAGCTATGAGAAAGTACAACCTTGAAACCCAGGAGATTCAAGACACCAAAGTCTTAACACCAATGTCACATTAGCAAGCTTATTGCTGAAGAATGAATGGGCTGTGTTTTAACAAGTGATAATCTATTTTCTTTTCAAGAGCAAAAATGAGGTCTTTATAAAAATATCAGCAATAAAAAGTTTCTGTTTCAGAATTACCAATTATTAACTCATTTGTGGAAGGAATGTTTGTAAAAACAGATGCCTTCTACAGCAAGATCCAAGTTTAGAGACATTCAAAGCCTTCTCCATTTAGGACAGTTTTATTATGGATGTATGCTTTTTTAGCATATTTGTTTTTTAAACACCATGTCCTCATGTAACAAGTTCCCAAATTTAATTGAATGTTTTTTATAAGCAGGCAAGAACATGCTAGTAATCCTAAGACAGTAGGATATCCTGAGCAATCATTTCCTTTTCCATCACATCATTTTGTCTTCAAGTCTTTGAAACTACCCAGAGTTCTTGAATCACTATTTTCTGTACTCTGGCTACATGAATGGACTTGTTCCTGGAATGAGGTTGTAGAGGCCTGTGACTGACAAATGGCACAGAGACAGACACCCATGTAGACTGAATGTTTCACATTATTTTATTCATCATCATATATGGATTTCTTCCTAATTTTTTTGCTTTTTTAAAAATTTTTACATATACATGTGTTTGTTAGGTTTCCATTTTTTGACTTCACAAAATTAAAGAGGCTTAAAATTTAATAACAATAACAATGTTTAAGATAAGGACTAGAAACAGAAACCATGTAAAGATAAACAAACATAGCTTTTGAAAGTCTGTGTTGTGCAGTGGGTCTTCCGTGGAGGCCCTCAGGGAGGTGTGAACATAGTTCCTTGCAGGAAATCATAAAAATTGTATTGTTTAGGGGCGGAGACAAGATGGCAGGCTGAAGCCAGCTTTCCCCACAGGCTCCCATCCAGAAAGAGAGTTAAAAGACAGAAATTTAGCAAGTAACCTGGCAGATTAGAGCTGCACCAAGAAAGAAGGTTGAGGAATGCACATCAACCCTGCTGAGGCGAGCTGCAACCCCAAGGATACAAACAAAAGGTACAAAATCCATCACCAAGCAAATGGGAGTCCCCTCCCTCATGAGAATAGATCAGAGTACCCCATAAACAAACGAGCAGAGTTCAAAAGTCCTCCCATTATACTCCACGGGAGAGATGCTCTAAAACTGGACCTACTTCCCCTACTAGGGTACCATGGTGCTCTCCTGCCAGGCATAAAACTGTGTAAAACTGTATATATTCTCTACCGGCAATTCTGAGCTCCCAGCACTACCCTCCACTCTCACTCTGAGGTCTGGAGGCCTGTCCCCCAGGAGTCCAGATTCTTGGGTGATTTCTTGAGGGGTGTGGACAAGGCCTGGACTGCTGATGGCCAGTGCTGATTCTGCGGCATGAGAATGAGGAGAGGACGGTCAGCTGAGAGGGAACCATGCCGGAGCTGTGGTGCCCCAAGGCGCAGAGCAGCAGACGTTTTTGGCAACAATAGGGCTCACCCCTGGCTACTCTGGAGTCACGCCCCCTGTCTCTCTGGGCAACCAGAGGAGGCTGGGCATCTTCTCAGGTGGCAACCACTGGCGGAACAGAGCTGGGATAGAAACATAGGCCCCGTGAGTAAAGGATTCACCTGAAGTGGTACCAGCCGGGATGGAGTGCTAGGTCTAGAAAATGCACACACAGTGCCGGCTGATTCCTGGGGCAGGGCTGACCTAGAGGACCACTTTACTGAGCCTAAGACACACCGGCCACCAGGGGATCATCAGCCTAGACAAAGAAGGGCAGGAGGCTAGAACTGACAGCTAACCATGCTGAGAATACAAACTACCAGGCAGCACCAAAGACAGGGCCTGAGGCACAGGTTCTGTGAACTCAACACAGCTTCTCTTCTGCAGGAGAATTTAGCCAGGACAGAAGCGAATTCCACAAAGTTGTTCTGTTCTGTCAGTAACATCAAACAGGGGTGGGGCTGGAACTGAGTGAACACCCCCCAGCCTCCATTAAGCATGCAAGGTTGTCAGGCCTCACCTCCCACTGCCAGATAGAGGCAGGGAGCAGCGGCCTGGCTGAGGAGACATAGATTTCCTTGTGATTCGGGCAGGTGCAAACCCCTGGAGTATCTGCTCATTGGAGGCAACTGGGTCACAGCCCTGCAGGGTTATCAGTGACTGGGTGTGACAGAGGTGCAAGGTGGGGAAGGAGGCATCAAATTCCCAGACTAATCTATTTGCTGGGTGGGTCCTCCTGAGCTCATGGAGCACCAGAGCAAGTCATATTGGAGTTGGCAGCAGACCCCTGTGATCTAGTTGCCAGAGACCTTTTAAACTCTTCCACCTGAGACAGGTGCTGACTGAAACAATTGATTTGGAACTTTTGAACTGAGCCAATCGCCCAAGGACTATCCAAATGGTGCCCTGGGTGTGTGGTTGTAGGAAGGTTTGATTTTCCTTTTCCAATTGTTGCTGGGTGGGGGGGTGACTTAATTGCTGGTATTTCTCCACAGCTGAGACTTCAACCCAGAGTAACTGTTTCACTAGGGTCAGACAGAGACCAGCTGAAAACAAGACAGAGCCACTTAGCCCCACCACACCAAACAGGTCCCCAGTTTCTCAGGCCATAGCACTGTATGGGTCCTCGGCAAAGCTCCAGGGGAAAAGTCAAACAGTGTAAAATAATCATGGGGCAAAATCAGCAGAAAAACTCTGATAACATGAATAACCAGAGTAGATCAACCCCCCCCCAAGGAAAGATATGGCAGATGTAACTGAAGATCCCATTCATAAAAAGATGGCTGAAATGTCAGAAATCGAATTCAGAATTTGGATTGCAAATGAGATTAATAGAATGGAGGAAAATTTGAAATTACAAATTCAAGCAGCAATTCAAAAGTCAGAATTAGAAATTCGAGGGGAAATTCAAAAGTTGTCTCAAGAATTTAACGAATTTAAAGACAAAACCACCAAAGATTTTGACACTTTGAAGCAAGAATTTGTAGTCCTCAAAGATCTGAAAAATACAGTAGAATCCCTCAGTAACAGAGTGGAGCAAGCAGAAGAAAGGATTTCTGACATTGAAGACAAAGCTTTTGAATGCTCCCAAACTCTCAAAGAGGAAGAGAAATTGAGAGCAAAAATGGATCATTCTCACAGAGAGCTCTGGGATAATTCAAAGAAGGCTAATATCTGCCTTAGTGGAATCCCTGAAAGTGATGAAGTGGCATCACAAGGCACAGAGGCCCTTCTCCATGAAATTATGAAAGAGAATTTTCCAGACATGCCAAGAGATTCTGAAATTCAGATAGCAGACAGTTTCAGAACCCCAGTATGACTCAACCTGAATAAGACATCCCCCAGGCACATCATAATTAACTTCACTAAAATTAATATGAAGGAGAAAATTCTCAAAGCAGCCAGACGTAAGAAAACCATTACCTACAAAGGGAAGAATATTAGAATGACTGCAGATCTCTCTGCTGAAACTTTTCAAGCCAGAAGAGGGTGGCCATCAACTTTTAATCTCCTAAAACAAAATAACTTTCAACATTCATAAATCGGTAGCCTTTATATATACCAACAATAGTCAAGCTGAAAAAACAGTTAAGGACTCTATTTAATTCACAGTAGTGCCAAAGAAGATGAAATATTTGGGAGTTTATCTAACAAAGGACATGAAAAATCTCTATAAAGAGAACTATGAAACTCTAAGAAAATAAATAGCCAAAAATGTTAACAAATGGAAAAACATACCATGCTCATGGCTGGGAAGAATCAGCATTGTTAAAATGTGCTTATTTACCAAAGCAATATACAATTTTAATGCAATCCCTATTAAAGCTCCACTGTTATACTTTAAAGATCTTGAAAAAATACTACTTCGTTTTATATGGAATCAGAAAAAACCTCAAGTAGCCAAGACATTACTCAGGAATAAAAACAAAGCAGGAGGAATCAGACTATACTATAAATCGATACTGATCAAAACAGACCTCAGACTATACTATAAATCGATAGTGATCAAAACAGCATGGTACTGGCACAAAAACAGAGAGGTAGATGTATGGAACAGAATTGAGAACCAAGAGATGAACCCAGCTACTTATTGTTATTTGATCTTTGACAAGCCAATTAAAAACATTCAGTGGGAAAAAGATTCCCTATTTAACAAATGGTGCTGGGTGAACTGGCTGGCAACCTGTAGAAGACTGAAACTCGACCCACACCTTTCACCATTAACTAACATAGACTCATGCCAAATCTTATAGACAATAGAAAAAAAAGAAATACTTCAAAATCATTCTACTTGATCTGGGTACTTCTGATATTAAAATTGGAGAGAATATATTATTATAAAGGGGAAACTACAAACATATTTCACTTATAAATGAGGATGCAATGTCCCAAACAACATATTTGTTGTTTGCTTTTTTCTTTTTCTTTTTCTTTTTCTTTTTCTTTTTTTCTTTTTCAGTTTTTGGCCAGGGCTGGATTTGAACCTGCCACCTCCAGTATATGGGGCCAGCTCCCTACTTCTTTGAGCCACAGGCGCTGCCCTGTTGTTTGCTTTTTATTGTCAGGATTCATTGACGGTACAGGAAACCAGATTACACTGATGGCATTTGTCAGGTAAATTCCCTCTTGTGTCTTGTCCCTAAAAGGTGTGTCACACACTGAGACCCCCACACCCTTCCCTCCTTCCCCCTCTCTGCTCTTCATTAAAATGGGGGCACATATAATTAGGTTACTCAGCTTGCTTATGTAAGGTTAGAGTCTGAGTTGCAATGTACCTGTTGGGTGGGAATTTATCCAACTCCTTCCTTGAATCTCAGTTTTTCTCTCATATGAGCATGTAAAGACTAATCTACTGGTGCCACCTAAGGACTGAGTACAAGTAATGCTTGTTTTTCATTCTTGTGATACTTCACTTAGAAGCATGGCTTCTAAGTATATTCATGTTCTTGCAAAAGATACATAATCCCCATCTTTTGTTAGAGTTGAATAGCATGCAATGATTATATATATTTTTCCCATAATTCATTGTTTTTTAATTTTAATTATTTTTATGGTTGAGTATTCATTGAGGGTATAAAGAATGAGATTAATTTTTTACAAAAATTACTAAATGCTTATAATATATCTGGTTTGAATTTTTTTAATTTTGAATTACAGAGCTTTTATTTGTCACAAAAGTAGGATCCTCTGACCAAAAAACCATATGAATCATAGAAAATACACACAAAGTTAATCTTAGTTGTTGATATGAATCTGCCAAAATTTTTCAAAGTAATTAAGAAAATAAAGCAATATTTCATAAATAATCCATAGAAATTTAAGATTTAAACATAAAATTATTAAATTTTTTATTTTTTTATTAAGTCATTTGTACATATGGGATTCAATGTGTTGATTATTTGTACAAATTGGAGTGCTTATAGCCTACTAATCAACATAACCTTCACAATTACAGCATTAAGACATTTGTGTTCTATACCTGATAGACCCAACTTGTACTTGCAATATGTTCCTTAGGTGTGGTCCCCCTACTAACCCTCCCTCTATCGACCCACCCCCCTCCCTCCCCCTCTCCTTCCCTTTCCCTCCTTCATCCTAGGCTATAGTTTAATCCAGTTCTTTTTGTTCTTCCATTAAGAGAAAAAAAAAATTGGAACCCTAAATTTTGGAGATAAAATAGATACAAGCTAATTGATTTACAAACATATAAAGACTATAAAATTTCTTTTTTTAGTAAATAATAACTGTGTACATTAATGCATTTATGGGGTACAATGTACTGATTGTATATACACTTAGCAATGCTTACATCAAACTGGTTAACATAACTTTCATCTCCCTTATTTGTGATGTTAGGACATTTATACTCTACTCTTATTATTTTTGACATGTACCCTGGCATTGTGTACATTAGGTGATGTCCCACCAAATACGCTCCCTCCTTCCAACCTCCCCACTCCCCTCTCCCTCCTCTTCCCTCCTTTTTTCTGGACTCTAGTTGTGTTTTATCATTCATATGAAAGTGTAGGTAATTATGTGTTGGTTCCATAATACTATTGAGTACATTGCAGACTTTTTCTTCCATTCTTGAGAAACTTTACTAAGGAGAATGTGTTCCAGTTCCATCCAGGTAAACTGGAGCTATAAGGTCTCCATCTTATTTATGGCTGCATAGTATTCCATGGTATACATATACCACAATTTGCTAATTTTTCATGGCTTGATGGGCACTTGGGCTATGTCCATGACTTATGAATTGGGCTGCAATAAACATTCTGGTGCAAATGTCTTCGTTCTTTTCTTAATGATTACTTTGAGTTCTCTGTGGATTCTAGTTATTAGACCTTTATCAGAAACAAATCTGCAAATATCTTCTCCCACTTTGACAGCTGTCTGCTTGCTTTTCTTGGCTTTGCAGAAACTTTTTAGTTTGTTCAGATTCCAGGAATGCATTTTTGGTGTTGCTTCAATTGCCAGGGAGTCCTCCTCATAAAATATTCTCCCAGACCAATTTTTTCATGTGTTTTCGCTGCACTCTCTTTTAGCATTTTTATAGTTTCATGTCTTAAGCCTAAATCTTATATCCAGTGAGAATCAATTTTTGTTAGTGGTGAAAAGTGGGAGTCCAGGTTCAGTCTTCTACAAGTTGCCAGCCAGTTCACTCAGCACCAATGAATGTGTTTGATAGGCTCATTGAAGATCAAATGACGATAAGTGGCTTGGTACATCTCTTGGTTTTCTATACCGTTCCATAAATCTACCTGTCTGTTTTTGTGCCAGTACCATCCTGTTCACTATGGAGTTATGGTATAGCCTGAAGTCTGATAATAGTGATATCTCCTGATTTGTTTTTATTTCTCAGTAATGTATTGGCTTTTTTATTTTTTTCTGATTCCATATAAAAGGAAGTACTATTTGTTCAAGCTCTTTAAAATGTAACAATGGTGCTTTCATAGGGATTGCATTAAATCTGTAAATTGCTTTGGGTAGTATGGACATTTGAACAATGTTGATTCTTCCCTGCCATGAGCATGGTATGTTTTTCCATTTGTTAACATCTTCAGCTATTGCTGTTCTCAGAGTTTCATAATTCTCTTTATACAGATCTTGCACATCATTTGTTAGGTAAATTCCCAGATATTTTTTCTTCTTTGGCACTACTGCAAAAGGAATATAAAGTCCTTGACTATATTTTCAGCTTCACTGTTGGTATATATAAAAGCTACTGATTTGTAAGTATTGAGATTTTATATCCTGAGATGCCGCTGTATTCCTTGATAATTTCTCAGAGTTTTGTAGTTGAGTCCTGGGATTTTCCAGAAATAGGATCATATCATCTGCAAAGAGTGAGAGTTTGATCTTCTCTGACTCCTCTAGGATGCGCTTGATCACCTTCTCTTTCCTGATTGGGATGGCTAAGATTTTCATTACTATATTAAATTGCAGTGAAGACCGTGGGCATCCTTGCCTAGTTCCACATCTGAGGGGAAATGTTTCCAATTTTACTCCATCCAATATGATATTGGCTATGGGTTTGCTGTATATAACCTCTATCAGCTTAAGAAATTACCCATCTAAGACTATTTTCTTAAGTGTTCTGATCATGAAAGGATGCTGAATATTGTCAAAAGCTTTTCCTGCATCAATGGAGAGTAATATGGTCTTTGTTTTTTGTTTTACATATGAGATGTATCATGTTTATAGATTTACGTATGTTGAACCAACCTTGTAACCTGGAAATAAAACCAACTTGACCCTTATCAATAATCAACTTTGTTCCCATTTGTTAACTTTTTTAAAAATTCATACTGAATAATCACTCAGAGATCAAAAATATTAGCAACATCATTTTCACTCTTGGTTTGGACTCTTCCTCCTCTTTTTCCTCCTCCTCTACCTCCTACTGTGCCTCCTACTTTTCCTGCTCTTCATCCTCCTTTTTCTTCTCCTTCTCTTCCTCCTCCTCCTAATCCTTTTTATTCTACTCTACCTCCTCCTCTGCTTCCCACTTTACCTCCTCCTCATCCTCATCTTCATCTTCCTCTTCTTCCTTAAGTTCCTCATCTTCAACCTTGTCTTCCTCCTCCTCTTCGTCTTTTTTCTCCTCTTCCTTCACCATTTTCTCCTCCTTCTCTTCCTCCTCCATTTCCTCTTCCAATTCTCCTTCTTCCACCCGTTCGCCCTCATTTTTCTCCTCCAATTCTTCCTCCTCCTTTTCCTCTTCTCATTCTCATTCTTCTCCTCATTTTCATGCTCCTCCTCTTCATTGTGGAGAATTGCCTGAGTTCCAATGTGTGCTTTGATACTTAGCTTCAGGCTTGTATTGGTATTTCCATGTTTCATCAGGATTGATAACATGGGCTAGGAAATCTTCTTGCCTCTCTGAAAGGACTCAACAGACACAGCCAGAACCAGAGATTAACACCACCCCTGGCCAGGCATTCCTGGCCACAGGACTGCTCCTCCTCTTGCCATGTGTCCCTATCTTTCTATGCCCTCCTTTGTTACCACGAGTCACAGATTTCATGCTGATGTTCAATGGTCCACATTGTGGACCAGACCTCTCAGGAAAAGACGAAACACTCTGGGCTCTGTGGTGGGTAGAAGTTCAGACCACCATACAAGGGGGGAAGGGTACACTGTGAGTTTGGAATGGCAGGGAAAATATATATCCAATTTTATGCTGGGCAGTGTGGTGTCTAGGTTCACAAGTGGGACCTTCCTGGAGAAGACCCACTGGAGGAGGAACTTGAGGAGGAAGTGGTAGAGGAAGAGGAGGAGAAGGAGGAAGTGGTGGTAGAAGAGGAGGAAGAAGAGAAGGAAGATGAGGAAGAAGATGAAGAATAGGATAAATAGGAGGAGGAGGATTCCAAAACAAGAGTGAAAATGATCTTGCTAATGCTTTTGATCTCTGAGGTATTTTTCAACATGAATTTGTAAAAAAAAAAAAAAAAATTAACAAATGGTAATCAAGTTGATTATTGGGAAGGATTAAAAAGGCTTCATAACAAAGTTTGATGAAAAAGGCCTGGATTTTTAGCCAAATATTCGTGGCTCTTCCATCATGAGAAAGCACCAGTCTGTCAGGGAGTTAATTGTGAGTAACATCATTTTCACACTTGGCTTGGCCTCCTCCTTTTCTTCCTCTTACTCCTCTTCCTCTGCCTCCCCTTCCACCTCCTCCTCTTTCTCCTCCTCCTCTCCCTTCTCCTTCTTCCTCCTCCACTTCTTCTTCCTCCTCGTGGAGAATTGCCTGACTTCCATTGTGCACTTTAATGCTTAGTTTCAGGCTTTTCCAACTTTTTACCCTGTATCTTGATTGCTTCTTCAAAGTTCAATGCATTTTCTCAAGATAGCAGCTACTCAGCTTGACTTTTTGTGATCAATCAGCCAACTTGTGTCTCTTCAGAGGGGAATTAAATCTTTTCAATTTTATTGAGATAATTGATAATAGGATGGATGTATACTTGTCTTGTTGTGGACTCTGTTTCATTATTTTACCATGTGGTCAATTGACAATGGAAAGAATACAAACGTACAAATTATAGGTATCACTAACGTAGGTAGACTTTTCCTTTGGCTTTTAGTTATTTTAGTTACAAGGTATCTTTACTTTGCTTGGAGTCTGTTGCATTGGTCTGTGTATAGTACAGATCTGAATATTTTCTTCAGGAAAACCCTTGTAATGACCAAGTTTGCATGTCAGAAGAAGATTTGATTTCTCCATCAAATATGAAACTGAATTTACAGGATAAAGAATGCTATGTTGGCAGGGCAGCGCCTGTGGCTCAAAGGAGTAGGGCACCGGCCCCATACACCATAGGTGGCGAGTTCAAACCCAGCCCCGGCCAATAACTGCAAAAAAAAAAAAAAAAAAAAAGAATGCCATGTTGGCAGTAGTTTGTTGGAAGAAGATTAAAGATAGGAACTCTTCTTCTGGCTTGCAAAATTTCCACTGGGAAACCAGCTCCCAAGTAGCTGGGACTACAGGTGAGCCATAGCTGTTAATCTGATAGGATTGGCCTTGTACTACAGGTGGTGCTTATGCGTGACAGCTTATAGAATTTTCTTTCTATTTTTTTCTCCATTTCTGCTGCACCTGTGGGCAGGTGCCAGACAGAACCTTGGCAGGATTCTGTGGTGGTGTATCTCTGCACACTTTTACACCCATTGCCTTGTATTTAGGGGGCTGGCCCACTTCAACATCTTCTCCTAAGTAACTAAATAAAAGTCATATAGGCTGAAGAAGCTCTATAGCTCAGTTAGACATCAAGGGTGTCAAGACTGGAGTCTAAATTTATTAACAGCAAGGCAATGCCTCTGTTCATTTGGCCCATTTTCATTGATGTATCACTGTGTGGGCTGTCAGCATAGTCACTTATTTATTCTTCATGCTCTCATATGATGAAGCATTGCTCACTGGAAAGCTAGATGTATCTGTGAAAAAAATCAAACATGAGTAACACTTTTACCTTAGCAAAAATAAAACCCATATTTCCTTAGAAATAAACTAGGATACTTCGTTTTATTATTTTTTGGGGTAATGTATTCAATTCCTGCTGCCAATAAAAAAAAACTATGACAATATTACCCCACATGTTAAATATAGACTGAAAGGGGAAATGACGGTTCGGATTTACTAGATTTATATCAGGTCCTGATGAATGGTCTTTCTCTATGCAAAATTTTCCCAAAGTAAGAAACATATCATTAGACTAAGAGGTAAAAATAACAATAATGATAATAATAATAATTCCAAATACTCAAGGAGAGCAAGATGGCAGCCGAGTAACAGCTTCCTTGCATCTGAGCACTGTGAGTCCAGGGAGATAGGACTCCAGGCATCTCTGGCTGGTGGGATCTGCCTATAATCACCCCTGTGAGGATACAGAGAGTCAGCGAGAGACTTCTGGACCCCAAGAGGAGGACTAAAACAGTGGAAAACTGGCAAGTAGTCGTGTGTGTTCAATTGGTCTAAACCTGCCTGCAACTGTAAGTTCAGTAGCAGCGAGACTGCAAACCGGAAAGGCCTTACCTGTGAACTGTTTTGGTGTCTTTGGACTTGGCACTCAGTTGAGCTGCCTTGGGGAGAGCCTGAGCGGGAATGCAGAGAACTTTGGCTGTTGTCTAGGGCCCCAGTCTAAGCCGCTGAGCCAGACGGAGCTAATAGTGTTTGGCTGTGGGCCACAGGGAGCCATTGTGAGTGATCTGCCCTGGCAAGCTCCGCCCTCAGGGTCGCAGAGCTAGAATTGGGTGGGAGCTGGTAACCCAGCACCGAGTAGCCTAAGGGTGGGGTCTGAGCCACCTTACAGCCCTAATGCTCAGGGGCAGAGTGAGACCGGTTTTGGCACACTGGGTAAGTGGATAGCCACTTCAGCACTGATTCCAGCAACAAGCACTTTCCTGGGAAGGCTTCTGCTCAGCAAGTTTACAAGTTCAAAGTGCCTTTTAAGTGGGCTGAAGAGAGATTTAGGGTGTCTACCTGCTGGGGGTTGAGAAATCAGCAGCCTCCAGTTGTATCAGAACTGTGATTAACATCTCATACCCCAGAAGACCACGTGTTGCCCAGACAATATTCAACAACATATACATACTGCTTTGTTTCTGGTTGTGTTTTGTTTTCTTTTTTTGTTTTTTTGGTTTGGTTGTTTTTTTGTTTATTTTGATGTTGTTTTGTTTTTTAATTTCAACCATTTCCATACAGATCTTTTTTCTTTCTCAATTTTTCTAGTTTAATTATAATTTCCCATTGCTGCCTTTTTTTAATAACTAGAACTTCATTTTTGCTAGTGTTTCTACCACTATTATTTGGTTTTTCACCCAATTTTATGCCGTAAAGTTTTCTGTTTGCTTGTTTTGGTTTGATTTATAGCATTTTTGTATTTCCTCTCTACTTGGTGCAGGGGTGGGGGGTACTGTGTCTGACCAGATTAGCAAAGAGCTGCTGACCTCAAGGGAACCACGGAACTGGGCACCCCCAGAAGGTGGGTTTTCTTTTTAAGATTGTGTCAAAGTACCCTACTGTACACCTATATTGCTCTGTCTCCCTATTTCTGTGCCTCTCTTCTGTTTGTCAATATTCCTTTTACCCACCCCCTCTCCTTTCTCTATTTTTTTTTCTTTTCACTCAGTCCTCCTTTCTTTCAGCCCTTTCTTGCTCTTCAACCTTCTCACCCTTCTGGTCCTTTACCAAAAGGACTCATTGAAACCTTAGTCCACAGGCATGAGAACTTAAAGAGCAAGAGGAAGTGAAAGGAAAATTAGGGCAAGGAAACAGATAAAACAAATCACTCATGAGGAAGAATCAGCAGAAAACTCCAGGCAACTTGAAGAACCAGTCCAGAACAACCCTGCCAAGGGACCATGAGGTAGCTACTGCAGAGAATTCCACCTGTAAAGAAATGTAAGGAATGACAGAAAGGGAATTTAGATTACACATGATGAAAACAATGAAAGAAATGATGGAAACAATGAAGGAAACTGCTAATAAAGTGGAAAATAACCAAAAGGAAATCCAAAAACAGAATCAAATAAGAGATGAACGATACGAAGAATATAAAAAGGATATAGCTGACCTGAAGGAACTGAAACAGTCAATTAGGGAACTTTAAGATGCAATGGAAAGTATCAGCAACAGGTTATAGACCATGCAGAAGAAAGAATTTCAGAGGTAGAAGACAAAGTTCTTGAGATAACTCAGATAGTAAAAGAGACAGAAAAGAAGAGAGAGAAAGCAGAACGTTCACTGTCAGAATTATGGGACTTTATGAAGCGTTCCAACATACAAGTTATAGGAATCCCAGAAGGGGAAGAAGAATGCTCCAGAAGAATGGAAGCCATACTAGAGAATATTATAAAAGAAAATTTCCCAAATATCACCAAAGATTCTGACACACTGCTTTCAGAGGGATATCGGACCCCAGGTCGCCTCAACTCTAACCGAGCTTCTCCAAGACACATTGTGATGAACCTGTCCAAAGTCAAGACAAAAGAAAAGATTCTGCAAGCTGCCAGGAGTAAGCGCCAGTTGACCTACAGGGGCAAATCCATCAGAGTGACCGCAGACTTCTCTAATGAAACTTTCCAAGCAAGAAGACAATGGTCATCTACCTTTAATCTACTTAAACAGAACAATTTCCAGCCCAGAATTCTGTACTCTGCTAAGCTAAGCTTAAAAATTGATGGAGAAATCAAATCATTTATGGATATACAAACATTGAGAAACTTCGCCACAAGACCAGCTCTACAGAAAATACTTCAACCTGTTCTGCACACTGACCACCACAATGGATCAGCAGCAAAGTAAGAACTCAGAAATTAAAGGACAGAACCTAACCACCACACTGATGCAAAAGATAAAACTAAGCAATGGAATCTCACCAAATAAGATGAATAGAATACTACCACACTTATCAATTATCTCAATAAATGTTAATGGCTTGAATTCCCCACTGAAGAGGCATAGATTGGCTGACTGGATTAAAAAACACAAGCCATCCATCTGCTGTCTGCAAGAAACACACCTGGCTTCAAAAGACAAATTAAAGCTCTGAGTCAAGGGTTGGAAGACAATTTTTTCAGGCAAATGGCATTCAGAAGAAAAGAGGAGTTGCAATCTTATTTTCAGATACATGTGGATGTAAAGCAACTAAAGTCAAAAAAGACATAGATGGCCACTTTATATTGGTCAGGGGAAAAATACAACAAGAAGATGTTTCAATTCTAAATATTTATGCACCCAATTTAAATGCTCCCAGATTCTTGAAACAGACCTTACTCAGTCTGAGCAATATGATATCTGATAATACCATCATAACAGGGGACTTTAACACTTCTCTTACAGAGCTGGACAGATCCTCTAAACAGAAATTCAACAAAGATATAAGAGATTTAAATGAGACCCTAGAACAACTGTGCTTGATAGACGCATATAGAACACTCCACCCCAAAGATAAAGAATATACATTCTTCTCATCACCCCATGGAACATTCTCCAAAATTGATCATATCCTGGGACACAAAACAAATATCAACAGAATCAAAAGAATTGAAATTTTACCTTGTATCTTCTCAGACCATAAGGCACTAAAGGTGGAACTCAACTCTAACAGAAACGCTCGACCCCACCCAAAGGCATGGAAATTAAACAATCTTCTGTTGAATAACAGATGGGTGCAGGAAGAAATAAAACAGGAAATCATTAACTTCCTTGAGCATAACAACAATGAAGACACAAGCTACCAAAACCTGTGGGATACTGCAAAAGCAGTTTTGAGAGGAAAATTCATCACTTTAGATGCCTACATTCGAAAAACAGAAACAGAGCGCATCAACAATCTTACAAGCCATCTTATGGAATTGGAAAAAGAAGAACAATCTAAGCCTAAACTCAGTAGAAGAAAAGAAATATCCAAAATCAAATCAGAGATCAATGAAATTGAAAACAAAAGAATCATTCAGAAAATTAATGAAACAAGGAGTTGGTTTTTTGAAAAAATAAATAAAATAGATAAACCATTGGCCAGACTAACGAGAAATAGAAAAGTAAAATCTCTAGTAACCTCAATCAGAAATGATAAAGGGGAAACAACAACTGATCCCACGGAGATACAAGAGATCATCTCTGAATACTACCAGAAACTCTATGCCCAGAAATTTGACAATGTGAAGGAAATGGATCAATATTTGGAATCACACCCTCTCCCTAGACTCAGCCAGGAAGAAATAGACCTCCTGAACAGACCAATTTCAAGCACTGAGATCAAAGAAACAATAAAAAATCTTCCAACCAAAAAATTCCCAGGTCCAGATGGCTTCACTCCAGAATTCTATCAAACCTTCAAGGAAGAGCTTATTTCTGTACTGCAGAAATTATTCCAAAAAATTGAGGAAGAAGGAATCCTCCCCAACACATTCTATGAAGCACACATCACCCTGATACCAAAACCAGGAAAAGACCCAAACAAAAAGGAGAATTTCAGACCAGTCTCACTCATGAATATAGATGCAAAAATTCTCCACAAAATCCTAGCCAATAGATTACAGCTTATCATCAAAAAAGTCATTCATCATGATCAAGTAGGCTTCATCCCAGGGATGCAAAGCTGGTTTAACATACGCAAGTCCATAAACGTTATCCACCATATTAACAGAGGCAAAAATAAAGATCACATGATCCTCTCAATAGATGCAGAAAAAGCATTTGATAAAATCCAGCATCCTTTTCTAATTAGAACACTGAAGAGTATAGGCATAGGTGGCACATTTCTAAAACTGATTGAAGCTATCTATGACAAACCCACAGCTAGTATTTTACTGAACGGAGTAAAACTGAAAGCTTTTCCTCTTAGAACTGGAACCAGACAAGGTTGTCCTCTGTCACCTTTACTATTCAACATAGTGCTGGAAGTTCTAGCCAATACAATTAGGCAAGACAAGGAAATAAAGGGAATCCAAATGGGAGCAGAGGAGGTCAAACTCTCCCTCTTTGCTGACGACATGATCTTATACTTACAGAACCCCAAAGACTCAACCACAAGACTCCTAGAAGTCATCAAAAAATACAGTAATGTTTCAGGATATAAAATCAATGTCCACAAGTCAGTAGCCTTTGTATACACCAATAACAGTCAAGATGAGAAGCTAATTAAGGACACAACTCCCTTCACCATAGTCTCAAAAAAAATGAAATACCTAGGAATATACCTAACAAAGGAGGTGAAGGACCTCTATAAAGAAAACTATGAAATCCTAAGAAAGGAAATAGCAGAGGATATTAACAAATGGAAGAACATACCATGCTCATGGATGGGAAGAATCAACATTGTTAAAATATCTATACTTCCCAAAGCAATCTACCTATTCAATGCCATTCCTATCAAAATACCAACATCGTACTTTCAAGATTTGGAAAAAATGATTCTGCATTTTGTATGGAACCGGAAAAAACCCCGTATAGCTAAGGCAGTTCTTAGTAATAAAAATAAAGCTGGGGGCATCAGCACACCAGATTTTAGTCTGTATTACAAAGCCATAGTGGTCAAGACAGCATGGTACTGGCACAAAAATAGAGACATAGACACTTGGAATCAAATTGAAAACCAAGAAATGAAACTAACATCTTACAACCATCTAATCTTCGATAAACCAAACAAGAACATACCTTGGGGGAAAGACTCCCTATTCAATAAGTGGTGTTGGGAGAACTGGATGTCTACACGTAAAAGACTGAAACTAGACCCACACCTTTCCCCACTCACAAAAATTGATTCAAAATGGATAAAGGACTTAAGTTTAAGGCATGAAACAATAAAAATCCTCCAAGAAAGCATAGGAAAAACACTGGAACATATTGGCCTGGGGAAAGACTTCATGAAGAAGACTGCCATGGCAATTGCAACAACAACAAAAATAAACAAATGGGACTTCATTAAACTGAAAAGCTTCTGTACAGCTAAGGAGACAATAACCAAAGCAAAGAGACAACCTACACAATGGGAAAGGATATTTGCATATTTTCAATCAGACAAAAGCTTGATAACTAGGATCTATAGAGAACTCAAATTAATCCACATGAAAAAAGCCAACAATCCCATATATCAATGCGCAACAGACATGAATAGAACCTTCTCTAAAGATGACAGACAAAGGGCTAACAAACACATGAAAAAATGTTCATCTCTATATATTAGAGAAATGCAAATCAAAACAACCCTGAGATATCATCTAACCCCAGCGAGAATGGCCCACATCACAAAATCTCAAAACTGCAGATGCTGGCGTGGATGTGGAGAGAAGGGAACACTTTTACACTGCTGGTGGGACTGCAAACTAGTACAACCTTTCTGGAAGGAAGTATGGAGAAACCTCAAAGCACTCAAGCTTGACCTCCCATTTGATCCTGCAATCCCATTACTGGGCATCTACCCAGAAGGAAAAAAATCCTTTTATCATAAGGACACTTGTACTAGACTGTTTATTGCAGTTCAATTTACAATCGCCAAAATGTGGAAATAGCCTAAATGCCCACCAACCCAGGAATGGATTAACAAGCTGTGGTATATGTATACTATGGAATACTATTCAGCTATTTAAAAAAATGGAGACTTTACATCCTTCGTATTAACCTGGATGGAAGTGGAAGATATTATTCTTAGTAAAGCATCACAAGAATGGAGAAGCATGAATCCTATGTACTCAATTTTGATATGAGGACAATTAATGACAATTAAGGTTATGGGGGGCAGGAAAAGCAGAAAGAGGGATGGAGGGAGGGGGTGGGGCTTTGGTGTGTGTCACACTTTATGGGGGCAAGACATGATTGCAAGAGGGACTTTGCCTAACAATTGCAATCAGAGTAACCTGGCTTATTGTACCCTCAATGAATCCCCAACAATACTAAAAAAAAAAAAAAGAAGAAGAAAAAAAAAGATAATTAAATTACATATGTAAAATTAAATTATAATTTTCCAAGTAATAAAAAAATAATAATTCCAAATACTCAGTTCTGCCTAAGACTGTACCTTCTAACATGGATTGCTGGATGTTATACATAATTAACTCTAGTCTTTGGAAATCCATTAACTAAACCTATCACTTTTTTCTGTTCAAAGTTCTTTAGTATCCATTATCTTATTTAATATTTATACTAGCCACAAAGAAATTTTAATCCTCATTTTATAGATGAAAATAGTGATGCTCAGTGGCATACCATAAATAGCCAAAATAACATAACTAGTAGCTAGTGATACAGGAATTCATAACCTGGAAGTTTGTTTGTCTTTAACATCTGCCTAAATGCTAATAATGCAAGTTGTTGTCAAATGATCTCACAGCACACTGCAATTCTGAGTAATGTCTCAGGAAGTAGTGAGAAGAAAAAGAGAAGGGCAAGAACACCAGTCCTGCCTCTACTATTTGTGAGCTTTCTATTCCAGTTTCAACAATAAATACTACATATATTAGAATTCCTATTGAAGTTTGCATTTTTAAAAGAACATTCAAACCATCCTCCCATAGCATGCTGCCTTTGATAACTTAAGAAAGCTAGAACCATATGTGGACCCACTAATAAAAAAAAAAAAGCTAGAACCTTATCACACAACTTATTTAACCCTACCAACCTGTTAAAATACTCTGACCTGTCAGCAGGCCTTCTAAGAAAGGATCAGAAGCCCAGGGTTCTATTGACCCACATAAGAGGGTTGCTTTACCTCAGCTTCCATGGCTTTGATGAAAACAACTGTGCCAGCATCTTCAGAGACACGTGTCAATTTTTCACAAAAAGCAACCCAATTTTTGACATTACCTGAGGCCTTTTCTTGAATATTGCATATTCCTGATGACTCTGAAAAGGGCAGTTAAGTGTTCTCCAAATAAGTTGTGGCAGTATTTTACCAAAAATTCCATAAGCAGATTAGCCTATTAAGAAAGAAGCACTTGTTTTCATATAATATGTTGATAAATTACATTTTATATAGTAAACTGAAATTTGAGAAAGTGTATTCTATTTAACTTATTTAAGAAATTGTCTTTCAGAATAAATACCCCCCCCACTTCATTTCCAAATGGTGAATCAGTCCCCTAGCAAGTATAATAAAAAAATTTTCATTACCTTTTCTGCAGAGTCCATTTCTTCTCTGCATGCAGAAGGGTGCCAAATAACACTTGGAGCCATACATACCCCTAAGTATAAAGTGTCCATTTGATTTGCTGAGGAAAGTTGAGCAATATTGTTTAAGACCAGAAATACATACCGCAAGAGCACAATGTTTGCTCTCAGTAGCTGGTCTAACTGCCTTAACACAGAAAAATGCACTTGTAAAAAGCAAGGCAATTTATTTCAAACTTGTAAAGACAGTCAACACTAACTTTGCACAAGGTTACAAGGCAAATAGGAACCCAGCTCAGATACCCAAGTTTCAGTTAATGTGGAACCCAAAAATGTGAGAATTGCACGGAGAGAATGAGAAAAATAAACTTTGGGGACTATTTGGGGTATATTTATACACTGTCCTCACAACCCAATGAAAACATAAATATTTCACAGAAGTGTCACTTAAAAAATAATACCCTACATAAATACTTCCCTGAAACTAATGGGATATGTTGCAGCTTAAGTAAATCTTGTAACATTCAGAGTACTATCAACGAAAACCCACAAAAATCTTTCTGATAAAATTAAACAGCAATTAAGTTTAAATTGCTCCTTTATTTCTAATTAGCAACACAGAAATGCTGTCTCTAGGTGAAGACCCAAACCCCAGCTGTAAAGACCACCCAGCCCATTCTGAGAGTTTATTCTCTGCTCCACCATCTTCTGAGGGTGATTTTGTTCAAAATCTTGCCTCATTTGTATCACTTTCACATATATGTCAAGCTTTCTTTCATTACTATATTTTCTAGTTCTCCCCACAATTTCCCTTGGCATGAGTAGAAACAATTCATTTTGTTGTTGTTGTTGTTGTTATCTTACTGACACTGTGAAACTCCCTTCATTGACACTTCTGAAGGATCTAAGTGGTTCTCTGCTGTGCTCCCACAGTATTCTCTAAATATCTCCCTCATATGACTGATTATGCTGCACTATTAAGGTAATTTCTTGGTTTATCGATCTTTCCCAACCTGAATTCCTGGAGAAGGGAAATAGGTCATTTCCTCTGTATGACTTCAGTTCATGAATTAGTAAAAAGTTGTTTGTTGCTTTAATATTTACCAAAATTAAGATCATAAACTGTAGCCTGTGTTATGGTCCGTTATTTCACTTCCAAAAACCACAGTAGACTGTGTCAGATTTTTCCATGCAAGTTTCAACTTATTGGTGTTGCTGGCAGGGCTCCATTTGATTCTGTCTGTAGAGGTTTTAAATTTCTTGATTTTTCTGTCTCTCGAAACTTTCATGATGACCAATGTAACAGTTAGTGAGCTAATGAATTACAGCTCCCATCAACTCAGGTACACAGAAGGAGCACAATGTTCAAGCTTTCCATGCTCATAGGATTATGGACAAAACGATGACATTGACAAGCTAACAGATGCCAACTTTTAACCTGGTGCCCATGAATATAACTTTGAGTTTTGGTAGACAACTTATAAAATATAAGTTTTTAAAATAGTTTTTGAGACATAAAAGTTAAAATAAACACCTTTTAATTTTGTTAAATTTCCCTCTATTGCTTCTTTCACCCATGACAGACACCTACTCATAATAGAGCTTTAATGACAAAACCCTTCCCAGACTGTTTTGGAGAACATCCTTACACAGATAAAAAGCAATTGTGCTAAAGCATTATTCTCATATCAAGTATGTACTAGAGAAGCCAGAAAGAAAATAACTTCTTTCAAAGTTTAGGTAAGTCCTCCCTTCCACGCATTACACAGTGCTCTGTGCCAGTTCATCACCAACTTAGGGATAAAGAAATGAATGCTTTGATTGGTTACCAACTAAACCTATAGGAATAACTAAAATCAGAATAATTGTGGGAAAGTTAAAGCACAATCTATTTGGGTGGAACCTCTTGTGTTTACACATTTTCACAAACTTGTACAACAGGCTAGGGTCTGGCAGTAAACCATCTAAGTCTTCTTTCCTATTTCCGTTAAAGAACTATTTGTGCCTTCCCTTCCATGTTGTAATCCTGCCAACATGGTTCTTCCTGGCTCTGAGGTTTGAGCCTGGCCCAGGACCAGGGCAGAGCTGGAGCCACAATGCTGTGATACAGAGTCCAGCTGCCATCTCAGGGAGCCCATTTTGGGCTCTGATGGGCTTTTCTTTTCTTTCTCTCTCTTTTTCTGCCTTTTCCTTTATTGTTTTCTTTCTTTCCTTTTTTTCTGGATTTCTGTCTTTCCTTATCTCTCTCCCTGTCTTTCCTTGTTTTCCTTTTCCTTTCCTCTGTCCTTCTGTCTATTAACTATGTCATGGTCTATGCAGAGGCAGGATTGGTGGACAACTTTTGTGGTCAAGTCGACCCATCATTTCTTGATGGCTTTGGTTGGGGGAAGGAGACGGTGGTTGATGTCTTAGAGCAGCAGTTCCTCAAACTGTGGGTCACGACCCCTTTGGAGGTCAAATGACCCTTTCACAGGGGTTGCCTAAATATATCCTGTATATCAGATATTTACATTATGGTTCATAACAGTAGCAAAATTACAGTTATGAAGTAGCAATGAAAATAACTGTATGGTTGGGGGTCACCACAACATGAGGAACTGTATAAAAGGTTCCCAGCTTTAGGAAGGTTGAGAACCACTGCCTTAGAGGGACCTTCCAGACTCTGAAATGATGGGGTCCAAGGCATTGACCCGAGTTTTCCAGCAGACCTTTGGAGACATATACCACAGACATATACCACAATTTGTAAAGATGGTGACTTCACATGTTTTATGGTTATCTGAATGGAGCTGGAACATATTTTTCTTAGCAAAATATGTCAAGAATGGAAAAAAGTATCCAATATACTCAATACTAGTATGAAATCAATATGTAAGAACCTACATATTCATATGAATGGTAAAACATAACTATAGTCCAGAACATAGAAGAGAAGAGAAGAAAGAGGGGAGGAAAGAGGTGAGTTGAGAGGAGAGAGGGTATTTGTGGGGACCTCACCTAATGTGCCTGATGCAATGGTGCATTTCAAAACTATTAAGAAAATAATATAATTGCGATGGATGTGTTAATCAGTTCAATGTAACCATTTCACATTCTGTATCAAATCAGCACAGTGAACCCCATAAATGCATCAATGTGAACAGTTATGATGTAATAAAAAAATAAAGAAAATAAGGGGAAAAAAAGAAGAGGTGACAGTCAACAGATGTGAGGGAGGTGGGTTCCTGCAGGCAAGTGGCCTTGGGCAGGATAGTCTGGTTTGTGCCAGGGCGTCAATGCCACATCTCTGAGTCAGAGCTTCGACCTCTAGGACTACTACCCTGGGGCGGGGGGGGGGGGGGGGCCTTGATTTCAGGCTTCCATAACAAGCCAGGCAGCTTGTGAATCCACCCAGGTGGTCCCATGAGCCTGCAGCAGCTGTGGAGGACACACAGCCCTGCAGAGACCTATGGAAGACCTGGAAGACCACACAGGTGGATGGGAGAGGTGGCAGGCAGGCGTTCTGGCAGGTGTCTGTAGTTCCAGCTACTTGAGAGGCTGAAGCAGGAAGATCACCTGAGTCTGGCATGTGAGGAGGCTCAGAAAACAAACATTAAAGGCCCATGACAGATCTCCCAAGGCAGCCCATGCAGAGGGAAAAAGAGAAAGGGCCCAGAGAATCCAGGAATTCTAACTTTAGACTCCCAGGCAAGCATGCCCAGGCTGACTTCCCCCTCATACTACGGGGAAGTCCATGGGGTTTGTACCTGGTGCCCACTCACTAGAGCAGAGGTCCTCAAACTACAGCCCACAGGCCACATGTGGCCCGCTAAGGACATTTATCCAGCCCACCAGGTGTTTTTGCTGTCTTGCCTGTCCTGCTTAGCAGCTGACTTGTTCTGGGACACAGTGCGCATGTGTGGAATGTGTGCCAACTCTCCAACTCCGTTCCTTCTCTCTGTCTCTCCCCGCCAGATGTTTTTGCCGTCCTGCTTAGCAGCCCACTGGTCCCGGCCTGCAGTGCGCATGTGTGGAATGTGCCCCACACTCTTCAGATCCCCTCCTACTCTCCGAGTCTCCTCCTTCTCTCTGTCCCTCCACTCCTCCGCTCAGTTTCTGGTGTAATCAGAGGAGTCACCAGGTTGCCTGTGCAGAGTCTGCTGCTGCCTAAGGACTGAGGTAAGAACAAGTTAGGATTTTTTTTTTTTTAAGTTAGGAGGTCTATTTTTTTTTTTTTTTTTTTAGTTTGCAGTTAGTAAGGCCTTTTTGCAGTAAAGTGGGGCCTTTTTTTTCTGAAGATAGGAGGTCTTTTTTTTTTTTTGCAGATGGGGCATCTTTTTTTTTTTTTTTTTTTTTTGTAGAGACAGAGTTTCACTTTATGGCCCTCGGTAGAGTGCCGTGGTGTCACACAGCTCACAGCAACCTCCAATTCCTGGGCTTAGGCGATTCTCCTGCCTCAGCCTCCCAAGTAGCTGGGACTACAGGCACCCGCTACAACGCCCGGCTATTTTTTTTTGTTGTTGTTGTTGCAGTTTGGCCGGGGCTGGGTTTGAACCTGCCACCCTCGGCATATGGGGCCAGCGCACTACCTGCTGAGCCACAGAGCCTTTTTTTAAGTTGGTTAGTTGGTTGGGGGTGGTGTCTAGTGACAACACACATATTCAGTGATAACACAAATAGTCAGCGCTCAGTGCTAATGCAAATTGTCAGTGCTCAGAGGTAATGTAAATGGTCAGAGTTCAGAGGTAATGCAAATAGTCAGTGCTCAGTGGTAATGATAATTGTAAGTGCTCAGCATTAATGCAAATTGTTAGTGCTCAGTATTAATGCAAATTGTCAGCAATCAGTGTTATTGCAAATGGTCAGTGGTCAGTGTTAATGCAAATGGTCAATGCTCAGTGTTATCGCAAATGATCAGTGGTCAGTGTTAATGCAAATAGTCAGTGTTCAGTGGTATCACATGGGGGCCCCAGTGGTAATCTGCCTAGTGCCCCATGGGAACTTAATCTGTCTCTGCAGACAGCTGAGTAGTAGGAAACCCAATTTAATTGACAGTAAGTGCATTTATATTCTGATTGCTATTCAGTTGTGTATGATGTTGTATGTTGTGTGCTGTGTAAGCCTCAGTTCACACTGTTGCGATCTCTGAGCAGTGCGAGTTCAGCCATATGCTTGTATGGCTGAACTCTCACTAGATTCAGAAGAAAAAAGGCATATGTGCCTTCTTTTTTCCTGCAGTGGAATCTGATCACATGGGTGAGTTCACAGATCGCAGTGCGGTTCGCACAGGGTAGTGTGAACTGAAAAGGTGGTGGAGAAACCGGCTCTGTAATCACGCCTGTTCCCACATTGCACTAGTGTGAGCCTGAGGTAAAAGCGGAGTTCCACCATATGGGCACTGGCGAGGCTGAAAATATATGGACTGGCAAGGCTGCATTGATGGATGCTGATCAGACTGGATTGATGGGCAGTGCAGTCTATATGTCTCTGTGTGGGCAAAGTTATTGCTGATATATTGCTTTTGGAGTGCAATATATATATATTGGTATTTTACTAATAGCAATTTGGAATCCCTAGGAAACAATGATATCAAGAAAGAGAAAAATTGACTCAGACTGTAGGATATTCAAAGAACAGTGGACTTATGATTACTTTTTCATGCAGTACAAGGAAAGAGCTGTGTGTTTGATATGCCAGAATATAGTGTCTGTGTTCAAAGAATACAATTTGCATCGACACTATCAAACTCAACATAAACGTGATTGTTTGGTCAAAGAAGTGAGAAAAGATAAAATATTAAAACTGGACTATACATTGACAACTCAGCAAAATACTTTTGTGAAGCAGAAACAGCTAAATACTTCATCACTGTGAGCAAGTTTTCAAGTTGCCAAGCTAATAGCGTGCACTGGCAGACCATTCATGGAGGGAGAATTTGTTAAAGAATGCCTTCTTTCTGTTACCAAAGAGATGTGTCCAGAGAAGGCCAATTTATTTAGTACAGTGAGTCTTTCAGGACCCTCAATTACACAAAGGATTGAATAAATGGGAGACAATTTACATCAGCATTTGAAATACTCTGCAAAAAAACTTTCCTATTTTTCCTTGGCACTCAACGAAAGTAATGATGTTCATGATTCTGCACAACTTCTAATTTTTATTCGTGGGATGAATGACTATTTTGAAGTCACAGAAGAGCTTGTGGCACTGCAAAGCATCAAAGGAACAAGTACAGGAGAGGATTTTTATAAAAAGGTTTGCCAAACTGTGAATAGTTTGGAGCTGGACTGGGCAAAACTAGCCAGTGTGACAACTGATGGTGCTCCTAGCATGGTGGGGTCTAAGAAAGGAGTAATTGCTCACATTAACCAAGAGATGGACAAACATAACCATTCTCATCCAATAGCCATACACTGCCTCATCCACCAACAAGTGCTGTGTAGTAAATCACAGAAGTGGGACTCTGTTATGAAAACTGTGGTATCTTGTATTAACTTCATTAGAGGTAATGCACTAAACCACAGACAATTTCAGGAATTTCTGTCTGAGCTAAATGTTGCCTGTGAAGATGTTCTGTACCACACAGAAGTCCATTGGCTGAATCGAAAGAGAGTTTTGAAACATTTCTATGACCTACTTCTACAGATTACAGCTTTTCTGCTTTCAAAAAACAAAGAAGAACCAGAGCTCAATGATGAAGAATGGAAATGGTACCTTGCCTTTCTGACAGATGTAACAGAGCTACTCAACAATTTCAATGTGCAACTTCAAGGAAAGGGGAAGCGCATCTGTGATATGCAATCACATGTGAAAGCATTTGAAGTAAAATTAGGCCTCCTCATCAAACAAGAGAAGGAGGAAAATTTCTGCCATCTTCCCTACAACTCAAAATCTGTTAGCGGAAAATCCATTGGTTGCATTCCCAAATAAAACGTGTGGATTCACTGGAAAAGTTGCAAAAGGAGTTCCAATTTAGATTTAAAGAGCTTCATCTCCATGAACAGGACATACAGCTTTTCTGTAACCCATTTTCTCTTGACATTGAAAATGTGGATACGATTTACCAAATGAAACTGGCTGAACTGCAGAATTGTGACTCTCTGAAAGACGCATTCAAGTCTTCAAGGAAGCAGCCTTCCTAATTTCTATACATCTCTCCCCTCTGAGACATATCCTAATCTCAAGAACCATGCACTCAAAATGGCAACCATCTTTGGTAGCACTTATGTCTGTAAACAGACTTTTTCCAGAATGAAACATCTGAAATCTCCAACCAGATCTAGACTAACTGATGCACACTTGCATCACTTGTTACAACTAGCAGTGATCAATATGGAACCGGACATTGACCATCTCATTAGCCAAAAGCAGGCCCATAGTTCCCATTGAAATACCGATAAGTTTGTTGATTTAAGTTTACTTGTTCTTCATTTTAAATATTGTATTGGTTCCCGTTTTGTTTTTTTTTTTACTTCACAATAAGATATGTGCAGTGTGCATAGGAATTTGTTCATAGTTGTTGTTTTTTTTTAACTATAGTCCAGCCCTCCAACAGTCTGAGGGACAGTGAACTGGCCCCCTGTTTAAAAAGTTTGAGGACCCCTGCACTAGAGGCACACACTCACCCAGCCTATCCTTCCTCTTCTTGCAGGCCTCCAGGTTTCAGCACCCTGGACAGGCTGAGGGGACCTAGGCACTGCTCATCCCTTGGCCATGCAGTTGACTTGATGGTGGAAGAGAGGTTGCTCTGATCTTCCAGGTCGGGGTGTGTAGACCAGGTCACAAAGAACTCCACCATCTTTCCTGAGATCTTCAGGGACACCAGCTTCTTATGATGGGGGAAGAAGCCAGGACAGGTACATCCCTAGCTTGACCCCCATCTTATTGTGTGACCTCAAAGTCACTTGCCCTCTCTGGGCCTCAGTTTCCTATCTAGGCCCCTTCCTTGCTTAGACACCTATTCTGCTTTGGAGAATGTGGTACTAAGTTGCATCAGGTGGTAGACAGCAGGGCTATCCTTCTCTGAATCTGTTTCTTCATCCAAAAAATGGGAATGAAGTTTCACCTCTGCATGAGAGTGCGAGAATTAAATGTAAGTACAAAGTGCATAAAGTATAACATGCAAATGATAAATGACAAGTCTGCATCATACCCTGGGCAACCAAATTCTACAGCAATTCAGGCCTCTGCCAATTTTAGAGAAAGATATGAGGCTCAGAGAGGCTGTGACTTGCCCAAGGCCATACAGCAAGGCATTATGATCTTATTCTATCACTCTCCAGACCAGACACCCAAACTCTGTCCCCACACACACACCATCTCCCAGGTACCCCTAGACTCTTGGCAGTCTTGTCCTCCCGAGCCTCAACTGCCCTCTCACCACCTGGGCAAAGTCCCAAGCGTTGAATGGGGCAACAAAGACTATGTAACCATGCATGACCAGGGCGGAGGGTAGGTGCCAAGATGCAGGTGGCAGGTGTCCAGCTGGGGATCCTTCCTCACAGTCACAAGGACATCTGTCTGATTACATTCCTGAAGGAGGCTGTCCCCTGGCAGTCCAGCCCAGGCTGATGTGGGCAGAGAACATCCTCAATGAAAGCACAATGCACAGAGCCTGCCCAAAAGCCTCCCCTGATGTGCTCCCACCTTCCATCACTTGCATCTCCAGAACAAAGCAGGAGCAGGGACAGGGCAGAGGGTCTCTCTCCTACAGACAAGATGTCCACAGACCTCATCCCCACCAGCCTGACCTAAGAGAGCCTGAAAGCCGTTCATGTGAGCACCTACTATGAGCCAGGGGCCTGCAAACTTGCACTCTTGTAGATCCTTATAAGACAGGGCCACCAGCAAGGCCCTCAACGGCAGAAGGGTCCCACAATAGGGTACAGCGAGGGGGCACTGGAGCTGATTCAGAAGGATGCTGAGGGCTGGCCAGGAAGAAAAGGATTTCCAGCTAGGAGCACTGGGTGCATCATGTGTTGTGGGAGGGACTCAGAGATGCTGGAGGGTGGTGATGAGGCGAGACAGGCAGAGGCAGGGCAGAGCTATGCCCATGAGCACAAAGCTGCAGCTCAGCCTGGGCAGCTCCCAACTTTAGGGAGAGCCTGGAGGGTGGAAGGTGGACAGTGAGCAAAATGTCACAAGCACACAGGGGTGGATGACTCAAGCTGTGACTGTCAAGTAGCAGGGAGGGGACATGCTGGGAGAACGATGGGCTAGAGGAGGATGTGGGGTGTCAGCCCAGGCATGGGGTAGGGAGAGGGGTCTAGAGAACAAGGAACCTTTAAGGGAGCTAAGAGGGAAGGCAGGAGCCTGAATGGAGAAGGCCATGGGGAGCCTGGGAAATGGACTTTGACAGTATAAGCCAGAAGGTTAGCAGAGAAAAGCCCACCCCATGCCTCAGGGACCCCTAGCTCCAGGGTAAGCTATTCAGACTTATCCCGCTTCTGTAGATACCCTACCTCCTGAGCAGGAGCCACTACCTTAGCGCCCCCATTATGTCTCACTAGCAGAATGCCCACCTGGCTCTGCTACCATTTTAAGTTCCAGTCCTAGTGTAGGTGGTCCCACCAGGGCAGGGTTGACCTGGGCTATGACGGGTAGGGCCAGGGTCTGGGCTGGACCTGATGTGTGGCTTGGGGCAGGGCTAAGGAGAGGACCCAGGTCTGCTTCAGCCCTGTGCCCAGTGCCCAATCTTTCTACCCCTTTGAAGTTAGCTGACAAAAAGGGGGCAGACCCAGAAGCCGAGGTATGGGGTGGGAGGGATGGCCCCTTTAGCACTCCCAGGCCCAGCAGCTCAGGGGAAGCCACAAGGAAAATAGACCATTTCCCCCACCTAGGATGAGGGTGGGAGGCAGCCCCCTAGTCACTTTCTTCTCCCCGACCCCTGAATCCCCTCATGGGGGAAGGGAATTTCATGTGATACTTGTGTGTTGGGGCTGTCATCACCATCTTGGGCACCTTCAGGCTCATGAGGTATTGGCCAACAGGCTCCTTTCCCAGAGGGCTCATTGCTTTAGGAGGCTTGAGAAAGGCAACGCCTACTCCAAAGGAGACAGGAGGCACCAGTGGTGGAACTCCTGACACTGCAGAAGAGCACTGGCCAATGAACCACACATGGTGAGTGAAGTCCCTGCTCTGCACCATCTCAGCCTTGCTTATTCCCAACAGAAAGAGGCAAAAACACAGTATCTTAAGGATTTATTGGGTCCAGGGTAGGGACCTCTGGCCAGGCCCCAACAGCCCCTACACCTTGGATGGACTGGCCAGAGAATCTGGCCTGAGGTGTTCCAGTTACTGCATTCTTGCATTTCTCCCTGAGTATCTACTCCAGCCACACAGGTAGGGGTCCTGGCTGCTCAACTTGCCAAATGATCTTAGGCATATTCCTTGCCCTCTCTGGGCCGCAGTCCCCTCACCCTCCATGGGAGGATATAACTTTCCTGTAACAAGACAGAGCCAGGCCCACCCAGAGTCCACTCCCATTCAGATAAGCAGTCAGGGTTCAGGTCCCGCCTCTGTCTATGACTTGCTGCAGTCATTGCTCCTTGAGGCCTTTGTTTTTAAGCTTCCATCCAGCTTATACTCAGATGCCAGGGCCTTGGAGTCATCCGGGAAGACAGGTATCCTGCCATCCTGGCAGGAATGGGCAGTTGGCACAGAGCAGGAGCAAGCTAGTACACAGACCAGGAGCTGGGGTGCAGTCAGGAGGAGCTGGGCTTCCCCACTGATGGGTACAGCTTGCGCAGGCTGGAATCCAGGAGGAAGTCCACTGACCTGTAGGAAGGGGGAGGTGGTGAGTAGGTGGCCAAAGGAGGCATGAGACCAAGGCTAGAGAAAGGGACCCCTAGATGCAGGATACAAATGCCATCCAAGGTGGAGACTTCTCCCACTTTGGGCTACTTGGAAAAGACAGAATCAAAGAGGCAGACATCATCCTCTTCTTTTCAACTAGGGATATTGAAGTACAAAGAGGTGTCACTTGAGGCCTCCGGATCAGTTATGTTCCCCTGGAGAAAGACTCCTCTCACTCCATGTTGGTCTGGCTGGGTTGACCACTTCTAGTTCTAAGAGTAGACACATGAACCAAGCCTGGCCAATCAGAAATGAGAAACTGGCTCAGGGATGGGCACCCTGTCTGGGATGGACCAATGACAACCTTCCTTGGAATTTTTGTTGTCACTATTAAAAAGGCTTCTGATGGGGCTTGCTAAGTTGGTAAAGCCAACAAGGAATAGGGTAGGAGTCAGTTCTCTGTAGTGTTTGCCAATGTTTGAGCCACCTGCAAAGTATCCCTGGCAAGGAGTTTATGGAGCCATGAAGGATATAGCGGTTTGGCCAATATTGTCTTAACATGCTTCAAATAAATCAGATATTCTCAGTGCAGATCTTGGTGGGCAGACATGGGAATCTGAGGGGAACAATATAAAGAAAGCCCAACAAGCTGTAGCTAAACAAGCTTTAACTGAATCTACACTTCCCAAACCAGTTCAGAAACCACCCAAATGTAATGTTAATAATAACCCTGGTAGTACAACTCCAACTGTGGAACTGGATGGACTTGAAAAGGGGAGAGCCTACCATCTATGGGCCATTAGATCCTAAGTCATTCTCAAATTATAGAGCTAATTACAACTCTCGGGGTATGTACAAGAGGTATCATTGCCCAATGCCTAAGACCTTTTACGTTCAGCTGACTATAGGAAATAATGAATTTGACGGGGGAAGGAAAGACTCAGCAAGCTACTAGACACGATGCTGCAATGAAAGCCCTTCAAGCACTGCAGAATCAACCTATTCCAGAAAAATCACATCAGAATGGTGAATCCAGAAAAGAAATGGATGCTGACAAAGATGCAAATAAATCTGAGCTAAGCTTAGTGTTTCAAATTGCTTTGAAATGAAATATGCCTGTCAGTTTTGAGATTATCAAAGAAAGTGGATCATCACATATGAAAAGCTTTGTTACTCATGTGTCTGTGGGAGAGTCTTCCGCAGAAGGAGAGAGAAACAGCAAGTCTCTAAGAAACATGTTGCAATTACCATCTTATAGGAGCTTTAAAAACTTCCACCTCTTCCGGTGGTGGAAAACTCAAACTATTTTTTTTTTAATGCCCTAAAATAATAGTAAAGTCTGGTCCAAAATATGGTCAAGGAATGAAGCCATCTGGCTCAAACTCAACAGGCCAAAAAGGGAAAGGAGCCAGATTATGTTTTGCTTTCAGAAAGAGGAATGCCTCCATGTCAAGAATTTGTGATGCAGATCAGGGTAGACAATGAAGTTGCTACAGGAACAGGATCTAATAAAAAGACAGCCAGAAAAAAAAAAAAAAAAATGCTGCAGAAGCAATGCTATTACAACTTGGTTACAAAGCATCTACTAGTCTTCAGGATCAACTTGAGAAGATAGGGGAAAACAAAGGCTGGAGTGGTCCAAAGGCTGGGCTTCCTGAACCATCAAATAACCCTGCAAAAGGAATTCTTCATTTGTCTTCTGATGTTTATCAAGAGATGGAAGCCAGCTGCCACAAAGTCATCTCTGTCATCTCTGACACTCCAGGCTATTTGTCACCCAAAGATACGAACCAACCTTCAAGCTCTTTCTTCAGTATATCTCCTACACTGAATAGTTCAGCTACAGTTGTCAGGGAACTCCTTATAAATGGAACACCTCCAGAAAAGTTCTCCTACCTACCCACCTACCCACCCCACCCCCGCCTTGTTCTTCAGTACAACCTTCAAAACAACTGGAATATTTAGCAAAGATTCAAGGCTTCCACATATGAATTAAAAGCAAAACCAAAACCTAAACAATTCTTTAGCCCCAGATCCTTCATCTCTATCCATCACAAGGCTCATTTTCCCTGTTGGCGTGGCCTATGTGCCTCTTAAGTTATGAGTTAATTAGGAACACAAAGGACAGAAGACAGAGCCATGTGCACACACCTCATTTCTTCTTATTTTTGGTCTGTCCAGTAATTTCTTTTTTTTTTGGAGACAGAGCCTCAAGCTGTCGCCCTGGGTAGAGTGCCGTGGCATCACAGCTCACAGCAACCCTCAACTCCCAGGGTTAAGCAATTCTCTTGCCTCAGCTTCCCAAGTAGCTGGGACTACAGACACTCCCACAACGCCTGGCTATTCTTTTGGTTGTAGTTGTCATTGTTGTTTGGCAGGCCCAGGCTGGATTCCAACCTGCCAGCTCTGGTGTATTTTTATTTATTTATTTATTTACTTATTTATTCATTTATTTATTTATTTATTTATTTTTTGAGTCTCAAGCTGTCGCCCTAAGTAGAGTGCCGTGACGTCACAGGTCACAGCAACCTCTAACTCTTGGGTTTAAAAGATCCTCTTGCCTCAGCATCCCAAGTAGCTGGCACCTGCCACAACACCCAGCTATATTTTGGTTGTAGTTGTCATTGTTGTTTGGCAGGCCCAGGCTGTACTCCAATCCACCAGCTCCAGTGTATGTGGCTGGCACCCTAGCCACTGAGTACAGGCAGCAAGCCTCTCTTCTTTTTTTACAAACTACTTTTCATGCTCTGTACTACCTTCCATTTGGTCCTTTTTTTTTTTTTTTTCCTTGAGACAGTTTCACTTTGTTGCTCTCCAGAGAGTGTGAGGTGTCAGTCATAGCTCTCAGCAATCACAAATTCTTGGGCTCAAGCAACCCCCTACTTCAGTCTCCTGAGTACCTGGGACTACAGATCCCACTACAATGCCAGCTAGTTTTTCTATTTTTAGTAGAGATGGGGGTTCTTGCTCTTGCTCAGGCTGGTCTTGAACTCCTGAGTTCAAGCAATGTACCCGCCTTGGCCTCCCAGAGTGCTAGCATTGCAGGCGTGAGTCACTGTCCCCGGCCTCTTCCATTTGGTCTTGATTGGGAGCATCTGTCTTCTCACTTGTCTTCCACAAACAAAATTCTGCCTTCAGACATCTGGTGTTAGCATTTTGCACCCAGTTTTTCCTCTTTTTACATACGGTTTTGTTTTTCTTCTTTTTTTTTTTATTTTCTCTATACATGTACATGTGTTTTTTTGGTTTCCACTTTTTGCATTCACAAAATTAAAGAGGCTTAAAATTTAATAACAATAACAATGTTTAAGATAAGGACTAGAAACAAAAACCTCGTAAAGAACAAACGAAGATAACTACATTCGGAAAAGAAATCAGACGATTGCTGCAACGAAATATTGAGCAATAATAATAATAATAATAATGCAAAAAAAAGTAACATTCACATTGTCAGATAAAAGTATGTCTATCATAGAATGCTTTGACTCTGAGGTTCAGTATGGAGTCATCGGTTAACTTTTTTTTTTTTTCAGTCTCAAAAAATAGAGAATTTATTTTTATAAATAAAAATAGAAGATAATTTCAAAAAACAAACCATGCCAAATCTTAGAAAAAGAATACTTCAAATTAATTCTACTTCATCTGGATATACCTGATATTAAAATTGGAAAAAAATATATTATTATAAAGGGAAATTACAAACATATTTCACTTATAAATGAGGATGCAATATCCTAAACAACATATTAACAAGTTGAATTAAAAATTATTGTTCCAATAATGTACTTTGGTATAAATTAAATGCAATTAGTCACTATTTTCTTTTTTATATTAATGGCAAACCATTAAGATATAACATCCCAGAAATACATTATCTTAGGAGTTAAACAAGGTATTTGAAGAATAATTAAATGCTTTCTAATTCTTTGAGGCATAATAATGTGTATTTGTTTAGGGCAAGACACGATTGTTAAGAGGGACTTTACCTAACAAATGCAATCAGTGTAACCTGGTTTCTTGTACCCTCGATGAATCCCCATCAATTAAAAAAAAAAATGCGTATACGTTTTACTGTATAATGTTTTGAACCGACTAGGGAGAACAGCATCTGCCTCAGATGGCACCAACAATTCTATTTCACAGGATAGTCCAAAATTAGTTTAGAGTTTAACTTAACTTGTTAATGTGAATTCAGGGATGAAGACTTTTTTTCCTCTTTATCCTTTATTTCCTTTTGGAAAAATTCCCATAAAAACCAATATTTCTTTATGGATAGATCAGAGCTTTTAACAGAATTATTAACTGTAAGAAGAGGAAATATCCATGTCCTGATTTCTTAGTTGCCTTGAAAAATCACGCACTGAACTGTAACTGCTATCTTGATGGAATGAACTGCAGCTTCTTTGTGTGTAGAAAGAGTGTACTGCTCCCTTAGATTTCACTGTTTTCATCCACTTTCCATAATCTTACTCCTTAAGACCAAAAACTGTAATTTGTTAGAAATGCTCTAGAAAATCAGTATTGTGGACTTTGCGCCCATAGCTCAGCAGTAGGGCACCAGCCACAGACACCAGGACTCACAGGTTGGAAACCGGCCCTGGCCTGCCAAACAACAATAACTACAACAAAAAAAAACAGCCGAGTGTTGTGGGGGATGCTTGTAGTCCCAGCTACTTGGGAGCCTAAGGTAAGAGAATCACTTAAGCCCCAAGAGTTTGAGGTTGCTGTGAGCTGTGACACTACAGCACTCTACCAAGGGCGACATAGTGAGACTCTGTCTCAAAAAAAGAAAAAAAAAAAAAGAAAATCTGTATTGTGTAGAATGATCATGTATTTATAACACTTTTTACAAGTTTAGACTATAAAGTGAGAAAGAAGATCATATGTTTTGGGGAGTATTTTGCATGTTTGTTTTTCCCCCTTTCACAGATTCCTTCCAATCCTTTCAAACTATTGCCAGGTAGCCATTAGTGATTTTCACTGGACTATTAATGGTATTTGAAGTGACTCAGAGCCCTACCTAATGATATCATTAGCTATCTAGATTCAGCCATGCCTGAAAGCAACACAATCCTGGAATTATATTTCTATTTTATTTAACCATTCAGTCTGAGTTACACTTCCATCACCAATACCTCCCCAAACCCATCCCCTCCCCGATGTTCGCGCCCTTTCCTGACTCTAGTTATTTAGTAATACTAGTTATTTTCTGGGAATTTACTTGTCCTGCATCCCATAACCTCAGGGCACCTCTCTCCCTCAACTGTCAAAGTATCTGCCAGATCACATGACAAAAGAGCACAGACTGTCTTTTCTACTTCAGGAGCTCCAAATGCCAGCCTGCCTCTGTTGCCACTGTTATGTGCAAAGTGGGCATTCCCCATACTTCTCAGAGCCCACTCCACCTGCAGGGTGGATGAGCCCTCCCAAGACCAGGAGAGCACTTACCTGTCAATGGGGTGGATAATGATGGGGATGGTCAACAGCCCAAGTGCGGTGGTGGTCCACTTTCGGACAGACACAGGCCAGTGAGTGGTTGTGCCCAGGACATAGAGTGAGGCGGCACACACACGGTTGATAGTGAAGCCTGGAATGGCCACCGAGGCCAGAGCCTGCCACACAAATGTGTCCACCACAGCCACTGCCATCCTGGTGCTGCGGCCTTCTTCAGGGCTTGGCACCTGGTGGGCATAGAGACATTTAATCTAGCTGGGACAGAGGCAGAAAATCCTTTGATGAGGGGAATGAGGATGGATCAGAGAGAGGCAACTGGCCTGTAGGGGAGCACTGGGGGCAGAGGGAACTGCCCTAGTGTTAGGCTCTGGACTGTACCACATTCAGGGCTGGAGATGACACACCCAGGACTGGGATACCAGGGGTCCTCAAATCACGGCCTGCAGGCCACATGCAACGTGTGATTGTATTTGTTCCCGTTTTGTTTTTTTACTTCAAAATAAGGTATGTCCAGTGTGCATAGGAATTTGTTCATAGTTTTTTGTTTTGTTTTTTTTTTAACTATAGTCCAGCCCTCCAACGGTCTGAAGGACAGTGAATTGGTCCCCTGTTTAAAAAGTTCGAGGTCCCCTGGTAGACTGTCAAATCCAGGTTTAGGGGTGAAGATATGGGAGCGAGGGTACACTATCCTACAAATAGGACTTAAGTGTGGACTGTACCAGGTAAGGATGTGAAGATTGCACTGTCCTACGGAGATTTTATTACATGCAAGGCTGAGGACTGAACCACATTAAGGGGGGCTGGGAGCACGGATGTTGGAGAGCAGGCTAACACTCACCTCTACAGCCTTCTTTCCTTTGTCAATGGCATCGGCCAGCACGTAAGAGCTGGCCACACCATAGCTCAGCCACACCACAGCCCTTGGCACCAGGGAGCGGAATGCCTCCCCAACTTCATTGGCATAGCCTAAGGGGGAAGGGACACTTAATTCTCAGACTCATGGACTGTTCCACAAGGGGGCGCTAAAGAGAGCTGGTTCTAATCCTAGCCTGCTAAGGCTTAATTCTCAGACTCATGGACTGTTCCACAGCGGGGCGCTAAAGAGAGCCAGTTCTACTCCAGCCTGCTAAGGCAGAAGCTGGGCAACGTTAGGCAACTGACTTTATCTCTCTGACCCTCCTTTTCTGGGTCGTACACTGGTGCCAAGGATGCCCACCTGGACTCTGGGCACCTTGACTCTGAAGCCTGAACACAGAGTCATCATTATCATAGCTCATCGGTTAGATTTCCTAGCCCTGATCCTAGGAGTGTACCTACACTAATGAGGTAACAGGCAGCCAGAGAGAACTTCACTGATGAGCAGCCGCTCTAATCGGATACTCACCTCGTGCCCGGCCTTTCTGTGGTACCCCATTCCACTCTTACAACCATCACCCACTGAAAGAGGCCCTCAAGTTCATTGCTTTTTGCCGAGGAGGAAACTGAGGCCCAGAGGGAGTCAATGAGTGGCAGGGCCAAAATAGGAGTCCAGATCCACCGACTCCACAACCAGCCAGAGAGGGCAGTCCGCTTACTTCTTTGAAGCTTCCACCCTTGGTTGTAGAGAGACCTTGGCCAAGTCCCTGGCCCTCTCTGAGCCCAATCTTTGGCCCAAGCAGAATGAAAACTAAGATCCTCCCGACTCCTCCAGGCTGGGTAGGCATGTGGCAACTCTCACATCCCCAGCCTTGCAGGGGTGGGGTAGCCGCGCCGGTCCCCCTGCGCTCACCCAGGTATCGCACCCACGTGTCCCGGTAGAGGTCGCGCTCCACGCCCCGCAGCTGCGGCTGTGACATGGCTCTCCCGCCGTGCCTCTGGCTACTGCAGCCGGCACTGCTTCTGCTGCTCCGCCCCCACCTCCTGGAGCACTCCAGTCCGCAGGGCTGGGACCATTAGAAGGTCCCGGACTGAAGGACAGGTCAAACTATCTCCGCCAGCAGGGAGCGTCTGCAAATTCCCCGGCGCACCAAAGCCCCTCTCCCAGGCTCGGGTTTTACAGATGGGTTTTCTTCACTTTTTCTGAGCAGTTGGCGCGAAACCTTTCACAGGAGTGACTGTAGTTTTTGGAGCCAATGAAGCCAGGGTTCGTATCAAGGGATGCTACACTTCATAGCTGTGTGACCTGGGACAAAAGTACTTCTCTGAACCTCACTTTATTCGTTGGTAAAATGACACGATAATAGCCACTCACTGGGAGGGTTTCGAGGATTAATTATAAGTCATCATTTACTGAGTTTACTACTGGCCCAGACGTTGGCTAAGACTTCTCAATGGCTTACTTCCTTAAACTCTCCCACCAGGCTGGGATCCCGTTTTACAGGTGAGGAAATAGAAGCACAGAGAAGGTGGGTCACTTTCCCAAGAACACACAGCTGCTTAAGTGGCAAGCCTGCATTTGAATCCAGTGTGGTTTCAAACTCCATGCTTTTTAGGCAATCTCAGTAAATGAGGCTGGGGGATTAAAGAGTGAGAGCCCTGGAGAGGTGGGTGCCCGACTCTGGAGTCCCTTCTCAGCAAGCGCCACTCGTATCTTACTGGATCAGTATGCCCCCCAGACTAAGCCTCTTGTGGGCAGGACACGAACTGGGCAAAGTAGACAGGGTTGGGTACAAAACTCCAGGGAAATGAGAATAGAATGAAGGGTCCTGGGTGTTAATGGTTACAACAGAAAGAAGCCCTTCCCCTGCCTCAGTTTACTCATGTGATTAATGAGTGCACTTCACTAAAGTCTGTGACTTCTTTGCGGTTATCTTCGAGGCAAAGGCGCAGCCCTTAAAAACAGGCAGTCCTGGGTTCAAATCCCGATTGTGCCGCCATTTGGCTGTTAGCTTCCCTGAGCCCCAGTTAGTTCCCACGCTGTAAAAAATGAGAGTAGCCAATATTTACGGAGCGCTTACTTGTAGGCCTCATTAAAAATGAGCTCTTACATCAAATAAAGACGGAAATAAATGAATACCATTGACTGTCTGTGGTAGTCCCCGTTTTCAGCCTTAAGCCTCCTATCACTATAAGGTCCCGGGGAGTTGGGCTTCTAGTGGGGGTAGTAAGTTGGAGTAGCTGCCAGCACCTGAAACATCGGCAATGAAGGAGCGGAATTGGGAGACGGTCCCTAAAACCATGTGATCGCCGCTACCCCTATCCTTGCTGCTCAAGATCCTCCGCGGGTTTAATTTGCGTTCGCCGGTACTCACAATTGGAGCTCACAAACCTCCGAACACTAACTGAGCATCCGGATAGGGCGGGGCCTACGCCCTCACTGTGAAGGCCGTCAGGTGCACCGTTAGTGCCCTAAGTAAAGATGGCGAAGATTAACCACCGGCTGGACCAATCAGATGGCAATCTGGCCTTTGGACTTCCCCCCCTTACAGGGGAAAGCTCCCGCGAGAGCAGAAGGTTTCTGCGCATGCGCTTGGTCTATTGCCGTGAAGCCACTGCGAGTCTGCAGAGGCTGCGGAAGTTGAGTCTGCTGAGTGAGGCCAGCGAGCATTCCAGCAGTGGGCATAGAATTCCACTCTCTGCGAATTGAACGTTCCTTTATTCATTGGTTAATTTTCCTAACAGCGTTGTAAACCAAGGCCAGGCTGTCCTCTTGAACACGGGCCTTGGCCTCTTGTGTTCGGCGCTAACCCTTCCTCTGCCCCAAGCCCTCCCAGCTTCGCGAGACGAGTTTCCCAGGCTGGGCCAGAACCTAGGTTCTGAGAGAAAGTTCTCACAAGGTTCGGGGCTGCTGTCCCGCGTTCTGTAGGCAGGGCGGTGTGGGGTCGGATTAAGTGTTGAGGTTTCGGGGCTGTCTGGCCACCCCCAGTCCTTGGTTCTGCGAGATACTGGCCTTGCCTTTGGCTTCCCGCCTAGGCAGCCTCGCAGCCTAGCTACGTGACAGGCAGAAGGAACCCACTAACTACATCTATTGTCCGCCTCCCACAGAGATGGGAATGCCAAGGCCTTGCTCAGGTCAGTTAGGGAGCAGGGTTTGCGAGTACCATAGAAAATCCAGACTGGGAAATACTCTTTGAGTACTACTTTCTTGATCCCACTTACCATTTTTGTCTGGGGGGTGGTGCTTAAATGCAGGATTACTTGGTGAGAGGCAGATAGCAATGAAAAGGGGATTAGAAATCTCCCCTCATCTTTTAGGACTCACTCCTACCCCCAACCTCTCTGGCCCTCCCCAGAGCTCTGATCCCTGAAGGTAATTTCCCTTGTGCTTTGTTTGCATTGGAAAACAGTGAGTAGGTACCAAAAATCCCAGGAAGCTCTGAGTCACTGAAAATGATTAGTAGTAATTAAAGAGGCAGGCAGTGGGACCCAAGAATTGCTGTAGTTTTCAAGGTACGGGAGAGAGGCCTGCCCTGTCTACACCTGAGTGGGAAGATCTGTGCTGACTCAGACCACCTCTTGAGGCCTGGGAAAAACTAAAAGATATCCAATCTCAATAAAAAAAAAAGTTTGGAAGAGCTGCTTACCCCCACCATAACTTTAGCAACCAACTCCCTCTCATTGTGATTGAAACTTACATGTTCATTTGGGAGCAAGTTCCTCCCCTGCAACTGGCTTCCCTGAAGTGTGGTCTTAATCTTTCACCTTTTTCTAATTGCCTGCTGCCACCGTGTAGTACCCCCTTGCTTATCTTAGCTGTCTCTGGACAGGCAAAGTTGGCACACTTACAGGATAGATCCCTATCACAGTGGCCAGTCCTTGGGGACTTCTAAGTAATTTGAGAAGCAAGGAGACCCACTCCTCCTCTTCCTGAGTCTGAAATGAAAGCCCTCCGGATCCAGCCTGAGGTCTTTTCCTCCAACCCAATTCTTTGGGCTGCAGGGTTGTGGGAAATGACTGCTAGAAGGGGTAGAACACAGGGAGACACTGAGGAGGGGCCAAGGCTGCTGTAAGAGAAGGCGTTATTTGGGGGTAACTTCCCCCAGCTGTTTCATCTTCTCTTCTGAGGCTTTGTCTGGAAGCAGGACCTCCACAGAGAAACTGACCTTCTTGGCATGAATGAAGCTGTAGGTGTTGTCAAACCGCAGGACATCTGAGGGGAGGCAGAAACCAGACATTCAGGCAGTTCTGACAGCAGGCTTGGGGACAGTGATTTTTGTTGATTTTTATTGACTGAGACAGTGTGGTAGGTAATGGGAATGAAAGTAGCGTAAGCAACGGCCCTTGACTTTCTGAAACTTAATCCAGCTAGGTTGACAAGACATTCAATGGAGAGAAAAAAATTTGAGGCAGAACATGCCAAGTGCCAGATGACTACAGAAGACTTATCATGTCTCTAATAGCTTGGAAGAAGAGGGCCCAGTAGACCAAAGTCATGTGAAAAGCTTTTTAGAGGAGTTAGAGTTTGAACTAGGCTTGAAAGGGGGAAGTGGAATTGTTATCCACTGTAATAATTGTCATGGTAATAATGACTATTGCTTTGTTCCAGCTCTGGGAGGTTAATCTATGCATATTATCTTACCCTTCCTCACAGCTACTCTTATGAGTTCAGTGTTGATCCTGTTTTATATCAGATAAAAAGGCTCTTGTGCCGCACAGTGAGGAAATTATAGAGCTAGAGTTTCACTCTGATTCACATTGCTGCCTTTGTCTTGCCTGACGTGGGCCCTGAAAAGCCTAGCCCTGTTCATTTTCTAACAAAAGATAAAATGTGCAAACTTCTTGAACTAGAAAGCTTTTTATCCCAAAGGAAGCTATATGGACAGGAATGCTCATGGCATACCTTTTTTTAATAATAAAACTTGGAAACCTGGTTTCCTTTTTTGATGTTCATCAAAAAAGAATTATTTAAATAATTTATATTGTAATCCATATGATGGAATACTTTTCTGATATAAAAAGAAAGAGATTAGCTCCATAGATGTGGCTGGGGAAAATGTCCACAATATATCTTGAGGCTGAAAAAGTTACAGAACAGCTTAAAAATAGTTCATAACATTTTGTAAGTCTGTATGGTAAAAATCTTTTTTGGCCTTACTACTTGGTCTACCTACACTCCAGGTTCTCTTTGGTAATACCACTCAGATGTTTGTCCTAAAGGAAAGTTTTCAAATCCTGTGATGAGTTTTACAATCTCAGAATTCCTTCAAACATACACTCCGTGACAAACTGAATTCCTGTAAAGATGTACATGTATGTATATGCTTGTTTATTGAAACATGTTGATTGGAAACATGCTTCTAGAGGGTTGAATAATATTTGGTAGGAAAATAGCCAAGACGTGTTAGCAGTGGTTTTCGACCTTCCTAATGCCACGATGTATTTTCATTGTTACAAAGGGTTGAGAACCGCTGCTCTAGATAGGGAAAATAGGCATGCCCTTGGTAGAGAAGGCCTCTAAGCCTTGGCAAAAGAACAGATTGCTTTTAGCCTAACCCAGTTTCTTTGAGAAGTTGTTCCATTTCAGCCAAACACCTTTTCAAGAGAACTGAGTGTGAAAACAAAACACTAGCTCTGCCCCTTCCCTTTGCTGGGATTTCTCACTTTTCCCACCAAGAAAAAAACTGGATTTAATCCTAAGACTTAACTTTTCCTTGCCCTGCATAAAGTGCATCACTTAGACCAAAGGTAGACATACCACCAACTAACTCTTCCTTCATGGTGTGAAGTATTAAGTTACCGATTTTTTTCTCTGTACCAGAGGTCTTTCAGGACCAACTGTTCCTCTGGAAGGAGTAAAGCTTCCTCTCTGCCCTTAGCAACCAGAGTTATCCATGTTGTAGGAGTGGTCCTTTGAGTTCCTTGGTCAAAGTACCAGGATTGAGGTAGCTTTTGCTTAGCAAGGCCTTAGAAACAAGGGATTGATCAGAGGCACAGGCCCAAGGGAAATGGAATCACTGCAACTCCAGAGTCTTCTTGTTTCATTTTGACACTAATCGTGTAGTTATAGAGCCTCCAGAGATCCTCCAGGGTAAGGCTCCTTAACTGTTGTTGGGTAACTGACCCCTTTCACATTCTGATGAAAACCAACGTAGACCTTCTGAGATAGTGGTTCCCAATAGGAAAGATACTATTCTGAAGGTGGGGTGGTGTGGTGGAGTAGGTAAAAGCTTGCATTCTCATCTATGTATTGAAAAATATATTCTCTTGCCATATGAGCTTTTATTATATTGACTTTAAAATTACATGGCTCAGTGGATTATATTATCTATAACTATTTCAGAATACTGGAGGGGATGTTAGACACTATTTGTTCTAAAAGGGAAGTATTTGATCTTTAGGATTTAGAACCACTGCTCCAGGGGACCTTAGATTAATATCTCCTAGTTTAGTCCACTCATTTCATTTTAAGGAGAAGGGAACCTAAATCTAATTATTTAGAGACATTTGCTCACAACACTGAGAGATGCTCTGTAGTGGGTCTTTAAACAAACAGAAGACACTGGGAGGGTCAATGGCAAAGCTGGACTCAGAAACCAGGCCTGCTGGTGCCCGCTGGACTGTGTCCACTGCAGCGCGGTCTGGCAGAACTGTGTAACTTTAACTTCTACACCACATCATGCACTCTTTTTTGTTTTTGGGGGGTTTTTTGTTTTTTTTGGAAACAGAGTCTCATTGTCACTCTCAGTAGAATGCTGTGGTGTCACAGCTCACAGCAACCTCAAACTCTTGGGCTTAGGCGATTCTCTTGCCTCGGCCTCCCAAGTAGCTGGGACTACAGGCTCCCGCAACAACAGCTGGCTATTTTTTGTTTGCATTTGTCATCGTTTAGGTGGCCTGGGGCAGGTTCAAACCCACCATCCTCGGTATAGCCGTAACCACTGTGCTATAGGCACCGAGCCACATCATGTACTCTTGATAAACAAAGGCCAGGTCCTTTTTTTCTGAATCTTTTCATTCCTAGTTGAGTATCTATACTAAATAGGCACTCAGTAAAAATTAAGTGAGAAAACAAAAGTTAAATCAATTCAAAGTTTGTCCCTCCTCCTTGGTATTTTAGTATACTTGGACAAGGCCCGGGGCACCTGGGAGGGACAATGTATATTTGCCATCGAGGCTAGCACAGAGTTTTAATTTCTCCTCTGGGTGACTATTGTCTACGTCCAAGGGTCCTGGTTCTCCCAGGGCATTGCCCTCCTGCAGATGAGCTTATAACCTAACACTGGGTTCTCACTGTGCTCAGGTCTAACCTGAGTCATGACCCCACACAACAGTTGAACCCACCTCATTGTCTTTACAACTGGGAATGGGGATGGACACTGTGGCCTGACTGTACTCAGGGGAATGGACAAGAAGCGTATCCCAGTCAACACCCTGCAAGCAGGTGAAGGTTCCTTCAGGAGTGTATCCCATGCTTGGCACTAGTAGCACAGTGGTTATGGTGCCAGCCATATACACTGAAGTTGGTGGGTTCAAACCCAGCCCAGGCCAGCTAACCAACAAGGACAACTGCAACAAAAAATAGCCAGGCATGTGGCCGGTGCCCTTAGTCCCAGCTACTTGGGAGGCTGAGGCAAGAGAATCACTTAAGCCCAAGAGTTTGAGGTTGCTGTGAGCTGTGACGCCACACACTCTACCCACACGACTTGAGACTGTGTCTCTTAAAAAAAAAAAATGGAAAGAGAAGAAATTCAAGCTTGTACGTATGAAGTGCTTTATCTTCTCTGGTGGACATTGTCTGGGCTGGTGCTAAACCTTGTTCTTGCTGAACCACACAGTACACACCTTCTCTTCCAGTACACTGCTGCTCACTCACAAGAATACTCCCACTCCCTGAGGAGCTATACTGCACTGCACGGCATCTGTGAGGAGTCATTAGAGGCTGAAAGTTGCCTGTGACACGAAAGAGAAGGCAGATCCTCACACTGGGTGATGATGTGGACAAGTATAGAGGCTGGGGCAAGACCCCTGTGGGGCTAGTTCAGATCTGCCTGTACTGCTATAGACATGGGGCACAGGGATTCTCCCTTCTCTCTAAGTTATCTCCCCCAGGCCTTACCATAACAGTAGTGACTACAATGTAGTAAGTGTTTGCTGTATGCCAAGCATTACACTAAGTGCCTCCTTATCAAAGTTAATCATCAGGTATTCCTGTAAGACCACCATTGTAGCAATCAGGAAGCATGTTTAAGGAATATATGTCACTTGACCAAGGCCATGCTAGTCAGTCATCAAGTCCAACTCAGGTTTGATGATAAAGCTCTTGTTCTCATTGATTTTTTTCTATTGGCTCTAACAGAAAGGAAAAAAGATTTGATTGGGTGTGTGCATGTGTATGGTTTTTCTGCTTATAAATGTACACAGTCATTATAAAATATATTTGCAGAAATAGTGTAAAAATTAGAACCATCCATAAGCACCCTGCCAGCCCAGAGATACCCATTCTGAGTTAGCATAGGTTCTTTTCTGTGTACATACTTTTTCTAACCAAAGTTGAATGCATACCATACATGCTATGTATGTTTCATACTAATTTAACATGTATCTAAATGTATCAGACATATCAATTTATTCTGTATAACAGGTATATGATACTCCATTGTTTGGATGGACTATAATTTATTTAAGAAGACTTTAGGGCCATTTGTTTTACTGCTAGTTTTCTGGGCTACTGGGAACATCCTCCTAATATCTTTGCGCATTTGTATAAATATTTCTGTGTAAATTTTCCAGAAATAGAATTGCTGAGTTGAAGGGAATTTTAATCAATATTGCAAAGACCAAAGTTCAACACTTTGTTTTTGAGGTCACTCTGTCACCCTGGATACAGTGTCGTGGCATCATAGCTTACAGCAACCTCAAACTCTTGGGCTCAAGCAAATCCCTTGTCTCAGCCTCCCGAGTAGCTGGGACTACAGGCAACCACCACAATGCCCAGCTAGTTTTTCTATTTTTAGTAGAGATGGTGTGTCAACTTTTGTTCAGGGTGGTCTTGAACTTCTGAACTCAGGGGATCCATCAGTCTCAGCCTCTCAGAAAGTTAGGATTACACCTGACCTAAACACCTTTTTAAATGCCTGTTTGCCATTCATACTCTTAATGTGTGAACTGCCTGTTCACGTTGTGTGTCCATTCTAGAGTCAACCTGAAGATAAGTGAGGCTCAGAGGGGACAAGGCTGGACTTCTCAGCACTCTGCTTACCTTGTGCCCTCCTAGCCAGTCAGCCTCTCTGGACTTCAGGAAGGGGCATCCACAAAAAATGTCTGGCCAGTCGCAAACCTAGTTGGACCTGGACCAGAAAGCAGACGAACTGAACCCCTGTGATCACCTAAGAACTGTGACTCACCTATACCTGGTAGTATCAGTTCAGAGTCCCACCCTGCTATTAACCAGTTGGGTCACCTTAAGCAAGTCCTATCACCTCTCCGGACCTAGTTTTCTTCATGTATACAAGGAGTGTGTTGAACTAATGGAGTTCCACTTCTGGCTGTAACTTTCTGAGAGCCAAAAATCCATGGCAGAAGAGGAGCCTCACAGCAGAAAGCCGGAAAGGGGCTTCAGGACATCGCCAAGACAGAGATACTTACAGATACCAGGGTCACTGCAGGTGAGGGTCCCATCTTCAGGGACCAGGTGGGAGTTGTACCTCTGGTTGGGCAGCACCTCTGTCATCTCCCCTGCCCGCTGCCTCTCTCCCATCTTGGTCTTCAGGAAAATCCCAAAACCAATATCTGCCCCATCCGACATAAACTGCCACCTGCAGAGGACATCACCCATTTAGACATAATTCTGTCTGTGTGTACCCTCTCTGGGGTATTGGCATCAGGGCTTCTCCCACCCAGCCCACCTATGAAAGAGCCCTACCTGAGGACACAGCCAGGAAAGAGGATCTCATACTCCACTTGATGGGAGGAGCCACGGGAAATCTGTACGCTATGTTCATACTGTTGTTTTACCTGGTCTCGCACATAATACTTCTTGGGGATATCACCCCCATAGTTGATCTAGGAGCAGAGCCTGGAGTGAGCTGGAATGTGCATTTCAGCCAGGTTTCCCTATTCACCTCCAGCCCCTGCCAGCCCATACCTTGGTCTTACACTTGGGGTTTCCATCAGGGTCAGTCATGGTGCCCCCATACTCCACAGGCACCTGGTCAGGGCTAATATGTTTCAGTACAACCTCCTTCCAGTTTGCTGACAGGAGAAGGAAGGAAGGAGAGAGATGTGTCTGTCACACCACTAGGTAAGATTTCACCCTACATAACCATAGTGATCTACAGTAAACAGGCAAAAAAAACCCACCCCCTCCACTCCAAATACCAGCAGTAAGAGCAGTAAGAGCACAGGCTGCATGCAAAGTACTGCAGGAGCTTCAGGAGTGGCCAGCACCCAGAGGATGACCCTGCCCTAGACCAGGAGTCAGGAGACTGGGTTCCTGTTCTCATTGCTGCTGAGCAGCCTTAGGCACATCACTTCGTTCTGAGCCTAGTTCCTCCTGTCCTGCAGGGTTATGGTGGGAGTAAAATGAACTAAGTACTTGGGAGGGCTTTATAAACTGTAAAGTGGGGTACAGATATGATAGATAGTCTATTACTACTCCCAGGGAGGTGATAAAAACATTGAGGTATAAACAGGAGGGGGACTAAGAAAGGTGGAAGGGCACAGCATGTGCAGTGGACAGGAAGGCCTGAATCAACATTACCCTTCCTGGTTACGCCGTTCTCCATGAGTGAAGAACCGAGTGTGCCTTTCCCCACACTTTCCCCTACACCTAATTGCAACTTCATGAATAAATGTGCCACTGTAGAGTGACCCCTTAAATGAGTTCCCCTGGCTTTACCTCAGCCACGGTTTCACTAACGCTCCTGTTATTTTCAGCTGGTTAGCTGCCAGTGATTTGGCCCATTATTCCTTTTTTTCAAATAACCAAGCCCTTTCCTGACTAGGAGAGTTTGATTCTAGAACAGCCAATTCTGAGAACTGCTTCTCCACCAATCCAAACTTGTAAACAGACATTAGCCAAGTACAATATTTTGATACTGGAAATCTTTCCATGCCTGCTACCTAGAACATTGATAGGCACTGGCTCCAAGTCATAGGGTACAACCCAATGTCCTCTGTGCTGTGCTGGCTAGAAACCACTGAGGCTTCCCAGGGTCTGCCAGCCCTCAGATTTGTAGGGACCAGAGACCATGCCACTCCTGGGAACACAGCGTCTGTGGTCTGGGGGTGACCTAATCTGTGCTGCTAAGCTCCAATGACCAGCCTAAAGTGAATTTTTCCCCTCCTCTGTTGAAGATCCTGTACCTTCCCAGCCCAAGGCAGGTTTGGTTGAAAGCGTTTTAGGTGTGGGTAGGAGAACAGACTGAACCTCCTACACTGCTCTGCTGCCAGGAAACCAAACCGCCTCATGCACCTGGTGGGTGGTAGCAGCAGAAAACCAAAAACCATAAAAGCCTTTTGTGCAGATTTTATATTTCTTCCTCCATTTCAGCTGGAGAGTTGGGAGAAGGCCAAGGAGGATTCTTCCCATTTTACAGAGACAGTAACTGAGGCAACAAGAACCAGAACCCTGCCTGAGCTAGGACTAGAACCCAGAAGTCCTAGCTTTCCTCACGAATTCACTCCATTCCCCCAGTGTCACTGGCACGCATTTGGAAAATCTCCATTTTTAACATGTCACCTAAAGGAATCCCTGTTACCTATGTCCATGTCAACTTCATAGGTGGCATCAAGCTTTCCACGAGCCTGTCCCAGGCCACACTTCCAGCCCCTTCTCTCACCATTTCATTTCATGCTGCACCAAAACTGAACTTCCTGTTCCTGGCTGGTTTGATTCCTGTGCATCCTCCTTGCTGGGGTTTGGGTCACCCTTTTCCCTTGTGCCCTGATGTTCTCCCCCATTCCCCTGCACACCCAATCCCTGCTGTCCTGCTTCTCTGCCAACCTCATTAATCACTCCTTCTCAGTCTCCCTGATGGGCTCTTCTTTTTCCGCCTTCCCTTGAGCTTGGATATTCCCCAGGGCTCAGCCTCTGTTTTTCCATGGACAGTTTTATCTTCTCTCAAGGTTTTGGCTGCTACCTTTATTTGATACCTCTAAAATCTCCAGACGGTAGTTCTCTCCTAAGCTTCAGACTCAAGTAATCCCACCATCTGTATATATCACACAGGCCTCAAACTCCAAACTTGTTCAAGCCTATTCTTCCAGTGTTTTCCCTAGTTGAACTAATGCATCACTATCTATTCAGTCATGCCAGCCACCGGGGAATCGTTCTAGATTTCTCTTTCTCCCTTACTTCCTACATCCAGTCAATTGAGTTCTGCTGTTTTACTTTCTAAATCAATCTTAAATCCATCCTCTCCCTTCTATCACAGTTACCACTGCTCCGGTTCAGGCTTGCTAAACCTCTTGCATGGACTATGCCATCAGCATAAAAACTGGTCTCTCTCCTTCATGATCCTGCCAGCATGTTTCAGCTTAAATTCTGATTGTGGTGCTCCCCTGCTGAAAACTCTTCTCTGGTTCCCAGTGGCCTGTAGAGTCATGTCCCAGCTTCTCAACACAGTGCCCTGGATTCTCTGTGCCTCGGCCTCTGGTCCTCGCTCCAGCCTCATCTCTTGCCACACCCTGCCTCACCATCCACAAGAATGCCTCTGCCATGCTGTATAACATCTGTTCAGTACTGAAGCAGCTTCCCCCCTTGCTCCACCTGACTGACTCTTATTCATTCATAGCACACAGCTTAGGTAGGTGTCACCTCCTGCTGAGCTCAGGTGGGGTGAGCATCTCTGCTCAATGCTCCCATGCTCTTTGTGGTCTCCACTATGTTTACCATGTCATGCTGATAAGACATCTGTTGGAAGAGGCCAAGAGATCTTCAGTGCACTCTATCATATTCACTTTTGTAGCCTTGGTGTCTAGTCCACCACCTGGCACATACTAGGTCATTGCCAAATGAAGCCACTCCACTTGTCCCCAACTGCAGACAGCCTAGCTCCTGTGACCTCTGTGGCACCTCTTCTAGTATCTTTTCTAGCTAGTACCATAGCTTTCTTTCTCTGGAGAGAAAGCTTCTCCCCCTGTTATACTGTAAGGTCCTTGAGGGAAAGGACCAGAGTTTCAGTTTATCTTTGAATCTACAATGATGAGCCAGCATTTGCTTCTAGAATGTTTGAGAGAAAGAGTTCTTATGAAAACAGATAGGAAGGCCCAGCTCTGTCCCAGCTTGCTCCTGGGTCCCACTGCTACCAAACCTGTAGAAGGAGCCTTCACCCTGGTGGCTATGGCAGCACCTCTAAAGCTAGACCGCTTTGGGCCATAGACCATACTACGGAGTAGAGAAGAGTCTGGACCACTCACCTCCCAGGACCATGATCTTCTTACGAGTGTCCTCACTCAGGAAGGGTTTGATGAGGTTATAGGCCACAGGAAACAGCTTGGGGGCTGGAACAAAGACCAGGTGATATGAGACTGGGCTATGCCCAGGCTGCCCCTGACAGTGTCCTTTGCAGGTCTGCGACCCTATGTTGGGACACACGTTGCCTAGTGCAGTGGAGCCAGGATGTCAGGTTTAGTTTGGGTAGCTCCTCAAGGTCCAGCTTTCCCATCTGTATAGTGGGTATAACACAAGGGCCTCTCCCTATCTCATCAGGCTGGAGGCCTTTGAATTGTAAAGTGGTCTGCATACGTCAAGGGCCAGTCTTCTGAACAAGTCTTTAGATCCCTACCTTGGCTCACTCAGTTTTACTCTCCTTAATCTGCCCCAGTACTATATTTGGTCCCCTTTCCCAGCTGACTCTATCATAGGAAATTCCCAGCTTACCTTTAACAACAAAAAGACGCTTCAGTGTTTCAGGATAATTTTCTTCAAACATGCAGAGAAACTGTAGAAACAAAATCACTCTGATTCCTGACCTCTGTGCCAAGGAGAGATGCCCTGCTTCCTCCAAGATGGGATCTGCCCCCATAGCCCTCCTCCCTGCCCTTCACCTCTCCATAGGCTTCCACAGCAGGCTTCCAGAGATGCTTAAGGCCAAGCCCCTCACAGTCATAAATCATGGTGATGGTCTCTATCTTCTTTCCCAACTGCAGGGAACAAAGAACAGGAAGTCATATCAAGCTGCCCCACTACAAAAGCCTACCACAGTTCAGGGCAAATGCTGATCGTGCCATGTACCCATAGAGCAAACCGGAGCTGCTCAGGGCTGGACCCAAGATTTTCCAAATCAAGATAATCACTCCAGACCAGAACTGGGGCCTAGGAAAGTCACTCTTCCTACCTAGGTAGGCAGGACTCAGTGTTCTCATCCAGTGAATGACTGGGTGAATCTAGATCACATCTAAGGTGCCTTCTGTTCTGCAATTCAGCCTGGCAGTCCCTCTCTTCCTCTGAAGCACTGAGCACTCTGCAGCAACCAAATAGCACTCACGTGGCACCCGTGCAGCCACAGATGTTCTTTCCAACCTGAGCCCTGAACAAGTACATCCATGTCTAATGCTTCCTATGTCCGCAGACCCCCAGGTCTGTGCACACAGCAGGCTCTCGGGGAACACTTGTGGATGGTATCCTTGGAGTGTTCCCAGACTTTTTCACATTGTTTCACTGGATCTTTAGCACTGCTGGAAGGAAAGAAGAGAGGACCATGGCGGCAGCGCCACACCGTTCTTCAGTCTTTTCCTTTCTAAGAGAATCGGCTGTACTTATCTTTTTCTTTTTTTTTTTTTCTGAGACAGGGTCTTAGCTCTGTCACCCAGGCTAGAGTGCAGAGGTGTCATTATAGCTCACAGCAGCCTCAAACCCTTGAAGGGCTTGAACGATCCTCCTGTCTCAGCCTCCTGAGTAGTTGGAAGTACCAAGTGCATGTAACTTTGCCACCTAATTTTTTCTATTTTTAGTAGAGACAAGTTCTCACTCTTGCTCAGGCTAGTCTCGAACTTCTAGCCTCAAGTGATCCTGCAGCTTTGGCCTCCCAGAATGCTAGGATTAGAGAAGCACAGAATCTGAGATCATTTACACCAGTGGGACCCAAATACTTGCCCAAAGATGGATTGATCCATGACAAAGATTTCAGTGTTCCCCAGATAAACGAGAAAAAATAACAATAATGTAAGGAGTTGTTTGTGAAGCTAAATTTATTCCATTTAAAGAGCTGCCTTTGACCAGGCATGGTGGCTCACACCTATAATCTTAACACTCTGGGAGACCAAGGCAGGTGGACTGTTTGAGGTCAGGAGTTTGAGACCAGCCTGAGCAAGAGTGAGACTTTGTCTCTACTTAGAAGAGAAAAAATTAGGTGGGCGTGGTGGAGGGCACATGTAGTCCCAGCTACTCAGGAGGCTGAGGCAAGAAGTATAGATAGCTTGAACCCAAGAGTTTGAGGTTGCTGTGAGCTATGATAATGCCACAGCACTCTAGCCAGGGTGACAGTGAGATTCTGTCTAAAAAAATAAAACAAAGGACTGGGCACAGTGGTTCATGCTTATAATCCCAGCACTTGGGAGGCCGAGGAGGGTGGATTGCCTGAGCTCACAAGTTCAAGACCAGCATGAACCAGAGTAAGACCCCATGTCTGAAAAGCAGCCAGGTGTTGTGGCAGGGATCTGTAATCCCAGCTACTTGGGAAGCTGAAGCAAGAAAATTGCTTAAGCCCAAGAGTTTGAGGCTGCTGTGAGCTGTGATTCCATGGCACTCTACCAAGGGTGACAAAATGAGACTCTGTCTCAAAAATAAATAAATATTAAAAAATAATAATAAAAATAAAAAATAAAGGGCAGCGCCTGTGACTCAAAGGAGTAGGGCACCGGCCCCATATACCGGAGGTGGTGGGTTCAAACCTGGCCCCTGCCAAAAACTGCAAAAAATAAATTAATTAATTAAAATAAAATCAAAAATAAAACAAACAAAGGGGAAAAAAAGAATCGCTTTTTATTCTAAGATTATGTCATTCCTATAGTTTTTTGTGTTAATTTTGGCAATGATAGATGGTAAATTCTTTTTAATTTCTTACTTGGCAAAATAAAAATACGACAGCATTATCTCAGTCTCTAAAACTTGGAAATTTCCCTGAGCTATGAAATCCAGAGGGCTAGACCTCATCCCTGAAGCTGTGCTTCAATTCCTGTGTGACATCGCTGCTTCTGCTTTACTGCCTCAGCCACGGCCAACGCATTTTCAGCAGTAGTAAGCCACTCACCTTTGCAGTCTGGCGGGCACACTCCTGCAGAAGCAGCTCACAGTCCCGCATCTTAGTCCTGAGCAGGTCCTGTTTGGTAGCTGAGAACAGCAAACCCTTGGCATCCAGAGGTCCAATGATATCATACCAGACTGGGCAGCCATCAAGGTCATAGCCGCACATGCCCCCTGACAGATACTGTTGGATCACCTGAACAAAGACATAGAGGAGTCAGTGTCTCCCTCCAAATTCCTCCCATGCATGCCAATGGATACCCATTCTGGAAACCATCAGGGCTCACTTGGCATTGTCAGACCCCTCCCTCGGGGGATCCCATTCAGTAGGCCCAGGACAGAGGTCATGCAGCTCACAGGCATAGCATAGGGATGGGGCAGGATAATTTGTCCTTACCTCTGGAGGCTTCCAGCTAATGATGTTGTCAATGTCCTTTTGCTTACGGAACTCCACATGCTGCAAAAACAGAATCAGGAATTTTCAAAAGTGGGGGCAGGGGAGGTTAATACATTAATCTAGGAATAAGAAACAGTGAGATCAAACCACCAGACCACAGGTGCTCACTAGAAGGCAATAGGCAGGAACAGAAAAACAATGGCTCTGCCTAGTTCAGAGGTCTCAACAGAACAGATTATCGTTCTTAGCTGGCCCAGGACTATGAAAGCCTGCATTTTCAGGGAAGGGAATGCACTTTGTCCCAGAGAGACAGGGCAACAGTGGTCAGCTAATAATCAGATATGTCACACAAGGCAAAGGCTATGATCGGAGAGGGTTGGGTTGGGCAAAAGCAGTCCAAGCAAGGTATGATTCTTTTTCTGAGACCAAGTCTCACTCTGTCATCTTAGGTAGAGTGCTATGGCATCATAGCTCACAGTAGCCTCAAACTCTTGGGCTCAAGGGATCCTCTTGCTTCAGCCTCCTGAGTAGCTGGGGCTATAGGTGCCCACCACAATATCCAGGTAGTTTTTCTATTTTCAATAGAGCTGGGATCTCATTCTTACTCAGGCTGATCTTGAACTCCTGAGCTCAGGTGATCCACCTGCCTCGGCCTCCCAGCACTGCTGGGATTACAGGCATGAGCCACTATGCCCAGCCCCAAAGTGGGATTCTAATGGGGAGAAACTGAGGCAACAGCAGGATTTGAAGCCAGATGGATCTCACCTTCCGGAGCATGGCCTCTGATTTATGCAGGTCGAAGCTTCTTGCTGTAACAGGGAAACATGGTCAGGATTAGGCCAGCAGACTAGGGGTCCAAGGATGGGGAAATTTACCTATTCTCATGATGGGGCCAGTTCCTTCCAGTCTCCCCTGCTGCTCTCAAATCATCCCACCTACAGAAGCTAATAGGAAACCTTCATGAGAGCTTTTAGAGCACCACAGGCCCAAGGTTCAGGGTAGCTAAAGGCAGCATATTGTAAGTTCAGGGCCAAAAGTTTTACTCCAGTGGATGCAATCAGGTGAAAGGCCTTATCTCCTCTCAGCAAAAGTGAACCCTGACACCCCTGCCCACATCATTTGGCTTCTCCTTCTTACACAGAGAAAATTTATCTTCTCCACAGTCTAACATCTAGTCCTTAGAACTTGACCCACAGTTCAAAGGTAAACATAGCTCCCCTGTAATCTGGGGTGGAGCTGGTGGAAATCCCAGTGGGACAGAGGGGTTGATGAGCCTCTAGCCAACTTTGTCATACCCTCAAAGGACCTACACATATCCTAAAGGGACAGAAAGGGCCCTTCTCCCAGGGCTCCTGAAAAGTTGCATAATCAAAGTCCACATGAGCCAACTTTTTATTTTCTGCATGAACTCCAACAAGTTGTCCTGCTTAAGGGTGAACACAAAAACCTCACTGTCCCCCAGGGCCACCTGCTCCCAGGTCAAAGCTTACCTAGCTGACATTCACTGTCAGTTCTTGTTTTTGAGACAGTCTTCCTTTTTCACCCTCAGTAGAGCAGGAGCGCCCTGGCGTCATACCTCACAGCAACCTCAAACTTTTGGGCTCAAGCGATTCTCTTGCCTCAGCCTTCCAAGTAGCTGGGACTACAGGCACCCGCCACAACACCTGACTATTTTTAGAGACGAGGTCTCCCGGTCTGGCTCAGGCTGGTCTCAAATTACTGAGCCCAGGCAATCTACTCTCTTCTGCTTCCCAGGATTACAGGAATGAGGCACCTCGCAGGGCACTATACTCAGTTCTTATTGTTATCATGAGCTGGGATCTGCTCCAAAGACCTAGAGTAGGGTTGCTTTCTCAGCCACATGACAGCCCTTCCAAGACTGTCAAATTTTATGCTGCCACCCTGAGTTTTCCCCTAGTATCAAGCTGCCCATCCTTGGAGATTTTACCAAGCCTCACAGCTCAGCTCCAAGTCCATCCAAATAACTTCCCTTTGAAAGTTTTCCAGATTGCAGGAGGCTCCTGTGGCTCAAGGAGTAGGGTGCCGTCCCATATGCTGGAGGTGGCGGGTTCAAACCCAGCCCCGGCCAAAAACCACAAAAAAAAAAAAAAAAGAAAGTTTTCCAGATTGCCAGTGTCCCTCTCAGAGCCAGGCAGCAAGCACAGCACCAGGTGTCTTCTAAGAACTTTCTTGACAACAGCCATGTTCTTAACGCAGGTGGAGCTTATAGTCAACTGAAACCCCCAGATCCTTTTCACCTGTGCACTGCTAAGCCTCTATTCCATATGTGGAGAGGCTGGACCTTAAATCTTCCCTATCAAATTTCATCCTGTTACCATCAGGATGAAAGAGTTTAAAGAGTTTTTAAGATCCAGATTCAAACCAATTTTGTCATCTGATCTATGAACTATCCTGCCCAGCTGTATGTCCTCTGTGGCTGTGGTTGGTGTCTAGATCTGCTGACAGTCCTGAAACCTGGGCCAGATCGGCTGCCCTCTGGACTGTCACCAGTCCCTTAATCATCGCTCCCTGGGAGTGCCTAGCACATTCCCTGACTCTGCTATCATGAAATTTAGTCCTCTCTTCTGCACCCAGCAGGTGCATCAAGAGATTTCCTCCAATGCCACACCCGGTACTGGAGCTGGACTCAAACTGGCAGAACTGACTACCACCCTTCGTGTCCCATCACAGTAGCATGGGGGCAGCTTTTAGAGGACTAGCATCTGGATTTGCTTCCCAGCTCCTCCACTCCTCTGTTTGACCTTGGACAAGATACTGCACATCTCTGATCAAATCATCTAATAAGCTAGAAACATTTGGAAACTATAAAGCAATGTACTCTCCTGATGGGGGATTTGACCATGAAAACTCATCTTCCATAGAAAGGATACCCCTACTATGAGGAGAGCCTTTATCTTCAAAGGGAATAGGAGCAGAGGCAAACTGTCAGCCCCGTATCTCCTCTTGGGGGAGGCTCTCCAGTTAATCTTTATCTGTTAGGGTCCAATATCTTCTGTGAGGGCTCTCCCCGAATTGCCATTTGCTCCTGGAAGTCCCCTACATGGTGTCTCCCCATGCCTGCTCAATCATGCCTCTGCAGAGCTCTTGCTGCTCTGGTAGGTGGAGCGGGGGTGGGCTCAAAGCATGGCTCGGCCCAGGAGCAGCTGTGCTGGGTTCTAGTTTGCTCATTCTCTAGTCCTGTGAAATTCAGAGATTCTGACCTGCTCTGCCTCTCTTACAGGGTTCCCAACACCTTCTTGTTTTATCTTGCTTATCCCATGCACTGGGGTGCCCAGAGTGTCCAGAGTACAACCCTAGTCAGAGGGAGGCAGTAGAGGCTTGTGTACCTGTTACCAATGCCTGGGGGACAGCAGAAAACTGAACCCTATATGGGGGAAGCAGGAAGGAAGGAAACCCCAAGCACACGCCAAGGTTAGAGACAGACATTCTGCAAATGTCTCATTTTCCTTCATCAAAGAGAAAGAAAAAGGGGGTTGTTGTTCTGTTTATAAAGACAACAAAAGCCCTAATTGAAATTCATAATAGGTTCTGACCAGGCCCTAGCTCCTACCCAAGAAATGTGAAGCACAAATGCTTCTGAGAGGCTGAGCTTGGCTTCCAGGGGCAACTGTGGCTTCCTGAAAGGTTCCTGGCTGAAGTCTGGAGCCCTAGGTTTGTGCCCTGACTCTGCTTCACATTAACTGTGTGACTTCAGGGAAGTCTCCTCCCCTCTCTGAGCCTGTTTTCTCCTCTGGCAAATGAGGACAACCACACTCTCTGATATTCCTGGGAGGGGTAGGTTGTGCTTGATAGATAAGTTTATTTGGTAGACTATCGGGCCTTATGCAAAGAGAGGGTTACCCCAGGGCTCTGGTGTACCTGGTGTCTTGGGAGACCAGCTTACCAGGACTCCAGGCAGGCCCCTTTCTAGATAAGAGAGTTGCATTGCTGTTAAACAATTCTCTGAAACCACCTAACAGCAGCTCCCTAGATGGCTGGATCATCTCGCAGATGGTCCTTTAAGGAGGCTACTGTCTTCCCACTCTCTCCACCCATCTGCTTCTAGCTACAGCCTTTGAGCAAATGCTGGGCCAAGATTTCCTCTAGCCTGGACTGACTCCACTACCACCCCCACACTGTCCCTCCACCCTCTTTGGGTGGTAGACTGGAAGGTGGGAGCAAAGCTTATTTTAGCAAAGGGGCAAGTGGCACATAGGCCCCACAGGTTAGGGCCCCACATAGGCACCCCCACTAGATTCACCTGCCCTCAGGTGTTTTCCAGCAGTCCCTCAAGACCATGCTAGCGCTATCAAATTTTGGAAAGAAAAGGAGAATACATCTCTTCACCTGTCCTGAGACTTTTGGGACATGCATGTGTGTGTCTGTGCCCATAAAGAAAGAATAGGATGCCAGGGGCAGTGGCTCATGCCTGTAAGCCTAACACTCTGAGAGGCAGAGATGGGTAGATTGCCTGAGCTCACGAGTTCGAAACCAGCCTGAGCCAGAGCCAGACCTCATCTCTAAAAAGTAGCCAGGTGTTGTGGCAGGCACCTATAGTCCCAGCTATTTGGAGGCTGAGGCAAGAGAATCGCTTTAGCCCAAGAGTTTGAGGTTGCTGTGAGCTGTGATGCCACGGCACTCTACCAAGGGTAGCAGTGAGACTCTGTCTCAAGACAAAAAAAAAGAAAAAGAAAAAAACAAATAAGAATAGGGCATGATTTGTACTTTAATATTTTGGGATCCAATTCTACCTCACAACTTAAACTCTGCTAATCTGACACAAAGGAATTTTCTTTATTATTTCTGTGTCTGTTAACAATGTTTCTACAGAGAGAAAAAAAAAGTGTGTCAGAAGAACCAGGGAGGGTGGCACATGACCTGAATCACAGGAGACAAAAGGAGGGAAAAGAATGGGAAGATCTCAAGAGTAAAGGATGGGGCCAGTTAACCCCTGATGCTAGTAGAAGTGTATATGTTTCGTTGCCACATGCAGAGTTCTGTCATGGCACATCCTGCAACAGGCAGGGCACTCTGTCACATCCTCCTCTCCCAGAGGAGGGGCCTAGGGAAGATGGTTGCCCTGGCCCAGGTACCAGGCCCAGGCCCAGGGGCAAAGGTAGAACTAGAAATCAGGCTCCAGAGCCTGGCAGTGGTTTGAGGAGACTCTTGCCACCCCTGGCTGAGCTCATTAGGTTCCCCATGCACACACTGCTCCTCCTTCAAGCTGCCTAACATGGTATCAGCAGGGGACCTGCCATCCCAACAGGGCATAGAGGGGCCAGCTGCTCCCAGGAGGGCAGGACTCTGGTTCTAAACTCTGCCTTCAACTTCCCACATGGTTGGGGCCTTTCTTAGCTTGTCCTCAGCCCACTTCCCCAGATCCATCAGCAAAGCAGTTTTTCTTTTTTTTTTTTTTTCTTTTTGAGACAGAGTCTCACTTTGTCACCCTCAGTAGAGTGCCGTGGTGTCATAGCTCACAGCAACCTCCAGCTCTTGGGCTTAGGCAATTCTCTTGCCTCAGCCTCCCAAGTAGCGGGGATTACAGGTGCCTGCCACAATGCCTGGCAGCAGAGCAGATTTTCTGAGTGGATGGAAAGGGCTGTGGGCTCAGAGGAAGCCAACCAGGACTCTCAACTTCTCTGCCTTTAGCTCACTTGCAGTATGACTTGGAGCAAGTCATTTCACCTCTCTAACCCTCAGTGTCTATCTATCCACCAGGAGGGTTTAGGTTATGTAACCGCCAACAGCCCTTTTGCTAAAGGTTGTACATTCTGAATTCTCAGATTGCCAGGGGCAGCATTTTCAGAGGGTGCTATTCTGTCACTCAGAACAAGCCCCTGCTCCAGCCTCCCACAGCCCCTTTTCCCTCACCTCGGAGCCAGCGCAGGAGGAAATAATCATCTGGATTCGGCAGAGTGGGCAGCACATCCTGGACATTCTCCCGAAACTGTAGGGAGAGGCAGCTAGGTGAGTGGGACACCCTTCCTGACCACCCTTATGCCCAGGACTCTCCATGGAGGCCTTCAGTGGACCCCTCTTTCACTCAGTTCAACTCTGCAGACACTGGCTGGAAACCTGTGCTACATGGGACTCTCCATCAGGCAGCAGGGGAGGAGGTGGGAAGGATGGAAGACACTGCCCCTGCCTCACCACAAGCACTTCTACATGCCAGTGTGAAAGTCTGGAAAGTCTGAAAAGATGTGTCCCAGCCAACTGTGACAGTAGGTGCTCTGATACAGGCCATAGCAAAAGTTGTCAGTTACCAAGCATTCCCTGTGTGCCCATCACTGATCTTGGCACTCCTCATTCAGAGCCCCGAGAGGTATTACTGTCTCCATTTTACTGATGAAAGAAACAAAGCTCAGAGAGGCTAGCAACATGTCCAAGGTCAAACAGCTAGTAATTAGCAGAGCTGGGATGAAAACTCAGGTCTGTCTGAGTCCAGAGCACATGTTCTTTCTAGCAAGCTCTTCTGCCCTCTTCATTATGAAATGATGAGTAGGCTTGGCACCTGTAGCTCAAGCGGCTAAGGTGCCAGCCACATACACCAAAGCTGGCAGGTTCGAATCCAGCCCAGGCCTGCTAAACAACAATGACAACTACAACCAAAAAATAGTTGGGCATTGTGGCGGGCACCTGTAGTCCCAGCTACTTGGGAGGCCAAGGCAAGGGAATCGCTTAAGCCCAGGAATTGGAGGTTGCTGTGAGCCGTGATGTCACAGCACTCTCCACAGGGCAACAGCTTGAGGCTCCGTCTCAAACAAAAAAATAAATAAATAAATAAATGATGAGTAGTGTGCTGGGGCTGCAGAGGGAAGGAAGAGAATGCTCTCATATGTTTTCATATGAAAAATAACTATGTTTAAGGACTTCAGAGACAACAGGGAAAGGGAGGTGGGGACCCAGCAGGAAGCCATCAAGAGGAGAGTACAAGGAGTGCCAAATAAAGGAGGTAGACAGTGACCTCAAGGGACAGCCACACCCATCTCCAACGTCTCACTAAGCTATAGGTGAGCAGGCCCCCATGTGCCCTCCCCAAGCTTTCTGCTCCCAGCCACTCACCTTTCCCTGGTCACTGACCTACAGTTCATCTCCAGAGGGGACCAATGAGGACTGGCTACCTCTGCCCCTTGCCTAGGTCACCCAAGGACTCAGACTATCCTGCTCTCAAAAGCAGCTCCCAGTGCCCTGGAAAAACTACCCACCCAAACTGCAGGCAGGAAGCCACCCCTGAGACAGGACCTTTCCTAGCCCCTGGTCTCCAGTTTAATCACCACCTAATCCCTTCTCTGCCTGTCTTCCCCAGTAAACTCTGAAGCATCCCTGTCCAGCCTTCCTGACATGCGGGAGGCCCAGCCTGGGAAAAAAACCTTCATGAAACTGGTGCTTTCCCAATGCTGTCATGGCAAAAGACATCTGCCCCACCCCCTTGGCCAGCAATGGGCAGCTGTGGAGCCTCCAAACCTTGGGGCTGGACCCAATCGGCTGGCCAGGAGAACAGGTGACCTCCCCTCTCCCCAAGGGCGATAGAGAAGAGGAGATTCAGTTGGTGGAGAGGAGAGTCCAGTCCTCAAACTCTTGCCCTCTTCCTCTTCCCAGGTGCCGAGGCAAAGGCAGGCTCACCTCCTTGCCTTCAGAGGAGAATCAACCTAAGTACCTAGCAAGGCACAGGCCTACATTGCAAAATAGTGCTGGCCTTGGCTCAAACTAACCCCAGCCCAGTGAGTCACAGGGGGAACCCAGAATTCACACGTAGAAGTTTTTCCTTCAACATCATCTGGTCCAACCTCCTCATTTCATATCATTTCATTTCATTTCATCAAGGAGCAAACAGAGGGTAGGGTTTTGCCCGAGGTGGCACAGCGATGTGGTGGCAAAGCAGGGGGCTATCCAAATCCCCTAAGGAGCTGTCCAGGGCCCTTACCACGGTGCCCCCGGCCCTGCAAGGGGAAAACCTCCCGGAAATGGGAAGAAACTTGGAGCCCTGACTCTGCCCCAGGGCCTGGCTACCAGTTCCAAGGATGAATGTTGCCTTTGTGCCCTAAGTGGCCTCTAAGGGCTTCCAAGCAACACTTCTTCCCAGGTGACACCCACGGCTGCAGGGCTGGGGCGGAGATGGCCAAATTTCTCATGGCCCCCTAGGTGGGCAGAGGGATAGGCTGTCGGGAGCGCGGGCCAGCAGGAGAGGCTGGGGCTGCTTCCTCCACCGCCTGCCGGGAGACTTGACCCTCCTCCCTCGCCCCCTACTCAGACCCTCCCGGTCTCGCAGCCGCGGGAGGGCGGGGGCCACAGACCGAGACCGGAGCCTGAGCCAGGGCGAGGGCTCACCTTGTCCAGTGCCTCCTTCTGTTTGGGGCTCAGATCGCCGACTCTGCCGCTCATCGTGGCTCAGTCACGGCGTTGGCGGTCGCTGCAGCTGATGGAGCACAGACTGGTTCTCGCTGCTGCGGGAGTAAAGTCCCAGCCTCTGCCCTGGCTGCGCGGCTGGCGGCCAAACCCCGCCTCTTAAAGGATCCCGAGAGGCGGGGCACCCAGAGATGCGCTGGGATGGGTGGCTGGCAGCAGCGCCCCTCCGCCCTCCTCAAGTCAGAGGACTGAGGCCAGTGGGCATCAGAAAAGCAAGAGTCAGGGTTTAGTCCTACGTTTACCCTTAGCTCACAGTGTGACCTTAGGAAAGACACCGGAGCTCTCTGGGCCTCTGAACAACAAGAGATTGGAAGATGCTATCTAATGAGCTCCCCTAAAGATCAGGCTCCAGTGCTGTGGAACCTGTCCCCTCACTCCTGGCAAAATGACAAGACGGCAGAGAGCTGGCCTTAGGCCACTATGAGGGGCTTGTCCCCTAGGCCTAACTTGGCCCTGCTTCCCGGAGCCATGGTATTGACCATTCTTCTAGGAGGCCTTTGCCCTCCACCTGGCCTGCCATTGGTTTATGACTACTGCTGCCAGATCCAGCGTGGGGCCTTTCCGTTGACAGCTTTTCCCCTTCACCTGTGGGGCAGGCAGATGAGAACAGCACACAACACTAAGGGGACAAGGCAGCACAGACCCTGCCTACTCTCTAGGACCCTGCCCTCTGTTCTGAACTCAGCTGCGGTGGCCGAGCGCTTCCTCTCTGGAAGACCAAAGACTTGGTTTTAATCCCAAATCCTCCATTTCTGTCAAACTTCAGGGAGCAACTTCACTTCTCTGAACCCCAGGATTTTCCTTTACTAAATGGGGATGATGATCTACATTCCAAGTCAGCAGGAGGCTAAAGGGAACTAATGTCCAGGATTCACTTAGTTTGGTTCCTAGCACAGGGTTGGCTTCTTTTGTTACCACTTCTTGGTTTTCCCTGCACAACATTCCTTTGCCAACTGCCTGGCCAGGCTTCAGCTCTGGATAGGGATGAAGTGGCCTTCCAGGGGCCAGAGATGTGGGTTCCCAGATACTAAGCCAAGTCTGACTTGTGGGATGGACGCTCTGGCCACTACAGCCCAGCCTGTACCAGCCAGTGCCATCTGACTATCTAGCTACACCCCAATCACTGCCCCTTCCCCATACATGAAGCCATTTCCTCCCTTGCAAGCTCAACAGCTTTCCCCTTCTGCCTGGGTCCCATGGCACTTTACCCCCAAGGGCAGGAGCACCTGGTCACATGCCTTGGGCCAGTCTTTCCTTCTAGTGTCTGCCAGGCCATAGGCACTGTTCTGGGACCCAGAAATGAATCAGACACCACCCTGCCCTCCCAAAGAAAAGAAACAGCCACTATCAACTAGAATCCAAGAGCAAAATAAATGCCCAAAGGAGAGGTAGCAAGTGTCTGGGTGTTTTAAAAGGGGAGAATTTGCTTTGGGTTGGAAGACCCCTAGAACAATTTATGGAGGGAGTGGAATTTGAGCTGGACCTTAAAATGTGGGGACACTGAAGGACGAATCGTTTGTTCTGTGGCAGCACAATGGTGCTCACAAAGTTTTGGTGGATTGTGGGAAGTGTGGCTCTGACCAAAGAGGTGGGGAGAGAAGGAACAAGCTAAGAGGACCTTCGGAACCTTGATGTGGTCCAGCTTGGTAGCATCTGCCCTGCTACACAATGAGGTCCTTGGCCACAGGGACCTGTTTTACCCACCTCTAAATCCTCAGCACCTCCCGCCACTCCCACCCCCAAGCACAGCATCCTGCACACAGGGATTATTAATAAATGTGTGCTGAATGAATTTAAGAAATGCTGCAATAAAGGCACAGAGCCAGGTGCTGGGGGTGCCCGGGGAGGGAGAGGTAAGCATAGACTGTTCAGGAATCGTGCAGCTCAACTCATTTAACAGCTGGGGAAACTGAGATCCAGAGAGGTCATGGCTTACCTGAAGTCATTAGTGGCAATGACAGTTGTGGAATGCCCACTGCCTGGCACCTGAAAACACCTCCAAATGCTGTTTCAGGAACCATCCCCTTCCAGCTTGGAATTAATGCAAAGGTAGACCCAGGGATCTGTGGATGTCCTCTCCCAGAGCCATGCCCCAGCTGTCTCAGCGCTCACATCTCCAGGAGAGTAGAATGCAGAATGGCACAGTGTCCCTCCTCACCTAGAGACAGTAGAAGGCCAAGGCAGGTGCACCAAGCCTGTTAATGACATTTGGAAGGACTCTACTCTGCCTCTGACGTGTCCCACACTATAGAGGTCTGCTGCAGGGTGCAGAGTGAGGGTTGAGGCCCCTGACCCCAACCTCTGCAAACAGTTTTCAGGCAGTCCCAGCAGTCCTGCCCTAGATAAAGAAGCACTGGCTTCTGGCTTGGGGCAGGGCAGGGCTGCCTTCCTTACTGGATAGTTGCCTAGAATCTTTATTTAAGAACTTTCACACGGTGGTGTCTACTCAAAGGAAAGTAGAACGTATATTGGTTCAGCACTTTACATTTTACATGACACTTTCAGCTCTAGGTTGTCATTTGTGTGTTGGACAATCCTCTAAGATAGGCAGGTCATGTAATTTACTGAGGAACTCGAGGGAGAGGGGTGGTCTTATGAGCAGGTGTGGAGTTGGGACTTGAACCCAAGAACTGGCTTCTAGGCCAAATGTCCCCAGGTGCCCTCAAGCATAGGAACATAATTCACATAATTCAGCCTCCCTTCCAGGTTCAGTGCCCACTCCTTCTTCCTCCACTGAGACGTACCTATCTCCTGGACACTGTGAAACAGCTCGTTAATCTGATAATATAAATCCTAAATAAATAATCTAGTAAACTCCTCCAAGCTGGTTCCTAAGATAAAGTCCTTGCTTCCCATCCACACCTTTTCTCTATCCTACAATCCTTGTTCTACAGTTCTCTCTCTCTGCGAGCATGTTGCACTTCTGTTCAAGAACCTTCATTGGCTCCCCAGTTCCTTCAGGAATCAGCCCAATCCCACTGACCTGCATTCAAGACTCCCTGCCCACCGGGTGGCACCTGTGAGTCAAGGAGTAGGGCGCCCACCCCATATGCTGGAGGTGGTGGGTTCCAACCCAGCCCCAGCCAAAAACTGCAAAGAAAAAAAAAAAAAGACTTACCCCAACCTCATCCCAGCATCCCTGGTGGCCTCGATGGCCACTCACACCCTCCACACACTTTCATGTCAGTCAAAGAACCTGTCTGCTGGCCCTGAAACACACCTCTGCCCTCCTGCCTCTGTTAGCCTTGCTGTGCCCTCCTGTCAGGTCCTCCCTGGCCCTCAAGGCCCTGATCAAATGCTGTTTCAGGAACCACCCCAATCCACCCAATGCACAGTGACCTCTGCTAACCAAAAGCTGCTCTCTCCTAACCCTGACATGGACTACTTTGTATTGTAGTGGTCACTGTCAGAGAACAGCCTGGCCCAACAGCAAGTACTTAGCCTCTCAGATCAACCAGGCTGGAGGGGAGAACCTTCAACCTTCTGTGACAAGTGTGTCATTCCGTGTCTACCTTGCCGGGATGTGCTGGCAGAAGCATGGAGGGCGAACAACTTAAAGAAGGTGGTGGAGTGCAGCAATCTAGGAGGAACATGGGGCTCGCAGTCTTAGTCTTGGGAGTTAGAACTCTGCCCTCTGGATTCTTCTGGGAGGCAGTCTGGGAACAGGAAGGAGTAGTGGACTGGAGTCCACAGCCCAGACTGTATGTAGACTGTTCTTGAATTAATGTGCTGCAGTGGCTATTCAGCCAGGAGCACATATAGGAATCTCCTCAGGACTGCTTGCCTGTGCCTTCTGGGCCTTGGCTAACTCCTCACTAAAATCAGGACATGGCCTTGAGATCAGCAACCCCCTTGGTGCCCTCACCTTGGAATCTGTGGTCCCAATGGGACGGAGCTGGTGCAGAGATCAGCACCATAATTTGAAAGTCAGAAAGAACAGTCTTTTAAGCCCTTTAAACCCTTCAACAAATATTTGTGGAACACTCCACTTCCACAGAGCCAGAGCAACAGGAACTCTCTGGAAAGCCCTTGTGCTTTCAGGCAGCTGTGCAGAAAGGCCCTGGCTCTAGCCTCCTCCCCTCCTCCCAGCCTGGCCATGTGGGGACTGCTACTGCCTCAAGTCACCTGCCTTCTCCAGGAGACTGTGATCCAGTGGGAGAAAAATAATCCTGCCCCTGTGAGAATTCCAAGTGAAATAATGGTTAGAAAAATAACAGCAGAAATAATGGCCAGAAAAGTGGGTGCGCAGATGTGAGGGATTATTGTTACTACTATTACATGTAGTTTCTGAAAGTACAACACAAAGGGAAAACCCATTTGGCTCCTCCCTAGAAGCCCCACTTCCTCCTCACTTCCGCAGTCCACCCCGGCTTTGTGAAGAAACAAATCCTCTCCCTGCCCCACTTCCCACACCTCCTGATTAAGTCCTTACCTTTCTGGTATCATTGTCTAATCCCTAAGCCCTTTCTCACCAGTCTCCAGTTATCTCAGAGAGTCAAATCCCTTTAGAATGAGGTGGCCCAGTTAGCTGTGAACCAAGAGGCTGGGGGCAGGGAGTTGGGACCTCAGGACACCCCGCAGAATGAGGGTTGAGGAAGGGAGGGTTGCCGTTTCTACCCCCACCCCTGCAGCAAAGACAGAGTCCAGATTCTAAAGCCAGGCTTGTCAGGGGTGGGCCAGCTGACTCTGGAGCCAGACTACCTAGATTTAGGTCCTGGTCTTATCAGAGCCAAGTTCGTTAGCCTCTGTGCCTCAGTTCCCCATTCATAAAATGGCAATGATAATCTTACTACTGCCTACAGTTGTGATGAGATTAAATGAACTAATTCATGAAAAGGACCTTGAACGGTGCCTGGAACACAGCACATGCATCAGCTATTTTTACTTACACTTTCTGTTTCTTCCCCTCAGAACCTACCACCTCTCAGAGGCTCCTTCATGTGTCACTTTCCATGACCTGAGATGATCTTGCCTATGAATGTAGTTCTGGTTGACCATTCATTCTCAAGGGCAGGAGCCATTGCTGGTCATGGTCACTGTCCCAGGCCCAGTGCCTGGACCCCAGCGGGCTGTGAATGTCCATTTGTGGGCATGACATTTGTGGCTGGCTCTAAGGAAGGAGCCCCGCCCTCCACTTCCCTGCCCCTCATTAACTGTGGCTCCCCTGCATCTGTCCTGTGTGACTTTGGGTGAGTCTCCACCCTCTGGGTGTCTGGGTGAGAAGAGAGAGGTACCGATGGAGCCAAATCACCAAAGGACACTCTAAGATCTTCTAAGACAATTTGTTTTACGTCCTAGGGCTCATGTCTACAAGGTGAAGGGATTTCAGGGACCTCTACAGTTTGAAAGATGCCACCTTAGACCTAGCCCTCTCTTGTTGCCCCTGGGCCTGAAGCCTCGCGGTAATGTGTTTCTGTGAGATAGGCATTGCTTCTCTTAAGGCCCTTTTTATACAAAACAATACAATAAAGTCACTTGGTCCCACCCTGGCCTCATTCCCCAGGGACCAGCCTGCCACCTGGTGGCAGTTTGATTGCCACTCACAAAATGTCTCATCCATTTTTATGGCATCTACGCAGCCAGGTGTGCAACTGAAAAACTAATTTCACAGCAGCAGAAGGCTCGTGCTCACAGAACGGATGGGCCTTAACCATGCACACCCACTTTTCTAAAGCATTTCACCATCCATCCCCATCCATAGCAGGAGTAACACATTCCATGCCTCACATTTTCATTAACAACTTCATTTCTTCCTAGGCCCCCCTGCAACTTCAGGGGGTGAGGAGAGAAGGAGGACTGGGGGGGGGGGCTCCTCCACACAGGTCCTAGCCCAGCTCAGGACCAGGAAACCTTATATTCCAAGAAACAAGCTGTTTGGAATCACAGCACGACTGACGAAAGGACCTCTCAAATTGTCCCATTAATAGTCCAAGTTCTTATTTTTCAGTTGAGGATGACACAGGGCAAAAAAAAACGGAACTAGATTGCCCAGAGGCAATGGTAAGAAAGTGACAGCCCTGTCCCCATTAGCTCTCTGCCCTGTCCCACGAGTCAGGCAAGCTGGGATCTGTGGGCTGGGCTCCTCCAGAGGAAGCCCTCATGGTTGAATGTTCTGTCCTCCCTGCAGCAGTGGCTCTAGTCTTCACTGCTCTTCTCTCTCTCTCTCTCTCTCTCTCTCTCTCTCTCTCTCTCTCACACACACACACACACACACACACACACACACACACACACACGCGCGCGCGCGCCCAGCAGCAGAAGGGCCTGGTTGGGCCAGGCTACCCCCACCCATGTTGAGAGTGCATCCTCAAATTCTTTTTTTTTTTTTTTGGAGACAGAGCCTCAAGCTGTCACCCTGGGTAGAGTGCGTGGCATCACAGCTCACAGCAACCTCCAACTCATGGGCTCAAGCGATTCTCCTGCCTCTGCCTCCCAAGTAGCTGGGATTATAGGTACCTGTCACAACAGCGGGCTATTATTTGGTTGCAGCCGTCTTTGTTGTTTGGCGGGCCCGGGCTGGATTCCAACCCACCAGCCAGGTGTATGTGGCTGGCCTTAGCCGCTTGAGCCACAGGCACCAAGCCCATCCACAAACTCTTGTCTCTTCCAGGATAACCAAGGGTTCCCCCATAGGAGACTGGTTACCCACTGAATTTTTAGGGGAGCTCTGGCTTCCACTTGTGGGAGGCTAGGATGTGGGTATTTGTGGAGAAGTGGGTGAAGACTACCTGTGAGCAAGGATCCACTTTTGATTGGGGGGTGCTGGGAGGACAGGATGGGATGTAGGGAACAAGTAATGGGGAAAGTGTAGGCAGATCATGGTGCCAACAGCCTGGCTGATTATAGGGTGTATCCCTGCAACCCTGTCATTAGGGCTGACAGACGGACTGCACTATCACAGGATTGGAGAATCAAAACTCTCCACAGACACCAAGGGGCCTCCACAGTGCATTTTGCAGCTTAGGGAGAAGAAGAGTGACTTCATACATACAAAAGAAGGTTTGCAACATATACAAGGTGGATATGTTCCAAGACCCCTGATGAATGCCTGAAAACCTCAGCTAGTACTGACAATACACTATGTTGTTTCAATCTCATAACAGAAAGGGCAGTATACTAAATAACTATTAAGCAGGTAGCATATATGACAATTTAAAACTTACAAATTGTTTATTCTAGAATTTTCCATTTAATGTTTTTATTTTTTGCCCAGGAAAAGAGGCACGTAGAAGACCGTTTAATATTTTTAGACCACAGTTGACCAGAAGTAACTGGAGACATGGATAAGGAGAGGGACTACTGTAGGCCAGTGGAACAGAACAAAGAATCCAGCAAAAGATCCACACAAATAGGGCAAGTTATTTGTTACCAAGGTACAAAAGCAACTTAATGGAGAAAAGATTATCTTTTCTTCTTCTTCCTTCTGTTTCTTCTTCTTCTTCTTCTCTTTTGAAGCAGGATCTTGCTCTGTCACTCTGACCAGAATGCAGTGGCATCATTATAGCTCACTGCAACCTCAAACTCCTGGGCTCAAGTGATCTTCCTGCCTCAGCCTCCTGAGTATCAAGGATTACAGGGACTTGCCACTATCCCTAGCAAATTATTAAATGTTTTCTGAAGATAAGAGTCTCTCACTGTGTTACTCAATCTAGTCTCAGACTCCTGGGCTCAAGCAATCCTCCCCTTTGGCTTCTCTAAGTGCTGGGATTACAGGCAGGAACCACTGTGCTCATTCTATTCCACTGGTCTGTATGTCACTCTTTATGCCAATACCACACTGTTTTGATTACTGTAGCTTTGTTATAAGTTTGGAAATCAAGAAGTGTGAGTCTTCCAACTTTGTTCGTGTTTTTCTCACATGTTTTGGTTATTCAGGGCCTCTTGCAATTCCATGTGAATTTCAGTATGGGATTTTACATATCCTAAAAAAAGTTCATTAGAATTTTGATAGGGATGGTGCGCCCATAGGTCAGTGGTTAGGGCGCTGGCCACATGCTCCAGGGCTGGTGGGTTCAAACCCGGCCCTGGGCCTGCTAAACAAACAAACAAAAAATAGCTAGGCGTTGTGGCAGGCGCCTGTAGTCCCAGCTACTTGGGAGACTGAGGCAAGAGAATCGCTTGAGCCCAAGAGTTTGAGGTTGCTGTGAGCTATGACACTATGGCACTCTACTGAGGGTGACAAAAGTGACACTGCCGGGAGCCAAAACATATCACAAAAATGCCCCTTGCTATCTTGATTTTACGAGCAAACTATTCTCAGGAATTCAACCGTAAACAGCAACGGTACTTTCCCCTTGCGTATCTCCTCAAAAATGCACCCCTCGCCTTAGGGTCCTTCTCCTAGTAATTTTCCAGAAACTAGCCCCCTCCCCGCCCTGTTAGGAATAGCCCTTAGTTACTTCCTCGTTTGTGTGCTTATACGTCCAGCTGAAAAATAAACTCGACGGAGCTTGATCAGACTCTTGACTTGCTCTCATTCTTTCGTGTCTCTTGTCCCCTCATTCGACTGACCCCTTTGTTTCCCAGGTCCCCGTTGAATTCCCCGCGGGCCGGGGCATGACACTGTCTCAATTTAAAAAAGAATTTTGATAGGGATTGCATTGACTCTATGGATTGTTTTGGGTGGTACTGCCATCTTTTTTTTTGAGACGGAGTCACCCTTGATAGAATACTATGGCATCATAGCTCACAGCAACCTCAAACTCTTGGGCTCAAGTGATTCTATTACCTCAGCCTCCCAAGTAGCTGGGACTACAGGCACCCGCCACAATGCCTGGCTACTTTTTGTTGCAGTTGTCGTTGTTAATTAGCTGGCCTGGGTTGGGTTTGAATCTGCCACCTTCGGTATATGTGGCTGGTGCCATAACCACTGTGCTAAGGACACTGAGGCAATATTGCCATCTTACTGTTAAGTCTGCCAATCCATTGATATGAATGTCTTTCTATTCGTGTAGGTCTTCTTTCTTTAATTTATTTCAGCAACATTGTATAGTTTTCAGCGTACAAGTATTTTACCTCCTTATTTATATTTATCCCTGGGCATTTTATCCCTTTGGATGCTATTGTAAATGGAATCATCTTAATTTCCTTCTCAGATTGTTCGATGCTGGTGTGTAAAAATCCAACACAACTATTTTTTGTGTACTTATCATACAAGTTCTGATGTTTTTGAGCTTAGGTGGCAAGTATCATTTGGAGACTTTTTTGTTCTCAGCATCAGGAAATATCTAAAATGTTACATATAACGACTTTGTTCACTTTCTTCCTATTGTATGGTTTTCTACACACTTCATCTCTTCCTTCAGTGATAAAGATTGGGCTGCCTCCAGTCTTGTACTATTCAGTGTTGCTCTGCATGTTCCAAGGAATGGTTCTCAGGCAAGGGTTGGTAGTCAGTATTTTTCAGAAGATCCTTATGGTGCTAATGTTCAGTCTGTGTTGAGATAGACTGTTTAGAGCCTATACCAAGAGCCTATACTCACAGATACCTAAGAGAACGAGCCTTCCATTTGATTTGATAACAAGATAGTTTTCCAATGTGGCTGTGCTATTCCAGCACAAAACAACCAGTCTGTGCACCCATCAGCAGCGTACAGATTCTGCCATTCCACATCCTCAACAATATTTGGCATTATCAGACTTTTTAGTTTTTGCTAATTACCTCTCATAGGATGTTAATTTGTATTTCCCTGGTTAATAATTAGTTCAATCATCTGTTCTTTTTCTTTCTTTCTTTTTTTTTGAGACAGAATCTCACTTTACCTTCTTTTTTCAGGGACAGAGTCTCACCTTATCGCCCTTTGTAGAGTGCCATGGTGTCACAGCTCACAGCAACCTCTGACTCCTGGGCTTAGGCGATTCTCTTGCCTCAGCCTCCCAGGCAACTGGGACTACAGGAGCCCACCACAATGTCTGGCTATTTTTTGTTGCATTTTGGCTGGGACTCAGTTCGAACCCACCACCCTCAGTATATGGGGCTGGTGCCCTACCCACCAAGCCACAGGCGCCACCCTAGTTTAATCATCTTTTCATATCTATTAACCATCCTTGTTTCTTCTTTTGTCAAAGGCTTATTTGTATCATATGTCCATATCTATGTATTTATATATTCTGCATATGAATCATTTCATTGCAAATACTGTCTCCCAATTTGTGGCTTTTTCGGATTTTATTACATTTTCTTTTCTTTTCTCTCTCTCTTTTTTTTTTTTTTTTTTTTTTGAGGCAGTCTCACGCTGTCACCCTGGGTAGAGTGCCTTGGTTTCATCATTGCTCACAGCTACTTCAATCTCTTGAGCTCAAGCAATCTGCTTGCCTCAGCTTCCCAAGCAGCTGGGACTACAGGTACCCACCACAATGGTGAGCTAATTTTTCTGTTTTTAGTAGAGACATGGTATCGTTCTTGCTCAGGCTGGTATCAAACTCCTGAGCTCAAGCAATCCTCCTGCCTCAGCCTCCCAGAGTGTTAAGATTACAAGCATGAGCCACTGCGCTAAGCCTTTCTTTTCTTTTCTTTTTAGACAAAATCTCACTCTGTTGCCCAGGCTAAAGTGCCATGGTGTCAGCCCAGCTCACAGCAATCTCAAACTCCTCGGTTCAAGCAATCTTCCTGCCTCAGCCCCCTGAGTAGCTAGGACTTTAGGCACCTGCCACAATTGTCCCCCTACTTTTTTGTATTTTTAGTAGTAAAGTTGGGGTCTTGCTCTTGCTTAGGCTGGCATTGACCTCTTGAGGTCAAGAAATTCTCCCATCTTGGCCTCTTGGAGTGCTAGGATTACAGGTGTGAGCCCCTGAGCCTGGCCTATTATATTTTCTTTCTTTTCTTTTCCTTTCCTTTCCTTTCTCCTTCCTTCCTTCCCTCCCTCCCTCCCTCTTCCTTTCCTCTCCTCTCCTCTCCTCTCCTTTCTTTCCTTCCTTCCTTCCTTCCTTTCTTTCTTTCTTTTTTGAGACAGAGTCTCACTATGTTTCCCTTGACAGACTACCCTGGCGTCATAGCTCACAGCAGCCTCAAACTTTTGGGCTTAAGTGATTCTCTTGCCTCAGCCTCCCAAGTAGCTGGGACTACAGGCGCCCGCCACAACGCCTGGCTATTTTTTGTTGCAGTTGTCATTGTTGTTTAGCTGGCCTAGGCTGAGTTTGAACCCGCTACCCTTGGTGTATGTGGCTGGCACCATAACCACTGTGCTACAGGCACCAAGCCCTATTATGATATTTTCTTTCTTTTTTTTTTTTAAACAAAAGTTTTATTACAAGCAGGAACAAAGAATACTGGCTTAAATAAAAGGCAGGTGGGAGGCCCTTCCTCTAGCCAGCTTCCTCCCCAACTCCCATACCACTACAGCATGGCCAAGGGCCCTGAGGTTGGGGCAAAGCTGTTTCTTTCAGAGGAGATTCTCTGTGTTTGCCATCCCCAGCTCCATCTGTGACCATTGGCCTCTGGAGTGAGAAAGGACAAGATCCAAAGTCTTCCTATGTCATTTTCCCAGGGCTTCAGCCCAGATTTCATTCACAGAAGTTTTTCATTTTATTCCAGATACTTTACTTTTTTTCCCTTCATTCCTTTCTTTTTGAAAAAGTCTACTCCATCACCCTGGGTAGAGTACTCTGGCATCATAGCTCACAGCAACCTCAAATTCTTTAGCTCAAGCGATCCTCTTGCCTCAGCCTAGTAAGTAGCCAGGACTACAGGAGCCCGCCCCAATGCCCCGCTAGTTTTTTCTCTTGCTCAGGTTGGTCTCAAACTCCTGAGGTCAAGCAATCCACTCATCTTGGCCTCCCAGAGTGCTAGGATTACAGGCATAAGCCATCACATCCGGCCTGCAAATACATTTTTGAATCTGCTTTTATATCATATGAAATCTCTCAGGACCCTGAGATGATCAAGGCAATTTCCTGTTGCTTTCTTTCAAAATGTATGAAGTTTTACTTTTCATATTTAGGTCTTTAGTCTACACGGAATTTTATTTTTTTATTGACATGCAATAGGGGTCCAATTTCATTTCTTTTCCTAATAGTTAATCCAAGTTCTCAGCACAATTTACCAACCAAGTAGTCCACCATACTGCTTCCTTCCATCTCCCCAGATGCAGTGCTTACTCTGACATACACCGTGTTTACATGGTGTTGGTTTCTGGCCTATTTCCTACCCCACCCTCTGACTCATTTGCCCATCTTATTCTTTTTGGTGATCAGCCTGGTTATGCACATTGGTGATTATATAAGTGTTCAATTTTCAAAACTTCTTTCAACTTTTCTGGCAAAAATAGTGTTGTGGCTCATCTGACCTTTGCCTTTTTATTAAGGTACAATTTTCAGACTGAGACAGCTCCTGGAAGTCCCCAGCCCTTAGAGAGACAAGGACAAGCTTTAAGACAATAGTGGAACTTTAACATCACAGTAGGCATTGGAGATTATTGGGTGTTGGTTTTATACATTTCAACTTGGTCAGCTTATTCATGTTACTGGGAGAGTTTCATTTGTTTCCATCCTCCAGGATCTCATCTCATCCTTTTGTGTATCCCAAAACTTTCTTAATGACCCACGTATCAAGTCCATTTCACAGATGAGGGACAAAGCGACCCTAGCCTCTCTGTCCCACCTAGGAACTGTGACCTTCTGCTTCACGTCCCCCAGCTCCTCCCCCTCCCCCTCTGGAACTCTTGCCTCAATCTCCCCCGTCTGCCTGCCAAGCCAATCTCTAGTTCGCGCCGCAGCAGAGCAAAACCCAGCCCCTAGGTTTCCAGATGTCCCTCATTCTTGCCCTTCTCGGTCTATGATAGTGTCTCCGCTACCTAAGGTCTCCCCTTATAACTATCTCCCTCGGGTCTCCGCCGTCTCTGACTTCCCGCCAGTCACTAAGACCCGGGCTCCGCCCCTCTCCGGCTCCCCTGCCAGCCGGCGCCTTGCCTCTCATGGCCACCAGGGGACGCGCGCGGCCCGGTTTGGATGCTGGAGCCGCCGAGCGCCCCCCCCCCGTTTCTCCTGGAGTCCCGCCCCGTCCGGCCGCGGCTCCGCCCCTCCCGTCGCCCGCCTCGTCCGGCCGTGGCCTCACTGTCTCCTCTCCCCCTTCACCCGGGACCCCCGGCACCCTTGTCTCTCCAGCTCCCCGGATCGGGCCATGGGCCCCGCCGCTCGCCCTTCACTGAGGTCGCCGCCACCTCCGCCGCCGCAGCCCCCGACGCCACTGCTTCTGCTGCTGCCCCTGCTGCCGCTGTGGCTTGGCCTGGCGGGGCCTGGGGCCGCGGCTGACGGCAGCGAGCCTGCGGCCGGGGCGGGGCGGGGCGGAGCCCGAGCCGTGCGGGTGGACGTGAGGCTGCCGCGGCAGGACGCTCTGGTCCTGGAGGGTGTCAGGGTCGGCCCCGAAGCCGACCCGGCACTCCCACTGGGCGGTCGTCTGCTCCTGGTGAGCTACCCGGAACCATCTTGGCAGCTTCACCTAAACTCTCTCGATCCCCGCACCTAGAACCAGCCTTCATCCTGAACCAAGCCCAACAATCCTGCGTCCGCTCCCTTGGTTGCCCAGGCTCCCAACATTCAGGTTTTGAATACCTGACATCAAAATGCCCTCCCCTCCAAACTCATTCTCCAACCCGAGTCCCTCCCTCGTCTTCCTCCCTGTCTCCCTCTGCTCATGGCCCCTCACCACACAGATGGACATCGTGGATGCTGAACAGGAGGTGCCGGTAGAAGGCTGGATTGCAGTGGCTTACGTGGGCAAGGAGCCGGCCGCCCAGTTCCATCAGGAGAATCAGGGCAGTGGCCCGCAGGCCTATCCCAAGGACTTGGTCCGGCAGGTGCAGGGGATGTTTGTGGGAGAGGAGGGCTGGAGGAAAGGGTTCCAAGGCGTCTACCAGAGCCAGTCTACCAGGTGGTCCCTTAAAGAGCTTCCAGAGAAACCCTGAGCCTGGGTAGATCAGTGTACCCCAGTTTGGAAAATTGAGTCAGTATGGTGTCAAAGCAGGGAGGGGAGGGGAGGCCACAGAGAGGTCAGGAGGCTCCACCAGGCTCTGAGAGTATGGGATGGGGAGTTCGTGATGGGGCCAGTGGGGGAGACTGCCCTGCTAGGACCAGGGAAGGCACAGCATTGTTTGGGTCCTGCAGAGAATCTGCAGGGAAGGCAGGAGGATTGAAGTTTCTGCCCTTGACCTCCAGAAACTAGTGTAGAGTTTAAATCATTGCCAGGACCTAAGAGCATCTGGGGCTGTAGGTGACTAGACAGGTGTGCAACCAGGTGTATGCCAGCCTCCCACCTTCTGTCCTGCAGATGCGGCGGGCCCTTTTCCTGGGAGCCTCTGCCCTGCTTCTCCTCATCCTGAACCACAACGTGGTCCGAGAGGTAAACTGGAGCAGCTGTGAGGGTGAGCAGGCTGGGGACCGGGAGACCCAGGCCTGCTGACCTCCTTGTCCCGCTGCAGCTGGACATATCCCAGCTTCTGCTGAGGCCAGTGGTTGTCCTCCATTACTCTTCCAATGTCACCAAGCTATTGGAGGCACTACTGCAGTGAGTTGAAGTTTAGGGTCCAAAGGATTGGGTCTGGGAGCCTGGGTGCTGAGGATCCCTGAATCTCCCATGGGCTTAGGAGGACCTGTTAACCTTAAGACTCTCCTCTCCATAGCTGAAAAATGGGTGAGGGAATGGGCAGGAGGTGCCGGGATCTAGAGCCTGGAGGTAGCTCTTGGGGCTAGAATGGTCTGGCCTCAGCAAGGAGGAAGCCACTACCTGATTGGCTCTTTCCTGGGCTTCCAGAATTCTAGGTGTGGCTGGTGTGAAAATTGGATGTACCAACAGGCAGGAAAGGCCTGGGGGCCAAAGCAAAAGGCTTTCAGGGATGACATTCTAGGGCATGAGTATCCAACCCAACACACAGCCCACTGGCTACATGCTAATTTTGTGAGGACTTTTTTTTTTTTTTTTGTAGAGACAGAGTCTCACCTTATCGCCCTCGGTAGAGTGCCGTGGCGTCACACAGCTCACAGTAACCTCCAAATCCTCGGGCTTAGGCTATTCTCTTGACTCAGCCTCCCAAGTAGCTGGGACTACAGGCGCCTGTCACAATGCCCAGCTATTTTTTTGTTGCTGTTTGGCCGGGGCTGGGTTTGAACCCGCCACCCTCGGCATATGGGGCCGGCGCCCTACCCGCTGAGCCACAGGCGCCGCCCGTGAGGACTTTTTTTACTTATCTGTGGCATTGGATGGCACAAAATGTATGCACGGACCTTTGTTTTGCTAATCAGCTTTGTTAGTGGTTGTGTATTTTATGTGTGGCCCAAGACAACTCTTATCCTTCCAATGTATGGCAGAGAAAAAAAAGGTCAGACACCCCTGTTAGGGCATCCTCCCACAGGGTTGGTGTGGGTAGATATATTTTGTTTCACAGGAGCCCTCCCATCTGGCCCTTCTGTGACTTTCTTTCCTAGGAGGACTCAGGCCATAGCTGAAATCACCAGTGGAATGTCCTTGTCTGCCAACATTGAGTGGAAGCTGACCTTGTGGACCACCTGTGGCCTCTCCAAGGATGGTTCTGGAGGATGGCAGGACTTGGTATGCCTGGGAGGTAGCCGTGCCCAGGAGCAGGTGGGTGCTAGCCAATTATATGGGGGAGACCCAAGTAGGGCCACATACATGGCCTTCTCTTAACAAATCCTGTGGCCTCTCCCTGGTTTGGTGGCCAGGACAGCTGTTTCCACCCACAGGAGTGAGTGTTCAGTGACATGATGCAGGTGGGCCCACAGTGCAGCACCTGGTCCAGAGTCATGTTCAGTGTTCACTGTTGTGTGTTGTTCTGCTCAGACTCCTTCTTTGGTTCTATACTGACTGCAGACTAAAGTTCGGATTCCTCAGCCCAGCTTTCAGAGCTCTCTTGTGCATGCACCCTAGTTTTCTAGTCTTTTCTCTATGCTCTGGCCATCCTGGTCCTTACTGTCCTCCACATATGCCTTAGTCTCCTGAAACTGGGCCTTGTCCACACTTGGCCATAGGAGTGAACATCCTTTTTCTCCAGAATCTTTTTCATAATTCATCTTACCAACCTTCTTTAGAAAGTTTCTGTTGTACCGTCAGCTTGAAGTTCCTCTCCCTCTGCTACATCACCTCAGCACTTTGTCAGGCCTTCCCAAAGCTCTTAGGACAGCCCATCCTATGGGTGCTGGGACATGTGACTTTGTCTCCTGGCAGCCAGGGCTACATTTTATTGTCTCTGAATTTCCCAATGCTTAGCATCAAGGGGTTTCAAAGGCATTCTGCCCACAAGCTTTTCTTGAGTCCCTACTCTGTGCAGGGCAGGCACACCCCAGGCTCCTAGTGTGCAGCCTCTAAGTAGGTCTTGGCCAATGTGGGCTGGGTGAGGCAGCATCAAGTCATGCAGACTTGGCTTCAAATCCTGGCTCTGGGCTGGGCATGGTGGCTCATGACTCTAATCCCTGCACTTTAGGAGACTGAAGTTGGAGGGTCACTTGAGCCCAGGAGTTTGAGGCTATGGTGAGCTATGATCATGCCACTGTACTCCAGCCTGGGCAGCAGAGAGGCACTTTCTCTAAAACAAAACAAAACAAAAACAATCTGGCTTTAAGACCTTAGCTGAGTGATCTTAGGCTGAGTGTTTAACCTCTCTGGTCTCATGTTCCTTATTTGTAAACACATGAGTAGCCTGCAGACTTCTGAATAGGGCAGGCATTTGCTAAGAGGCCAGGAGGTGGGAATGCCTGTAGTTGCAGGGCAGTCTGACTGGTAAAGTGTACAAAGCTCAGTAGCCTTAGCCATACTGCTGATCAGGGTCTAGTGGGCACAGCAAGTATTGGGTGGCCATGGAAGCTAAGGTGTCTGCAGGGTGGCTGTGGCAGGCATCTCAGTGGCTGCCTGATGGATATTGGGATCTCAGCCCTGACCTCAGGTTGCAGTCACCCCATCCCTCCAGTCTCTAGGAGTCCAGAGCTGTAGCACCCATGTATTGGGAACGGCTGATGAGTATCAGCCACTGCCTTGCCTTCCCCCCTCACCTTGGTCTTCCCAAGATAAGCTGAGCTTGGGGAGGCTGGGTCTCTGCAGCTGAGCTTCAGGCTGGCTATACCCTCAGGCCATCCAGTCCCTGCTGGCTGCTCCAAAGCACAGAGCTCGAGAGCAGGCTCTTCCTTGGAGTGCTCGTGCTGCAATGGCTGTGGGCCAGCCTGGCTCATTATGGCATGGGCATAGCATGGCATGGGGCATAAAGGCAGGGCAACTCCAGCTGGGCCCCATGGGGGCCCATACTGGGGAGCAGATAGGCCAGAGATATGCTTTCACCCTGCTGGGGTGAGCACTGAGCTGGTGGTGGGCACAGGACTCACCTGAGCTCAGCCTGGAGGTTGGGGACAGCTTCCTGGAACAGGTGCCACTGCCCACCAGCAACTGTCCTGGGACAAGACAGAAGGGGGAGCTGGGGCTCACAGACACTTCAGTAATGGACCCCAAAGTGCCTCCACCCCGTGCAAGAGCAACCTCTTAACGGCACTAGCAGCACCCAGCCTCATCTAGAGTAGTGGCCTCTTTAACATCAAATCATTTCTCAGCCCTTCTCCCGCACATGACAGTAGCTGAACTTTAGCGTTGGTCAGGGAAGAACATGATGGCAGAGAGCCACTCGGAATACAGACAGCTTTCAGATGATGTTTATCAACCATAACACATCTCCAGGCCATGTGCAGTGATGTGCCTGTGGGGAACAGCGTGATTTGCCATCTTTTGCTTTCTCTGCCATGTCATTTCCTGACCCAGCTGTTCAGTAGGCAGAGCCTAGAAGCACACTGCATGTGGTAGGTGTTAAGTCAGTGTGGTTCCCCCAGTAACTCTGGACCCCCAGGGGCCCAGGACACCAGGTAAAGTGTTCTTTTAATCTTGTTTCCTTATCAAATTCATTCATTCCACAAAGGCCATGTGAGGCACTGGGGCTACAGTGGTGACCATGTCAATATGGTCACCTCCTACCAACAGGAGCACATGCACCCCAGAGGGCAGCAGCAAGGAAACTCGTGGTTGAGGTGGGGAGGCGTATTTGCCAGCCATGGTGGTCATGGAGAGCTTCTGAAACAAGGGGTATCCAGGGGCATTTGGTGAGGAAGGGCGCAAGGAAGAAAAGAGTCCTCAAGATAGGGAACAGTGTGTGGAAGGCTGGTCAGAAGCATGGGACGCTGAGAAGAGAGAGGTGGCAGGTGGAGCTGCACTGCAGGGAAATGCGTCAGGCAAGGGAGCTGTGGGGTCAGGTGTGCAGGTGAGATCCCTGTGGCTGTGAGTGAGAAATGAGTGGGAAGAACAGCATGAGACCCCCAGGAGAGCCAAGCACACTGGGCTTAGGGGCTGGCTCCCTCTGAGACAGAGGGTGTGCCAGCATTCAGCCTGGGTGGAGGTGAGTGATGGCAGGGCCTGAGGAAACGTGGGATGGGGGTGGGCTGGGGCGGGAGGGTGACTAGGTACTGGGCAGGAAGATGGGTTGGGGAGTATTTGAGGCTGCCAAGTAGACTGCAAAACACCAGGTTTGTTGCTCAGAAGAGCCCTGGGCTGGGGACAGATATGGCTCTCCTTGGGGTGTAGGGTATAGACCCTGAGGAATATGCATGTGGGAGGGATGCAGAGGCCCTCACCTGTGTGGGCCGGGGTATTCCTGGGGTGGATGTTCCTGAGTAAAGAATATTGGACAGCCCCAGTATCCTTGACACCTGCTTGCCTCCCTGCAAGCCCCTGCAGCAGCTGTGGAATGCCATCCTGCTGGTGGCCATGCTCCTGTGCACAGGACTCGTGGTCCAGGCCCAGCGGCAAGCATCACGGCAGAGCCAGCAAGAGCCCAGAGGCCAGGTGGGAGCCATCCTGAGGGAGCCCCATGCCCCCAGCCCTTGGGTGTGCAAGACTGTGGCTGTCATTTCCCCATAGGTGGACCTGTTTAAGCACCGTGTAGTGCGAAGACTGGCATCCCTCAAGACGCGGCGCTGCCGTCTGAGCAGGGCAGTGCAGGGCTTCCCAGAGCCTAGCACTGAGACCTGTGCTGTGTGCCTGGACTACTTTTGCAACAAGCAGGTTGGTACCCTGGGCAGGCACCAGCCATTGGGTGCCTGAGCTGCCTCCCAACTGACTGCTGAGAGACCTCCCACCAGGCTACAGAAAGCAGAATCATGGGGTTGGACAGGCCACAGGGTTTCGGTTCCCAGCTCAGATGAGGGACATGGGACCAGGTACCCCTACCTGGAGTCCTGATGCTGTGGCCTGAGCCCTTCCTCCCCTACCCCTGCAGTGGCTCCGGGTACTGCCCTGTAAACACGAGTTCCACCGAGACTGTGTAGACCCGTGGCTGCTGCTCCAGCAGACCTGTCCTCTGTGCAAATTCAACGTCCTAGGTGAGCAACAGGCGTGGGGCCCTTGGCTGACTCCACCTGCTGCCTTCCTCCCTGTTCTTTTTTCCTCTTCCCCTGCAGGGAACTGCTACTCAGATGACTAGCTGCCCCTCATAGACTTCGCACATGGGATGGATTTCTTGTGTCTATACCCTGGCCCTCAGCAGGATGGACAGAACAGCAAGCCCTGTAAGCAAGAGGATACCCCACCGTATCCACACTGGGAAAGAGGGATACCCACCATCAAGCGGTGGATTCAGGGCTGGAAGCTGCCATCCAAGGACAAGAGGTTGCTTTGGAGCCCCTCTCTGGAATTCTGGAGCATCTGTATCTACTTCCTCACAGGCAGTTCCCAGATCACTTGGGGAAGAGAATTTGGAGCCAGTCCAGATGTCCTCAGGGTTCTAGGAGTTCTCTGTGGCTTGTCAAGGGGTCCCTTAGGACTAAAGCTATAGTAGACAGGTTTGGTGCTTATTTATTGGGGTAGGGGTGTATTGAAGGAAGAGCTGTCGGGCCTTGGGGCACCCTGGCCTGACCATCTTCCAGGATACCTCTGTTGCCCGTGGCCCTCAGTTATTGGGCCCTGGGGCTCATGGGTCCTGCTGCCTGTGCAGCTGGGCTGCCTTCCCAGGCCTGGCTAGGACCAGAGGCCTTAGAAACTATCTAGTCCTGTACTTCTGGTTGGGGCTGTATGTTGCTGACCAGGATACTTGAAGCCACAGGATAAATGTGGTGCATCTTTCGGGGTATCCATTAAAAAAAAAAAAAAGTAACAGTTGGGAAACAAGTAACAGTTGGGGTTGGGAAGTTTTAATAGTAAAATAAACATGGATATATTTTAACATAAGATATAGAACTATATGGATGTTTTAAGATAAAGCCATAGAAAAACTGAGGCAAGAGGATCATTTGAGCCCAAGAGTTAGAGGTTGCTGTGAGCTATGATGCCAGGGCACTCTACCCTGGGTGACAGCTTAAGACTCCGTCTAAAAAAAAAAAGAAAAAGAAAAAAAAAAAAAAGAAAAAGAAATTCTGTTGCTGACTTGGAAATGAAGGGAGCCACCTGGCAAGGAAGGTATATAGCCTCTAGAGGCCAAGGGAGAACCAGGTTGACATCCAGCAGCAAGGAAATGGGGACCTCAGTCCTAAAGCTGCAAGGATCAAAATTCTGCCAAACTACCATGAGCTTGGAAATGGATTCTTTCCCAGAGCTGTTACAGGGGAACACAACTTACTAATACCTTGATTTCAGCCTTCTAAGACACTGAGCAGATAGCTCAGCCATGCAGAGCCTGACTTCCAGAACTGAGAGCCAGTTAATGGACACCAAGTTGATGGAGGCCTGAGAAAGTTAGTTGCTCAGCTATAAGAGGTCCTCCCACTAGATGTGGGCACAAGTCTCCTGCTCAAGGAGCCACACTGAGGGCTGGAGCTAGGCAGACCCAGCTGTGCCAGCTCAGCTCTACACAGCCCTTCTTGACTTCTCTTAATTCAGGTGCTCTGCTTAGTGGCCTCCTCACCAAGGGAGAATGTCCTGGACAGCTGGGAGTGTGTGCCCTGAGAAGTCCTGAGCAAGGTCTGACAGTCTGTTCTTCACAGAGGTGACTCAGCACAGGCCAGAAGAAAACTAGATGGCTGTGTGCCTGGTGTACCTGGTGGTATCAGTGCCCAGCCACATGGCATCCTGGGCTGGGTGGGCCTCAAGGGACAGGCCTGTCTTGAGCAGCCTCCTGGGGCTCTGACTTCTGGGATTTAGAGAAACCCTTTGTGACTATCACCATTTCCTAACTGCAAGGAATGTTCCAGGGAGAGGGAGCCTGGTGTTTTTGGGCTCTTAATATCCCCGCCCCAGGATCAGAGCCAGGGTGGGAGGCTGAAGTTATTGCTGCCCTCTGCCTGCCTGTGAGCCCAAAGCCTGGCAACCAGCCTCCAACTCCTTGTCTCAGGTATCCTCATTGGCCCTTCTCTCACACCTCCAAACCTGCTCCTCTTGGTTGGTGCCAGTCACTGAGTCACTTGGCCCTTGCTGTGATGATAGAAAGACTGCCTTTCACCTGGCCCATGTGTTAAAACCTTCTTTTTGCCCTTGGTGTACTCCCCTCTTCCATACGTCAGGAGGGAGGCAAGAAGTTCCCATTTTCTGAGGTTCATAGTGCCAGGACTCTGCTGGCCAATGACCTGCATGGCTGGGGATGCAGTAGCTTATGCCCAGGATAGGGATGGAAGGACTCTTCCCCCAACTCAGCCATGCTGTGAGGCCAGGATTGCTGTGGGTAGATGGCAGGAGCTTTATTAACAGTGGATGGGCTGCCAGCCACCTGCCATCCATCCCCAGTCCACTGTAGGCTACATGGGTCGTTCCTGGGGCTGGTGTGCAGAGCTGGCCTGGCCCCGGCCTGGTGATAGTCTCCTCCTCAGCCTGGCCAAGGCCCGGATAGGGTTCTGGGCACAGATGGCTGAGTTGGTCACATCCTCCAGAGAGGATTTGCTGGGCCGGCTGCAGGACTGTCGAGGTGAGGATGCTCGAGGCTGGCTTGGCAAGGTTCTGCTTGCACTGCCTGTCCTGCTGCCAGGAGGGTGCCATTTGCCCAGGGGCCTGAGGGAGAACCAGATGCAAGGTCTCCCATGAGCAAGGGGGACTACACCCACTCATCTGCCCTGCCTCTGGCAAAACCTCACTTACCGTGGGGATACTCGCTGAGCCTGCACTGGGGGTGCTGCCCCCTGAGTTCCCTTGCTGGGAGGGGACCAGAGCTGCTCCTGTGGGATCAGCTGCAAAGAAAGCCCAGCTCAGAAAGGTCCAAAAGGCCCCTTCGCACTGTACAGAAAGGGTGTCACAGCCAGGGATGGGGAAGAAGGGCCCAAATCCATAACTACCCTGTTTCCCCGAAAATAAGACATTTTAAGGTGTGCTCCCAAAGATGCGCTAGGTCTTATTTTCAGGGGACGTCTTATCTTTCCTGTAAGTAGGTCTTTCAGAGGATGTCTTATTTTAGGAAAAACAGGGTATTGTCTTTTCTACTAAGGGGCAGGGTCCATCCTCAGCTGCAAACTCTCAAGCAGGCAATACATGTGGGCAGGTTGCCTTCTGGTAAGGCTCTGGTTGCATGTGAAATATAGGTGTGAAGTGCCACAGGGAGCTTTGGAGCTAGGAAGCACTGGATCCATTAACATCCTCAGGCCTTCTTGAAATGTGGAAGATGTTTCACAAAAGCACAGCCTAAAGCCCATGTAATAACATGGGCTTTAGACAAGTTCCCATGGTAGATTCTAAAGACCTCTCTGCTGGGTAGGAGCTTCCTCTAAGACACCAAGGACCCACCCTGACAGGCCCACCTGGAGGCCCCCCTGCTGGGCCACCTCCCGGATTTTAGACAACATTGATTGCAGCCGCCCATTCTCCTCCTGCAGGACCCGGATGCGGATGTCATTGGCCTTCACTTGCTTCTCCATGTCATCTGTGACATTGCCAGAATCTGTGGGGACATGCTGTCTGAGCCCCCACCCCACCAGGTCTGCCTCTTGTGCCTAGTGGGACAGGACCTCAGAGGGCATGCACACTAGCTTGGGTGGGTGGTCTGGCAGGTGCAGGACAGCTGGCAGAGAATAGGACCTCCCATTTTGTCATTGTCCTAATGAGGCCTTGTTCCCCCTTCCCCATCCCCCTGCCTGCTGGGAAGGTGACCACAGTATTATAAAACTTGAGAGCTGGATAGGCCCTAGAGCTTTGTAAGGGTCTTAGCAAATAAGCCAGAGACTGAATCTCTTCCAAGACCACCTGGTTTTAGCAGGCCAGTGAGAAAGTAAGCTGGCCAAAAGTCGCACAGCCAGTGCCTGGTATGAGTCGCAGGAATTCAGCAAGGATATCCTTTCCCACGGCTTTGGTAATGGATAATTCCTTTGAACTCTATGAACCTGGGCAAGTTGCTGCCCATTCTGGTTCTTACTTTCCCAGTCTGTCAAAGGGGGCTGCCGACTGCCTCATAGAGAGTTTGAGAGGGGTACACAGGCATAGCATTTAGTGCTCAAGAGTGATGATTTATCAGGAGCAGCTGAAGTGCATCTCCTCCTGACAGCTGTGTGAATGGACTCACTCCAGAGCTTTAGCGGTCTAAGGGGCTGGGAGGAGAAACCAGGTCACCTGACAGCCTATACTGTGCCAAAAAGGGGATTCAGCATTCCTATGCCATGGGGTCCAGCCTTATGGTGTGGTTTGGGGGATGCCAGGAAAAGGAACATAGGGAAGTCAAGGAAGGATAGGCATGTGATGTGGTGAACAGCATGGGCTACAAAGAAGCCAGACTGGCTCTGGAGTTGGCTGTTGTGACTGGGGATGGTCACATCATGTCTGACTTCCACAGCCCAGTCTGCACAGGAAGAGGCTAACACATGAAGCACCTGGGTGTCATGCTGCTACCTAGGGGCTGTGCTGCTGGCTATCCTCACTGCACACTGGTGCACTGCAGCCCTGGTATCCTCCCTGTGGGAGCCCTGAGCTGCCCACCCTGGATCCTCTGTACCCTCAGCACCACCCCTAGTCTCCTACTTTGGATCTGGGCCTCGCTGGGCCTGTGCAGGTCCGGGAAGGCCACCAGCAGCCGCTCCCTCTCCCTCAGTTCCATCAGCTGCTGCTCCAGCTCCAAGATGGTCAGCCGCAAGTCTGTGGTCACCTGCTCCAGGCCTTGCTTCTCCCGCTGCAGGCTCTGCAGCAACTCCTGGGACAGGGAGAAGCCTGCCCTAGCTCAGGAGCCAGGCCTGAGCCACATGGCTCTGGTCTCTCTCCTAGGGAGGACACTTTCCCCAACCCCCAGACTTGAGATGGGCCTGGAGGCACTCAGCTGGGACCCTCCCACCCCCACCCTCACCTGTTGGGCCTGGAGCTGGCACCATCCCTGCTCCTTCTCGCCCTTTAGATCTTGCAGCTGCTCTTCTACACAGGCCTTCTGGGCCTCTGCCTTGTCCAGGCTGCTCCGCAGTTCCTCACGCTCCTGGTCCAGGCTGTCCAGCTGCTGCAGCAGAGCTCGCTGTTTGGCCTGCAGGGACTAAGCGGGAATGGACAGGCAGGGAGACTGTGAGTGGGCCATGCCTAGCCATGTGGGACTAAAAGGCTCCATTATCTGCTACCCTCCCAGCTGCGCCACCTGCGCAATGCGTCTGTGCACAGTGGAGGCTAGCCCAGCAGGAAAAAGACCATGCAAAGCCCCAGGAGAGCACTGTAGCAGGGCTTGCTGCTTGGCTGACTCTGGGCTTCTGCACACCTCTTCCTAGTCACAGTCCCCTCTCCCAGAGGAACTCTAGGAACCAAGCTGTTCTTTCTCCTTAGGTCTCCAGTGTCACATCTGCCCATGTCACTGATACTTACTGAGTGTAAAGCAAGAAGGGCCTACACTAGTCTACTCTTGAGTTCTGGCTCCACATCTCACTAGCTGTGTGGCCATGGGCCACTTCCTTAACCTCACCAAGCCTCTGTTTCCTCATCCTTAAAAGGGGGATGACAAGAGTATCCATTGCCTGCCCTTGTGGCAGGGAGTGAGAACAGAGTGTGGCAGAGCCTGAAGCCCAGTGCTTGCGTCACAGCAGATGCCCAAAATGTAGTGGCTGTGACTTTTTGTAACACACTAAGAAAAGCGCCTACTGGTGTAGAAAGGATTTCTCTATTCAGGGCCTAAGCCTGAGCCTGATGACTTCCAACTGGGCTCTAGGTTCCCTGCTGAGCCTTAGCGAGTAAGCCTAGCCAGGACAGCCCCTGACCTGCCTGCTTCACTGAGTGACTGATCACCTGTTCCCTCAGCCACACCCCTGAGAACTCCCATGAGAGCCCACTGCCAAGAGCAGAAGTGTGATCTGAATCCTGGCTCACCTGCTCCCTTCCCCTGGCTTATAAACTGATCACCAGCCACTAGTATCCTGCATAAAGGCAACCTCCTCCCAGAAGCTGTTCTGGATTCCCATAGCAGACATAGCTGTCCCTCCCTGGACCCTTGCAGCACTTTCCTCATCCCTCTTAGCCATCTGGCAGGAGAGATTTTGCACATCTGCTCATCCTTGCCTGATAGGGAACCCTCCAGAGTGAGGCCTCACTGTCCCCCCCAGTGCCTGGCTCAGGGCAGACTCTCCGTACATAGATATGTAGATAAGCCCCCCACCCCCTGCCAGTGGGGCCCTCTCCATGCAACCCATGTTGCAGTCGCCCAAGACCTGCCGAGGCCTCTGGCCTTACCTCCTGGTGGCGGACCATGCTGTCAACACGGGCCTTCTCCTTGTCCAGCTCTGTGCTAGCCCAGCAGATCTGCTGGCTGGCCCCCTCTAGCCGTCCTGCCAGCAGCTGCACCTGCTCCTCCAGCTGCTGTACTTGCCTTTCAGCCACCACCCTGCGCTCACTTTCCTCCTGCAGCTGCTGGGCCTTTGCCTCTGCAGAAGTGAGCAGGTGCAGGAGGGGCAGGGCAAGGGAGCCCCAGCTGCAAGCCCTGCACTATTTCTGACCCAGTTGGCACCTGGGGAAGGTGTCACATCATATCTCTGGGCCTCAATATTCTCAGCCACAAAATGGGTCTCTGGACCCCTCACAGCTGAAATGAGTTTGTTAAATAGAGGTGCTGTCTGGGTGGGAGATAGCAACCCAGCTTGGCCACTGCACAACATTGTGGTCGGTCAGGCCCACCCTCGTGTAATTTCCTTTATCTTTGTCCTGGAAGCTCAGGGTATAGACATGAAGAATGCTCATCTAGCTATGACATAGCTTGAGATGGGGCTTCTTACCCACGGCCTGCATGGACTCCTGCTGCTGCTTCAGTTCCCTGCCCAGGTCAGCCACCTTCATCTTTAGGTCACTTATTTCTACAGAAGCCAAAAGAGAGGCCTTTCAGAGGGCCCCTTGGGCTTGGCCAGTGGCCTTCACACCCAGCATGCCCTGCAGCATGGAGGCAGTGTCACAATGCAGAGGGGCCACCCAGGTTACATGGCTCTGCAGAGTACCAGGGGTCTGGACAATGCTTCCCACTGGCTGGCTGTACTTCCTGGACCTTGATGCCTACCATGGAGGCAACAGCGAGGGTCAGAAAGGGCACTGATATGTGCAAATTCCTCAGTTTACCAAAGCCAAAGAGGCTGCTCTACTCGGCTGAAGGGGCCAGAGGAATTCCCTGAAAGTAACTCAGTGACCAACACGGTGAAGTGGATGAATGCCCCAGCTCCCTTCCCTCCTGAGAGGTCAAGTCAGAGGCATCTCCCAGCATTCCCCAGTGGGACAGGGCTCAGCTGCTCAGGGTGTCACCTGTCACCACTGGATAAACATACTCTTCTTCGCTGCCTTCCCTTTTCTGCTGCTTGCCCATTCTCCAACCTGGATTTCTTACACACAGACTGCTGTCCTGTCACAGGAATGCCTCCGCTAAGGCTGTGGCAGAGCCCTGGGCACTAGGCATTCAGCCCCTGGGGCACAGACCTGTAAGTAGGTGCTGCTTGTCATGCTCCCATTCAGCCAGGCACTGCTCAGCCTCCTCTGCCTGCTGCTGTCGTGCCCCCTCCTCCTGCTGCAGCGCCTGTTCCAGCTTGTCCACCTGCTTTCTCAGTCCAGCCTTCTGCCCCTCAGCCTCCTCTAGCTGGGCCCTGAGGGGGCTGACAAGCTGAGAGAGGGTCCCCATATGCTTACTGAGACGCGTCAGGTCCTTGCTCTGCTCTGCTGCCCAATGGCTCACAGTGGCAGCTGGCAGTGGCCTGAGTCCCATGCTGTCCTGCACCAGCTGCTGGATTTGGGCTAAGGATGAGGGCAAATTCTGGCTCTGACACAGGCTGATGACCACCTTGCCTACCTCCTGCAGACTGCCCTGGACACTGATGCATGCATCACAGGGCACCAGGGCCGTCTCAATGGTCTGGGAGTGGATGCTCTTGGTATTCTTGGAGGTCATGGTTGGACACTGCAGAGAAACTCTGACAGGGAAGCTCTCCAACTCTTGGCAGGTCTGAGGCAATCCTAACACTGGGGAGGGGGGCTTGAAGAACTTGGCAGTCATACGTTCAAGGATCTTGGCTGGCTCGCCCTTGGCTGTGGACTTGGAGGTTGGGGCTTCCCCTTGCTTTGTCTTTTTCTGTGGTTGGGAAACAAAAAGGAAAAAAGATGAGGGACATGGGCCTGGGAGGTGACCAGTCCTCTGAGGAAATGTTCACTGACAGCCTTGTCTGAAGTGCAGACCTTCAGGTGTTGTCTGACATCATCATGAATAGGACAGAACTATCTCCCTCTTTTCCACTGACTTAACTTACCAGGCCAGGCCTGTACTCTTCTGCCCTGACTTGATGTGACTATATGCACGATATTGGGAGGGTAACAGTGACAGTAGCAGCTGCCAGTTACTGGGCTCTTGCTTAGTGAACTTGCCTGCTCTCCTGTCAACAATAACCACTCTCAGTTTTAGTTTCCTTCCCTTCATGGTGACAGTGATCATCCCCCATTGGTGGTTGTTAAGACTGTGGAAGAACCCCCATCATACAGATAAACAAACTGAGGTTCAGAGCAGATGGCATTTCCCCAAAGTCCCACAGCATAAATGGCAGAGTCGGGGAGCCCAGACATGGCCCCCAGGACCTAAAGTCTTAACTGCCATACTGTATGGCCCTGACTGGGAGGGCAGTGGGGAGATAATGGAGGACACAGCACACACAGTGGAACCCAGGAAGCTGGGGCTGGACAACATGAGGAGAGTCACAGCTGGGGGGAAAGGGTAGGTCCAACCCACCTGGGGGGCTGCCTGTTGGTAGAGCATGCCCAGCCTTAGCAGGCTGTTCCAGAAACGTCGTACTGTGAGCCCCACAGACATGCAGGGCCCCACAGCCCCAGCGGAAGGCATCATTTGCTCCGAGGCAAGGTTCTCCAAGTAGCTTGCACAGCTCTGAAGCAGCAGCAGGAGCCTATAGACAGAGATGCCAGGGATGCTGGGACCTTGGCTGGTACCAATGTATACTCACACCACAGCTCTGGGGATGGGGCCCAAGTATTGGGCCCTTGAAGAGTCTTAGCATAAGATATTGGGCTAGTTTTAAACCCAACCCAGGGGTCACTTCCTCCAGGAAGTCCCCCTGGCTCCAGTTTCAACTCGGGGCCTCTTCTTGGCCTCTTGGCTGGCAGCACTTCTGCCTGGTTGCTTCCCCACTGGGAAGCTCTGGTAGGCCAGGCCTACCCTTGCCTCAGGTGTATCCTGAGTCCTTGGAAAATTCTGTGTGAAGAGCTGTCTTATATCAAGTAGCCCAGAACCTTTCCAGATGACAGAGCAGAGACCTCAAGACAGGAGGAACCTACCCACAGCCACAGGGTGAATAGGGTAGGGCAGGGCAGAGCAGGGGTGAGATGCACTCTCCTGATCCTAGTCCGGGCTTCTCCTACAAGGTGAACTGCTTCTGTGACAATGGAGATGTTAAGTTGAAGACACCTAAGTGTCTGTCCTAACCTCCAAGTTCAAAATTAAGAGTCAGGTGCTAATTTTAAGGAAAAAGGGTGTTAGAAAGATAAGTGGGGTCTTGGGCAGAGAGGGCCTGGGGGCAGACATGCTAACTACTCCAGGCCTTGCCCCTCTTTAACCAAGGTATTGTCCTCTATGACTGGGGAATGGAGACAACTGGCAGGAGGGAATGGGAAAGCATCTGGAAATAGCACAGAGCATGGCCTCAGCAGAGCCATCTGTCTGCCCAGTTTCACCCTTGTGGTGGGATATTGTTGTGCTGCCTATAGCCTTAATCCCAACCCTGCCATGAACTGAGTTTCTCTAAAGGCTACACTGTGGGCCAGAGGCCATAGCTCTGACCTCCAGGGTTCCTAAGGAGTCAGGCAGGGCGGGAACATGTCAGCGACAGGTTCACAGAGAAGAGGGTGGGTGAGCTGTGCCTTGGTCAAACCAGGAACAGGAAATAGGACCTTCTTAGCAAAGGGAAGCATAACACATGTAAAGCCACGGAGGGAGGAAGGCGTGTTCTGTGCTCACACACTTTTGACCCTCACAAATTACAAATGGTGCTTTCATACCAAGGGCTCCTCCAGGCTTCAGGGTGGTAACCCTGGCTCCTCTGTTCCCAGGAAGGTTATTCTGCAACTGCTAGGGTCCCTCTCACATTTCTGCTGGCTCCCTGGCCCCAATGATTTTACTAGCACGTGAGACTTCTGAGCACAGGAAACCCGGGTTGCAGTCCCTAGGGAGTAGAGGCTGAAACCCACATTAACTTTAATGATCCTGTGGAAATGGTAGGGCTGCAGGAGAATCCACTAGCCTCTTACCAGTAGGGCCATGACTTGGGAAAAACATATCCCATGCCTGGCCTGTGACAGGCAGAGGGAACAGCACAGCCCACAGAACACTGGGGAAAAGAGGCTGGAATGGAAACTGTGAGCAGCAGCTGCAATGTCTCTGACACAGAAACCCTGAGGAAGTGGTTGGGAGTGGCTGGGAGGTGGCAGTCAGAGCCATGGTGCCACAGAGACCACCAGTGTGGCTAGCAACTCCCTGAGATAGACAGAACAGCATAGCCTAGCACACGACACAACAAAAGGTTAAATTATTTTGAAGTCCTGAGCTGATCTGGTTCCTGACAGGTACTCAGCAGCCAATGGTGAGTTTTGTGACCAATGTCATCACAATCTCTGTAGGGGACTTCTGCAGCTGCTACTGGTTTAAGAAGGGGTGGGGTGCCACCATCCCAAGATGACCAGGTTTGGTCAAGGCCCTCACCTGTCAATGACCAGCTCCAGCAGTACAGCATGGGACAGCTGCGTGAACTCGGGGTCACCTGGCACATGGTCATAGTGCTCTAGCAAGGCTACCATGTCAAGGTCACAGGCCACCTGGTCAGGGAACTTCCATGAGGGGAAGCGCACGGGCCCAGCACGAGAGAACACATCTACGATGGCGCCCTGCAGATCAGTGAGGTCCTTGCGCAGGCTTTCCATGCAGGCCTGGCTGCCCAGCAGGTGTGCCATCCTCACAGCTCCTGTGGCAGGCAGAGAGGAGTCCTGCTAGCAGAGCCAGGCAACTTTTGCTGGAGGAACTCCCTAAAGCCCTAATTTGCCTGGTGGCTCCTAGGCTAAAAGTATTCCCCATAACCTGGGGGAAAGTCTGCTCCCCAGTCTCAGGTGATGAGGCTTCAGGACCTGGTTCTGGGCAGCTTCACCAGCCTCCCACTCACTCACTCTTGCCCAGGCCCCCACTGCTGAGTCCATCCTTCCATAAGTCCCTCCTGAGAGCCTATGTGTGCAAGGCCCCCTACTAAGGGCCAAGAGGATATAGCTGTGAATAAAAATGTGCCCACAACACTCCTCTTCCAGGGCTGTGAATAAGAATGTACCCACCATCCTCCTCTCCCAGGGTGAACCCTCAAATAGGGGCACAAACAACTGAAAAAGAGTTCTAGCTACAGTGTGTGTGTGGGGGGGAGTGTTGGGCCACACCAGGCCACTATCATCTCCTGCTTAGACCATTGTAACCATTGTAGCAGGTTTCCTGGGCCACAGCCTGCCTGTTCCAATCTGATCAACTTCAGCTCCAGAGAGTTGAGCTAAACTCTATGTGATGACATCACACTGACCAACAATGCCTCAGGACTCCTGGGGAAAAAAAAGGCCACCTACACCACAACCCCCCTCCCTTTGAAGCCCCTCCCATACTCCCCACTCCTACTATTAGCAGCTATGAGCACCAGCTCATGCACCAGGTACTCATTTCTGAATCCTTTTCCCTCTGTCTCTTTGTCCCCATCCAATTCCCACCACCTGGCTAACTGCTTCTCTTGAGCACCCTCTGGGCTCTGGCCCTCTCAGCTCTGATTGCTCTCTGCCCAACAGCCTCCTCTCCAGCCCACCTCAGTCACTGTGGTGTCTCCAGTGTAACCAGCCTGGGGACTGGCCCATTGTAGATGCTCACTGGTAAATGAATGACTGAGTGATTGAATTGAGAAGATAAAAAGAATCACAAAGAAAATTTAAAATGCACTGATGTTTAGGGGAAAACAAGTCCTAAATCGGAAAAGGAGAAAACCAGAAGATAAGTACTGAGACCTATCCTAATCACTCTCTGGTGACAGGGAGCCCATGCCATCTTCATACAGGGAGACCCAGCCCTGCTTCTTCTTTACAGTGTAGCCTCAAGCAAGCCACTTTACCTACTCTGAGCCCCAGCTCCTTCAGCTGTAAAATGGGGACACTGTCCCCAAGTAGTCTGGGTTGTTGAAAGACTTTAAAGGGGTCATGAGTAAAGAACTTGGTCCAAGGCACTGTTAAAGTTCACAAACAACACTATCATGATATTCTTAGCAGTAACAACAGCAGAGACTATCCTTGTCTTCAGCACATGCCCAGCTCCTCTACTTCTCCAATTCCCCAGCAGTACACATAGAATGCTTTTCTTCCATCTCTGGACCCTGTGCACAGTGGCTGGATGATCTACCCATGTCCCTTAACTCAGAAACTAGAGAGGTGGCTGGGCGCAGTGGCTCACACCTGTAATTCTAGCATTCTGGGAGGCCAAGGCAGGATGATCACTTGAGCTCAGAAGTTCAAGAGCAGCCTAAGCAAGCATGAGATCCCATCCCTACTATAAATATAAAAAAATCAGTTGGGCATTGTGGTAGGTTCCTGTTATCCCAGCTACTCAGGAGGCTGGGCCAGGAGTTTGAGGTTGCCGGGAGCTAGGCTGATGCCATGGCACCCTAGCCTGTGGCAATAGAGACTCTGTATCAAAAAAGAAGAAAGAAAAAATTAAAGGTGGAGGGGAGAGGCGAGACACTCCTGACCTGGTCCTCCTATAGTTCGTGATGCCCTAGAAGGTCCAGGGTGCAAGTTGGCAGCTGGTTTCAGAGCCAGCACTCTGCTGGGAATTGGGTAACTGTGTAGATGCTGAGCTCTGGTCCCTACCTACTTGCCAGCAGAGGTCCCTTGTCCTTTGTGGATTTCTCAGATCAAAAAGCACCTCCTTGCACCATAACCTCTCCCTGAAATGCAAGGGCTACTTGGGTAATATTTAGGCCACAGTTCCTTTTGCCTCAGCAAGTCCAGGCCTGGTAGGGAAACTCTTCTAAAACCTATCCTTCCCCCAACCTCCCTCATCTCAGAAAAGTAGCAACAACTGAGTACACCATGGCTTGGCCCAAGCCCAGGTTCGTCCTCAAATCCCCTTTCCTCTACCCCCACATCCCAGCACCAATTGCTGCCAAGCCTACATCCAGACCACATTTGGAAGCAAGCACATCTCTCCATTGTAACTGCTCCTGCCCCACCATCTCCCCACACTACTGCCACAACCTGAGAGGTCACCCACTTCCCTTGGGCCCAGCACCACCTCTTCCATCTGACCATGGCAATCAGACTGATAAAGGCAGCTTACCCTCCTGCTCAGAGCCTTTCATGTCTTTATGCAGCACTAAAGACTGGGGAAATTCCTGGGGCTAAGGCTCTCTATAGCCTGATCCCACTACTTCAGTGTCTCACCACCCAGAATGCACACCTTTCCCACTCTTCATCTAGATAACATACCCCTCTAGGGTCTTTACCCAAAGCTTCCTTCCTCAGGAAAGCTCCCCGTCCGCAGGCTGGATGAGGTCCCCCATTGCACTTTATCAGAGCATTGTGTTCTTTTCCTTCCCAGCACACTCTGTCACTGGAAAGGAATCATTATTTGAGTCATTATGAAGAAGTGATAGCCTGTCTTCCTATGAGTGTGTGGTATTGCCTCTTGGTCACCTGGGTCACAGATGCTGGGGAAATCAGAGGTACCCAGGGGTAATTGCTGAGGGCTGACCTGGATTGTTCAGCCTTCCAGAGGACTGGGCCTTCCCCTCACCTCCATGCAGGTGCTGCCCATGGAGCTGTAGTGACTGAGGTATCTGGCTCTCAGACCAACCTGTGGGCTCAGGAGCTCTGAGTCAGAGGCTTATGCAGGTGCCTGGCTTCTTGTCTCCAGTGCAGGCCTTGGGAACAGATTAAGGAGAGAGTGAATGAGTCAGGTAGGGCTGCCTATGGGGCAGGGTGAAGAAGGCTGTCCAAGAAAAAAGGGAGGTGTTTCAGGCTGAAGGAATGGGGTGAGGGAGACAGCAAGTGGGATGGCTGCCTTGAGCCTGGGCAGAGGCCATGCTTCAATAGTGACTCATGCCTGTAATCCCAGCACTTTGGGAGGTTGAGGCAAGAGGACTGGTTGAGGCCAGGAGTTCAAGACCAGCCTGGGCAACACAGTGAGACCCCACCTGTCTCTCTCTCTCTTTCTTCTCGGACTATACTAACAAGGATTGAGACCCCATCTCTACAAAAAATAAGAAAAATTAGCTGGGTGTGGTGGCCTGGGCCTGTAGTCCAGCTACTCAGACAGCTGAGGTAATAAGACTACTTGATCTCAGGAGTTCAAGACAGCAGTGATCTATGATTATACAGCCTGGACTATAGACCCTATCTCTAAAAATGTTTTTCTTTTTTTCTACTTCTTAGCCATATACATTGAAAAATATTTTTTAAAAAATAGTGCTAGCTGGGCGGCGCCTGTGGCTCAGTCGGTAAGGCGCCGGCCCCATATGCCGAGGGTGGCGGGTTCAAACCCAGCCCTGGCCAAACTGCAACAAAAAAAAATAAAAATAGCCGGGCGTTGTGGCGGGCGCCTGTAGTCCCAGCTACTCGGGAGGCTGAGGCAAGAGAATCGCTTAAGCCCAGGAGTTGGAGGTTGCTGTGAGCTGTGTGAGGCCACGGCACTCTACCGAGGGCCATAAAGTGAGACTCTGTCTCTACAAAAAAAAAAAAAAAAAAAAAAATAGTGCTAGCTGTGATTAAAGAACTTATTATGTGCCATTTCTTCAACTCTTTCTCCTTTATACAGAAGAGGAAACTGTATAAAGTTAGGAAGCCAGCCTAAGGGCATTCAGGGAGCTGGGATTCTCAGTCCAACATCTCTGCTGTGTTCTCCTCAGGCCATGCTGTTTCTAGAGCAGCGGAGTCCAAAAGAAATAAGGTGAGCCATATACAGGATTTTAGATTTTCTATTAGCCACTGATGAGGTACAGGAAATACTAACCCAAAATACAGCACCTTGGAAACTAAGAAAACTGCAGAAGCAGGAAGACCATAATCACCTTCCCTCATCCATTTCTCTAAAACAGGCTATTGGGAGGGTCACTCTCTTCCTTATACCTAGCTGGAAAGGAATGTCACAAAGGAACACCAAGAAATATCTGAACAAATGGGCCTTGCTAAATTCTCCCCCAGCTTATTACTAAGATCATACCCTCCCCTTTGTCTTCCAATCATACTTCTGCACAATTGTCTATAAAAATACACAGATCTCTTTGGGTCTTCATTTCTGAAGGTACTCATGTTAGGGAACACTTTTATTAAATAAATATGTGTGCTTTTCTCTTGTAAATCTATCGTGTTATAGGCATCTCAACCATGAATCTTGTATTGAGTGAGGATAAAGATATTACTTTTTCTCCCCAAACATTAAAAAGAATTTTAAAATAGGCAAATTAATTTTAATAACATTTTATTTAATCCAATATACTCCAAATATTATTTCAACATGAAATCAAGATAAAATTATTAAGGAGATCTTTTTTATATTCTTATTTTTGGTATTATGTCTCAAAGTCCAATGTCTATTTGACATAGTACATCTCTGTTTGGACCAGACACCATTTCAAATGCTTAAAAGCCACGTGGCCTGGTGGCTACTCTATTGAATAGCACAGGTGGAGAACGTCAGATACTGTGTGTCGCCCAGTAAATGGTGGCTATTTATCAACTGCATCCCAGGCACCATACCAAGACTAAGGACAAAGCCAGTTACACAGAGGCCTGTCTTCCAGGAACCATCAACTATGTCTGACAGTCTCTGCAAGAGGTAAGCTTGGGTGTGTCAGCTCCACCCACATGGTGGAAAGTGATGTGGGTCTACCCCCAACACTCATACACACAAACACACACACATGTTGCTTAGCAAGTGCCTCTCATGAGATACTTCTGCCTAAGAGATTTTATGTCCCCAAAGAGAAAGGTGGAAACAAAGGAAAACAACAGACGGAAACATTGTGGGTTCCTTCTTGAAATGAGTGTGCAGTAAATAAATAAAGCAAGCAAGAAGCCCCAACATGGGAGGAAGTATATTCAGGTGGCAAAGCACCTGGAACCCATAAGCTTGCTTGTGAAGGCACCAAGGAACACTGATCCGTCCACTTTCAAACAACTATAGCTGCCATGGGGGCAATCTTGGATATCAGTTCACATTAGATTCTGGTTCAGATAAATAGCACCGAATGCCAGAGTTTCAAAACTATCCAAGGTTACCTTATGTCCTTTCTTATTAAAATTGAGGTTATGCAGATATAGGCATGGTTTGAGAAGCACTTAAGTGTGTGTCAGGTGAAGAAGCATTCGACATGTGCTTACTCTGTAATTCCTGGGTCTTGAGTGGAACTCTCAGCTTGAAGCTTTCGGCCCTGTACTGTACTTAAGCCACACTGCCAGCAGGAGGAGCAGCAGCTAACTGTGCCTCTCCTAAGTTCCCTGGGGATCAAGGTGGTCTTGTAACTCCTAGGAAAAGGCAGAAGTCTTTCTTTTGCTCCCATTCAACACTCAAGCCTTTGTGAGAACTAGTACTCTAATGCACTGGTAAATATTATTCTTACCTCTCAACCACTGAGATTAAAAGTCACCATCATGAAAACACATTGGAAACTCTAGAACCAACCATATGACAGTTGTCTCAAACTTGAGATTGTTAATTATCTGGATCCCTGGCGACACTGAAGGAACCAAATGAGTAAAAAGGTGTGAACTAAAATAAAATCTTAAGGTTTCCCCCCAGTAGCTGAATGACTGGATCCTCTCTTGGCCAAGAGGATCCCCTAAAACTAAGTTGCTAGCCATGAGAAAGGAGATCAGACATGCCTCATCATGTCCTCCTACCTTCTTACAGATGTCTTTTGTAATTTATTAACAAGCGTCAGGCTCTGCAACATGTATTTGCAAGTTCTCAACATACACAACAAACCACTTGAGTCTAGATCTATGTCCTGCAGTTTGTCTCTGATTAACAGACCCACATCTTAGCATATTTTTCCCGCTAACTTCTGGTCTATTATACAGGGCTTAACTCTTTTAGCCAACTGTCAGCTAAAAAAATCTTTAAACCTACCTGTAAACCCCTGCTTTAAGATATCCCGCCTTTCCCAGCCAAACCAATGTGTCTTCCATGTATTGATTTATGACTTTCCCTGTAATTCCTGTCTCCCTGAAATGTGTAAAACAAAACTGTAACCCCCATCGCCCAAGTCCACTTGCTCTCTTGCCTCAGCCTCCCAAGTAGCTGGGACTACAGGCACCCACCACAATGTCTGGCTATTTTTTGGTTCTAGTTCTTGTTGTTTGGCAGGCCCAGGCTGGATTCGAACCCGCCACCTCCAGTGAATGTGGCTGACACCCTAGCCACTGAGCTACAGGCGTCAAGCCGCTCAAGGCTTCTTGGATGTAGCTCCAGGTTATACCCTCAAATTTGGCTCAGAATAAATAAACTTCTTTAAATTATTTAACATAATATGGCTTTTTTTCTGTTGACACACTAGTAGAGAAGACTGGCCTGAGTTTGTGTACCTACTCCACCATCTCCAAACTTCCTTGTCCTTTCTGTAGATTGCTACAAGGAGTAAGTAATGTAACATGAGAAGTGTTTCACACAGGGTCTGGCTCATGGTAAATGTTCAATGCATCCTAGCTTTCATTATTGTTCTACATTGATAACAATGGCATAAAACTGCTACGTGGGGGGGTGGGGGGGGGCGGGGACTTAGGAGAAGGAGATCTCAGGAGCCTGCGAGATTTGAGGTTTGCTTCTAGGAAGCCAGGGCAGTAGTCTGCAAGTCCGCACTTGCGCTAGTGAGGGATGGAGCCTAACGAAGTGCCGTTACAGGCTTGGCGTCTGTGGCTCAACCGGCTAAGGCGCCAGCCACATACACCAGAGCTGGCGGGTTCGAATCCAGCCTGGGGCCCGCTAAACAACAATGACAGCTGCAACCAAAAAATAGCCAGGCCTGTGGCGAGCGCCTGTAGTCCCAGCTACTTGGGAGGCGAAGGCAGGAGAATCGCTTGAGCCCAGGAGTTGGACGCCACAGCCCTCTACCAGGGCGACAGCTTGAGGCTCTGTCTCAAAAAAAAAAAAAGAAGCGCCATTACAATCCTGGCACTCTGGAAGGTTGAGACTGGAGGATCGCTAGATCCGGGGAGTGTGAGGTTGCTGTGAGCTAGCCTGACGCCATGGCACTCTAGCCTAGGCAAAAAGTAAGACCCTGTCTCAAACACACACACTCAAACTTAGCAGCCCTGATGTGAGAGGGTCCCGTGAGGGTGGGGCTATGGAAGGCTGTGGGTAGAACCTAGAACAGGCAGGCCCAAAAGAGAAGGAATTAGTAGGAATGAAGTGCGTTGATTTGGAAGGGATCCTTGGAGGAGGCGGGCCTGGAGTTAGAGGTAAGGGAATAGGGACTTAGGGTTTTGAAGCTGCAGGCCTGATGGCAGAAGAGCGGGACCTCTGGACCGCGGGGTCGGACAGGGAGAAGAACTGGGCCGTGAAATAAAGAAGGGTCCAGGACCACAAGGTGAGGTGCTGTAGAACATCTCACCTGTTTCCAGCGCAGCTTCAGCTTCCGTATCAAGCAGGCTCATGGAACTGCCCCCGTAGCGCTTCCGGCTTCGGAGACCAAGCAAAACCCCAATCCAGGAGCTCCAGGAGCTGCGACCGCTGCCATGGCAACTGCGTCGCGGGCTGACGTCCCCGCGAAGGGGGGCGGGAAGCTTGCCACGGCGAGGGGCGGGTCCGGAAGTGCGTCCGTTTCACCTCGTCCGCTACGACTCGCGCGGCCGCCGCCATCTTGGGAGCTCGTCGTACCGTCCGGGAGGGAGCCTGTCTTGACGCGGTACCTCTCACCTATACCAAGGCGGACTGGCAGCCCTGAGCGTCGCAGTCATGCCGGCCGGACCAGTGCAGGCGGTGCCTCCGCCGCCGCCGGTGGCCGCCGAGCCCAAACAGGTACCTTCCCCCTGCAGCCCAACCAGCAGCTCGAGCCTAGGCCTGGGCGCTCTTCTCTCGCGCTGGAAGAAGCGGCCGCTCTGGAAGGGCTTGCGAGGGGCTGCAAGTCCCGGGAGGCTGCGCGCTTCCTGCACTGCACTGTCTTCTGGGAGCAGAACAATCACTCTAGAACAGTGGTTCTCAAAGTGGTCCGCGGACGGCTCGGCTCCGGTAGCTCAGTAGTTCGAATCCGACCCAGGCCTGCCAAACAACGATGAAGAAAAAAAAAAAAAACAGCCGAGCGTTGTGGTGAACACCTATAATCCCAGCTACTTGAGAGGCTGAGGCAAGAGAATTGCTTAAGCCCAAGAGTTTTAGGTTGCTGTGAGCTGTGACGCTACGTAACTCTACAGAGGGCAACTAGTGAGCCGGATTAAAAAAAAAATAAAAAAAAGTGGTCCGACCTGGGAACTTACTAGAAATACAAAGTCTCTGTCGGGTGCAGTGGTTCACGCCTGTAATCCTAGTACTCTGGGAAGCTGAGGCGGGAGGATCGGTTGAGCCCAGGAGTTGGAGACAAGCTTGAGCTAAGCGAGACCCCGTCTCTGCTAAAAATAGAAAAAAAAATTAGCGCGACTCCATGGCACATGCCTGTAGTCCCAGCTATCTAGGCGACTGAGGCAGGATGATCGCTTGAGCCCAGGAGTTTGAGTTTGCTCTGAGCTAGGCTGAGGCCATGGCACTTTATTCTGGTCGAAGGAGCTAGACTCTATCTCAAAAAAAAAGAAAGAAAACAGAACCTGCACTTCAGACCTTCCGGATAGGAATCTGTATTTTATAAGATCACCAAGCGATGTTGCTGAAATGTGAGGAGCACTGATTGAGCTCCTCCACTGATGGATGATCTTTGGAAGTTGCTTCTCCCCCACAGTGGGGTTCACCCAGTAGACCCTAATTTTCCAGTCTTCCCGGTACATTTTTGGATGTTGATTTTCAGCATCTACTCAGTTCTTTTCTTCAGTCAAACACCATGCCAGGTTCCAACCTAACCAGACTGAATTGAGACACAAACTTTAGGGAACTCAGTCTAGCCCGAAGGCTGACATACCTGAATACTCTTCGGGAGGTGTTTATTGTCTGGATTGCCATAAATTATATAGTGCCTCCCAGCACTTAAAAACCTCTCAATCATGCTCCTGAATTTTTTTTTTATTGTTGTTGTAGTTATTGTTTATCAGGCCCGGGCAGGTTTGAACCCGCCAGCCCTGGTACATGTGGCTGGTGCCCTAACTGCTCAGTATGGGTGCTGAGCCCTGCCATTGGATATTAAGCTTGCCATTCCTCATCTGTTATATGGATCTGTAATGTGGGGATAATAAGAGTACTTAACCTGGGAGGAAGGGGTGGGGAAAGGAAGAGCAGAGAGAGGGAAGGAGGGAGGAGGGTGGGGTCTTAGCGTGTGCCACACCTTTTGGGGTCAAGACATGATTGCAAGAGGGACTTTACCTAACAAATGTAATCAGCGTAACCTGGCTTATTGTACCCTCAATGAATCCCCAACAATTAAAAAAAAAAAAAGTACCTAACCTTATTGGGCTCTCCTAAGGGTTAATATATTTAAAGTGCTGAGTAAGAGTATATTTTTAATTATTAAACTATCAATACTGTAAGAGTTAAAATATTTAAAGTGCTTAGAAAATATTTGGGGCCAGGCGTGGTGGCTCAACGCCTGTAATTCTAACACTCTGGGAGGCCAAGGCAGGTAGATCTCCTGAGCTCATGAGTTCGAGACCAGCCTGAGCAAGAACAAGATCCTGTCTCATTTAAAAATAACTGGGCATTGTGGTGGAGTCCCAGCTACTCCTCGGAGGCTGAGGCAAGAGAATCGCTTGAGCATAAGAGTTTGAGGTTGCTGTGAGCTATGATGCCGTGGTACTCTACCGAGGACAACAAAATAAGACTGTCTCAAAAAAAAGAGAGAAGAAAGTATCTGGGACCTGCTCTGCTTGATAAATGATAATATTTATTATCACTGAGTATGGAGGCTAAGGAAGGGAAAGAAGGCCCAAGTTTCTGACCTGGATAACCAGATAGGCGCTCATGGGGAAGAAGATTAGGGATGAAAGTGTCTAGGGGTCAGCTGGATCTAAAGGCACAAGAATGATCTGTGACATGGATTTGGGTGGGATTTTTCAGCCTAGAGGTGGGAGGGAAGTAGAGGACATGGTTGTGAGTGCCTGGTGGAGGTGTGAATATTGTGAAGAGAACCAAGAACAGAATTATGGGGGTCTCTAGCATTATAGGACAGTAGGTAAAATAGAAGTCAGGAAGGAGACTTAGAATGGTGAGCAAGAATGAAAGACAGGTGAGAACGGGGCCTGGGAGTTGAGTGGAGAGTTCTGTGAAGCAGTGGTCAGTAGTCAAACCCAGATAATGGCTGTAGTTGGCTGTAGGCAGTTTTTTATTTAAGACAGGTGAGAATGGGGCCTGGGAGTTGAGTGGAGAGTTCTGTGAAGCAGTGGTCAGTAGTCAAGCCCCGATAATGGCTGTAGTTGGCTGTAGGCAGTTTTTTATTTTGGTAAGAACACTGGAAATGAATGAGAGGTAAGGAAGTGGGAAGTCCAAGACTGAAAAGAATTCAGGATGTTTTGAGTACTTACGTAGGGTTCCTCACACTGCTGGCCCCGGGCCACATGAGGCGGTGTGATTGTATTTGTTCCCGTTTTGTTTTTTTTACTTCAAAATAAGATGTGTGCATAGGAATTTGTTCATAGTTTTGTTTTGTTTTTTAACTATAGTCCGGCCCTCCAACGGTCTGAGGGACAGTGAATTGGCCGCCTGTTTAAAAAGTTTGAGGACGCCTGACTTCGAGTAAGGGAAGGGAGATGGTACCAGCAAAAAGGAACTTGTAAGCCAGGAAGAAACTATTTTTCTAAGATGTGAGACATGACCCTTTGTTTACTAAGGGGAAGAAGCTGCTGGAGAAAGAATATGGGAACTTACAGAACAATTTATATACTGACTATTCCAATGGAGTTTGACAAAACATTTGAGCATTGAATGGTGGTAAAGAGTGTGGAACAGAAGGGAAAAGGGCATTCAAAGCAGGATGAACTGCCAGCACAAAATATCCCATTTCTGAATGTTCCATGCTGGGCACAGGGTTATAGATATGGCCTTCTGGATTCTAGAACCTGGTTTCTCTGAATATAGTCAGAGCCTCTGCATTTGTATCTTCTGAGCATTTGTTAAAAATGCAGATTCCTGGTCCTTCTGAGATCGTCCAGTTAGTGGAGAGCTAGGAAGGCTGCTCTTTTACCTGGTTTCCCAGGAGTGGCCTGTGCAAGTGCTATGCAGTTAAGAGAACTGCTTTTCTGAAGCAGAGGATGCTACCTGGGAAGTTGGTGGGTGAAAGTCTGTGCTCTCAACAGTATCCTAAAGGGGTTTAATAGTATTTCCTTTTCTTGTTTCCATAGCCCACAGAGGAAGAAACATCTTCAAAAGAGGATTCTACACCTTCTAAGCCAGTGGTGGGGATTATTTACCCTCCTCCAGAGGTCAGAAATATTGTTGACAAGACTGCGAGCTTTGTGGCCAGGTAACATAGCTACTTCTACTCAGGTGGGTCAGAGGTGGATGTTAGCAGGAAGAGTTCTGAATTAGCACAAAGGTAACACCTGGGCTTTTAAAGAGCCTCACTGTTGGCTTAGGCCTGTTAGTTTATCTAAAACCACTACATAGCAGTGAGGTGGTAACATCTCTGACACAGTGGCCAAAGTGACAGTCAGACCTAGCTCTATAGTCACCAGGAGCTTCTGCTTTCAAAACAGCTTGAGGAAGTGCCTGGAAAGCTTTTTTGTCACAAGGTGTATGGGGCTGTGCGTGTTTGTCTGTGTCTGAACTGCTGGCCTGAGTAAGATAAAACGCAGAGTTGATCATTCTCATTATGCAAGGACTGCATTCCACAGAATCTCAAGTGACTCATCTGCAAAAATGAACAAAATGCCACCTCAGGGTTATGTCATGAGGCAAGAACAAGGTAATGGGACTGAATGCAATTCAGTTATGTCATGCAGGTGTTAGCTGTTTTCTCAGGGATAGAAATAGGTGAGAGTCCTTCCCCTCCCTTCTTCCCACTGCACTTATACACACTCACAGATCCTTGGGTGGTTTTTTTTTTTTTTTTTTAGACAGAGTCTCACTTGGTCACCCTTGGTAGAGTGCCGTGATGTCACAATTCACAGCAACCTCAAACTCTTGGGCTCCAGCGATTCTCTTGCCTCAGCCTCCTGAGTAGCTGGGACTACAGGTGCCTGGCTACTTTTTAGAGACATGGTCTCGCTCTTGCTCAGGCTGATCTCAAACCCTTGAGCTCAGACAGTCCACCCACCTTGGCTTCCAAGAATCCTAGGATTACAGGCATGAGCTACCACGCCTGTCCTTGGTTGGAATCTTCTTAATGGCCACTTGACTCCAAAAGTCATTACATCCCCTCATTTATAGTATTTTTTATAGTATTCCTTTGGCAGCCAGCTAGCCAAGTTCGGCCCACAGATTGATTGATTTATTTTGAGACAAGAGCCTCACTAGGTTGCCCTAGATAGAGTGCTATGTCATCATAGCTCACAGCAACTTCCGACTCTTGGGCTCATGCAATCCTCTTGCTTCAGCCTCCCAAGTAACTGGAACTACAGGCACCTGCCATAATGCCCAGCTCATTTTTTTCATTTTCGTAGTGACAGGGTCTTGTTCTTGCTAAGGCTGGTCTAGAATTCCTTAGCTCAAGCAGTCCACCCACTTCGGCCTCCCAAAGTACTAGATGTAAGCCAGTGTACCCAGCCATTTATTTTTGGTTGTCTTCATAATATTTTTTAAAAACTCATTAGTTGCCACTATTTTAAAAATTAGATTTTATAATTTGAGTGCCTGGACCAGGCATGGTAGCTCACTCCTATAATCACAGCACTGTGGGAGGCAAAGGCAGGTGGATTATTTGAGGTTAAGAGTTTTAAGACTAGCCTGAGCGACATAGCAAGATCTTATCTTTACAAAAATTAGAAAATTTAGCTGGGCTTGGTGGTGCTCTTCTATAGTCCCAGCTACACAGGGGCTGAAGCAGAGGATCACTTGAGGAGTTTGAGGTTGCAGTGAGCTATGATCACACCATTGTTCTCAGGCCTGGGCAACAAAGTGAGACCCTGTCTCAAAAAAAAAAAAAAAAAAAAAAATTCAGGATTTCTGGCTACTCTTGACAAACTGGACAGCTCTTCCTCCTGTCGTCCTTGGATATCTACTTTTCAGGGGGCCACCTTGAAGTCACTCCCGAGATAGTATCCAAATTACTATACATCTTTTTTTTTTTCCACTTTATCACCCTCGGTAGAGTGCTATGAAATCATAGCTCACAGCAACCTCCAACTCCTGGGTTTAGGTGATTCTCTTGCCTCAGCCTCCCGAGTAGCTGGGACTACAGGCACCGCCACAATGCCCGGCTACTTTTTTGTTTTAGTTTGGCCAGGGCTGGGTTTGAACCCACCACCCTCAGTATATGGGGCCAGGCGCCGCCTACTATACATCATTTAATAGATATTCTGCCTTTCTCTACCTTCTAATAAAATTAAACATAGATTAATCTGTTTAAGTATTTCACTTTGCTTTATACAGAGTTATCTCTTCACATTTCAAGGGCTGTAATTAACTGAGTAGTCAGTTAAAAGCTGCTTTGTGCTTGATTGAACATTATTAGGTCATGTCAGCTTTAGGGCAGCAGGTGTTGGTTAAGATAAGTGATCCGTGTCTCATAGCCACACTCATGCTTCCTTTTTCCCCCTGATTTTTTAAAAACAATAAATAGGAAAAGAGTGTTGAATGAACAGTAACCATATCTCAGTACCAGAATAGTTGCTACCAGCTGTTTTCACTTTTTCCTGTTTCTTTTTTTTTTTTTTTTGTAGAGACAGAGTCTCACTTTATGGCCCTTGGTAGAGTGCCGTGGCCTCACACAGCTCACAGCAACCTCCAACTCCTGGGCTTAAGCGATTCTCTTGCCTCAGCCTCCCAAGTAGCTGGGACTACAGGCGCCCGCCACAACGCCCGGCTATTTTTTTGTTGCAGTTCAGCCGGGGCTGGGTTTGAACCCGCCACCCTCAGTATATGGGGCCGGCACCTTACCGACTGAGCCTCAGGTGCCGCCCCTTTTTCCTGTTTCTATCTGCCCCTTGGCATCCTTTTTTAGATTCCTGTAATGCTAGCAGATATACTTTCACATTCTTCTTTTCCCTTCATAGTGTGCTGTAGACATTTTTCTGCATTGCTCAGTATCTTCCTGATGCTGCACAGTCAGCTATCGTGAGGATGCATCGTGTTGAAGTGAAGGGCCTTCCTTAACTTAGCTGTCTCCCTGTATTTTCCTTAGAGATTGTTTCTAGCATTTCAGAAGAAAATTCAGTGTAGTACGTTACCATGTTTAAAGATTTCTTTTTATTTTTTCTTTTGAGACAGTCTCACTTTGTCGCCTTTGGTAATGTGCTTTGGTGTCACAGCTCGCAGCAACTTCAAACTCTTGGGCTTAAGTGATTCTCTTGCCTCAGCCTCCCGAGTAGCTGGGACTACAGGCCTCTGCCACAACACTCAGCTATTTTTAGAGACAGGGGTCTCGCTCTTGGCTCAGGCTGGTCTTGATACCATGAACTCAGGCATTCCACCCACCTTGGCCTCCCAGAGTGCTAGGATTACAGGCATGAGCCACCCCACCCGGCCTAAAGATTTCTTAAAGATTTTGCCAAAGAGCTTTCTAATAGTTTTGTGTCATCCTGTGCTGCTATAGAAATAAGGTTCAGGGTCCCTTAAAAATAAATACACATGCACATCTCTAGATTGATGTTTAGCTACAGTGAGTGCTTTCATATGCATTTCTAAAATCTTTGAACTTGCTTTCATTTGTGTTGCAATGCAGGGACAGACTGAATTAAAACAAGCATGCAGCTAGGCGCAGTGGCTCATGCCTATAATCCTAGCACTGGGAGGCCGAGGCGGGTAGATTGCTTGAGTTTAGGAGTTAGAGACCAACCTGAGCAAGAGTGAGACCCTGTCTCTACTAAAAATAGAAAAAGTAGCCGGGTGTCATGGTGAGCACCTGTAGTCCTAGCTACTTCAGGAGGCTGAGGCAAGAGGATCCTCGAGGCCAAGAATTGAAGTTGCTGTGAGCTGTGATGATGCCATGGCACTCTACCCAGGGTGACAGAGTGAGACTGTCTCAATAAATAAATATAAATAAATAAAGCAAGCATGCAGAACTGTGCTTTACTTCAGCTAGGTTCACATTCATGGAGTATGCGGCAGCAATCCATAACTGGTTTTCTAAAAGGAATTTTTTCTCTTCCCTTTCCTGTATTTTTCTGTTAAGAAACTGAAGTGGAAATTAGCCTTTAAAATCCCACCAGCTGGGTTGAGTCAGAATCATGTCTTTTTTCTGCTGAAATCTTGTGTTACCGAATGTATTTCTAAAATTAACATTAAGCTAATTTAAAACAACAGAATATCTTGGAATGAATACGCCTGCCTTCTCATTGTTTTAACTCACATTATTCCAAATGTCGTGAGCTTACGGCTTAGGCAGTGATACCGGAGACAACTAAGGCTCCTTTTTCTAGCAGCCCTTCCATCTGTCCTGGGCATTTGCTGGGCATGGTGGCCTAGTTTAGCAGGATTTTAAGTGTACATTCACCCTCCTCCTCATGTGTGTATTATTTAAAGAGTGGAGGGAAGTGGTTTTTCCCAAAGCATGAGGTTCCAGTTGGACTAACATGCTATCAAATTGAGACCTCATGTTGTTAGTCATGATGCAGGGTGGGACCACAACTTGCTGAGGAGCTGGCCTGGATGTTGATGACCCCCAGCATGGCATAGCTTGCTGTGGCTAATCTGAAGCACAGCACTGCTTGCACCTTGCCCTGCCTTCTCACAGTACCAGGGGTGTGGAAGTCTGAAGAAAGTCAAGCCATCTGGGGAGCATCAGCCCCTGGGGCCATGTGTTTGGGGCAGTTCTAAGAACAGGATTCTGGCTAGAAAAGTGGTGGAAGTGCCACAGACATGTTGAATATTTATGGAACAGCCCCTTTTAGCCTTCAAAGGAATAACAGCCCCTAGCATTTGCAGGCCATAGTATGATTCAAAAAGGCTTTTGCACCTCCTTAAGTATTTGATCTTCTTAATTAGAGGGAAGGTGGTGTTAGCAACATTTTATGTGTCGGGAAATTGAGGCAAAAAGTAGTTTGGTAATGTGCTGTGGTTCATGAGTCTGTTGTGAATGTGAAACTGGAATGTATCCAGACCAACACAGGTGTTGTAAGTAAGTGTGGCACCTTGTAGTATTACCACTGAGATTTTTTGTGTGTGTGTGTGTGATTTTTGGGCGGGGCTGGGTTTGAACCCGCCACCTCCGGCATATGGGACCGGTGCCCTACTCCTTGAGCCACAGGCACCGCCCACCACTGAGATTTTTTTAAAAATCAGGGTTCCCTAAACATTGTGATGGAGCATTTTTTCATTAACCTGAGGTTTTGAAGACATGCATGCTGAGTCCCTGGGGCATACCTGGACAACCATTTCCGGCACAGAGAATGATGGAGGACCACTTCTGCAGATCTAACAACCCTGTCTTCTGACTGTGCCTTCTTAGTATAAATCTGGATCCTGTGGAGCAAGTTTCCTATGTGGGCTTCACCAGGATGATTTTAGATAGTGCCTGGACAAGGCACCAAATCACCTAAATTTTTATGGGTTTTTTTTTTTTTTTTTTAGTCTTTTCTCATTACCTAAAGGACACAGTCCCAGTTTGGTGCTGTCATTGTGTAATCTCTTTAGCAGGGTTAATCTCCCCCACCCCTTACTCCGTTGCCTATACTAGAGTGCTGTGGTGTCAGCCTAGCTCACAGAAACCTCAAACTGTGGGCTGAAGCGATCCTCTTGCCTCAGCCTCCTGAGTAATTGCAACTACAGGCACCTGCCACAACACCCACTTAATTTTTTTTTTTTTTTTTGGCCGGGGCTGGGTTTGAACCCGCCACCTCTGGCATATGGGACCAGCGCCCTACTCCTTGAGCCACAGGCACCACCCAACACCCACTTAATTTTTTCTATTTTTAATATCCTGCCTTGGCCTCCCAGAATGCTAGGATTATAGGCATGAGCCATCATGCCCAGCCATAATCTCCCCTTTTAACAAGAATTAGCCTCAGCAAACTTGAAGCTAAATAGATTTTGACAACTTTTTTTTATTGTATGTACTTTTGACTCTTTTTTCTTTAATTATTTTTATTGGGGGGGGAGGTATAGAGACAGGGTCTCACTATGTCTCTATACAAACTTAAACTCCAGGCTGATCTCAAACTCTGGACTCAAGCAATCCTCCCACCTTAATTTCCACTTCAACTTCCTGAGTAGCTGGGTTTATGGGTACCAGCTTAATAGATTTTTTTTTTTTTTTTTTTCCAGTTTTTGGCCAGGACCAGGTTTGAACCCGCCACCTCCGACATATGGGACCGGCGCCCTACTACTTTGAGCCACAGGCGCCACCCAGCTTAATAGATTTTGAAAATAAATAAATTTAATTAAAAGAAAAGAACAGTAGCCCAGATGGTTTTAGAAATGACAACTGGCAGAGGAGCTAAGGAATGATGGAGGCTGAGGAGACCTTGTGGTAGAGGTCTCCTGTTTCAGGCTGAATGAAGCAGATACAACTGGAGGCTTATACTAGGAGGCCAAGGAAGATGTCTGCTGTGCTGAAGGATGGGCTGGCACGAGCAGTGGGTGGTGGCATGAAGGAAGCACAAATGGACAGTGTTCCGGATCTAAGTAGTTACAAAGGTGGTTGTGGTGATAACTTTTCTGTCTTCCTTTCAGAAATGGGCCTGAATTTGAAGCTAGGATACGACAGAACGAGATCAACAACCCCAAGTTCAACTTCCTGAACCCCAATGACCCTTATCATGCCTACTACCGCCACAAAGTCAGCGAGTTCAAGGAGGGAAAGGCTCAGGAGCCCTCGGCTGCCATCCCCAAGGTCATGCAGCAGCAGCAGCAGGCCACCCAGCAGCAGCTTCCCCAGAAGGTTTGGAGCTCAGCCCCTCTGCTTACTTCCCCAGGGATAACAGGGAAGCAAGAGTAAGGAAGGTGTACATAATTAACCCTCACGTCCAGACCTCACAACCCCCTGGGGAGAGTAGTGAGGTTGTCATCCCAGTCTCACAGATGCAGATTTTGAGACTCAGACAGCAAAGTACTGATAATAGTTGGTATTTCTTAAACACTGCTTATCAAGTTCTGTCCTCAGTATTGTGGGAGCTTTGTCTCATTGACTCCTCACAGAGGCTTCATGAGGAGGCTGACAGAGTGACCATTTTACAGATGAGGAATCTGAGGGTTGGAGGTGTGATTTATCAGGGCCTGGATCATGCATGGGGTGAGTGCAGTGTCCTGGTAATGTGGAGGACTTCCTACCTGACTGTGCTGAAGGAGGCAGTGTGGCATTGGGTCCCTTCTTGTACCATCCCTTCTGTTTCATCTTCCCAGTTCCCCTCCACCTGGTCTGCCCTGATACCATCCTCCATGAACTGAGGCCCAGCACTAGGGTCTGTTAGGGTTGTAAGTGAAAACAGAGGCTAACAGATTTTGCTTCCTGTGCAGACCTGTGCTGGTCCTTTTTGCTATACTCATGAACCAAGGTAGAAGAGGCAGCTCCTTGATTTGCAGTGGGATGTAAAGGTTGATGTCAGGTTCTAAGAAATGCTTTGCAGTTGACTACTTCTAGGTCCTTGGGCTACTTCAGTTTCCACAACTATAAAAAGGATCCATATTACCTGTTCTGTTTATGTCATGGTGCATGTGGAGGTCATGGAAACACTTTGTACAGTGGGGTTCTCTGCACACGTAGGCTTTACGCCTTCCATCCCCTCAGGGGGATTTAATAAACTGTGTTCCTGTTGGATCTTCTGCCATCCAGTTTCGGCCCTCAATTTCAGGGCAGGAGCAAAGATAATAGAGGGGCATGGGTCTTGAAGCTGTTCGGGGAGTCAGGCTACAATTGGCCAAGAAACTGGTGCTTTTTGTGAGTTAGGATTCTTTAAAACCAACTGCCATTCGTGTATACAGAAAACATAGAGGTCCATGGCCATCTCACTTGGAGGGGAGGGGGCGTTCCTTCCCACCCTTGTATGTCTTGCCTCACATTCCCTCTGTTTCTTAGGTCCAAGCCCAGGTGATCCAAGAGACCATTGTACCCAAAGAACCCCCTCCTGAGTTTGAGTTCATTGCTGACCCCCCCTCCATCTCAGCCTTTGACCTGGATGTGGTGAAGCTGACAGCTCAATTTGTGGCCAGAAATGGACGCCAATTTCTGACACAACTGATGCAGAAAGAACAGCGCAACTACCAGTTTGACTTTCTCCGCCCACAGCACAGTCTTTTCAACTATTTCACAAAGCTGGTGGAACAATATACCAAGGTGCCTGGTCAGGGCGGGAATGGGGATGATGGGCCCAGAGAAGGAAAGCATATTACCACTGGAAGCACTCTTCTCTACTCACTGTGGGATGATGCTACCTGGTGGGGACTCTGAGCAATTTTGTTATGAATCTCAGTTTAATGTAAAATCTTGATTTCTATTCAGTTATTTCCTCAAATGCAACACAGAAAACTTCTAAAGAGAAATGAAGCACATGGTTACCAACTACCATTAGGTGGTTGCCTAATGTCTGACAAAGGCCAAGTGGTGCTAGGTGTTTTTAAGTATATTTCCATTTCAGTTACTTGATAACAGAGCCTGAGAAGAAGCAAGCCATTAACAGTTGCCTCTTGTTACCTAATTTAAGTGTTTTTCCCCCATTTTTCAGAAGCAGAAACAGGCTTAGAAAGGTGACTTATGAGCTAGTAGAGATTTAAACCAACATTTGACTCTAAAACCTATGTTCTTCACCCTGTAAAGTGCATTATATGAGAAATACCATTTAAGGAGGCATTGAGAAATGTAATGTAAGTCAGTATAACTGACATTATTGAGTGCTTAACAAATGCAACTTCTCATTTAATCTCTAATAGCGTATAAGGTAGCCATTATTATGTTCACTTTTTCAGAAGAGAAAACTAAGGCACAAAGAAGTTAATGTGGCCAGAGTTACACAGCCAGGACATTGCAAAGCCTTGATATCTGGCATTTTTACTTTAGACCCTGCTATCTTTTTTTGTTTTTTTTTAGAGACAGAGTTTTACTTTGTTGCCCTCGGTAGAGTGCTGTGGCGTCACAGCTCACAGCAACCTCCAGCTCTTGGGCTTAGGTGATTCTCTTATCTCAGCCTCCCAAGTAGCTGGGACTACAGGCGCCCGCCACAATGCCTGGCTATTTTTTGTTGTAGTTTAAGATATAAACTGGTATATCTTAATTACCATGTGACATTGCTGTAGTCAAGCTATTTAAAATAATCAGATCATTAATTTATTGTAAAATACACTGGTAAAGATTTGCCTGTGGTGCATTTTCCTTGCTGTACTTACAGGGGACTAAGCATAGCAAGTGGGATGGTATGTACATCTGTTGGGGTTTTTTTTACAGTTTTTGGCCAGGGCTGGGCTTGAACCCGCCACCTCCGGCATATGGGGCTGACGTCCTACTCCTTTGAGCCACAGGCACCACCCTGTATATCTGTTCTTGATGTCTCAGACTAACACGTTAAAAAAAATATGACTTAAAAAGACTCACAAAGATTTCCTCTGACTTCACTTGAAGTACTATATATAATTAGAATTGTAAAAGTATGTGTGTTTAGAAAAAAATGAACAAATCCAAAAACTGGTAGAAAAGCTAAAATAACAATCACTGAAGGCCAAAGGGTTACTGCAAGTACACAGCATCAATTATTAAATGAGCCATATGTTAATTTCCCTCAGTGGACTGCTTCCGGGGTTAAAATCCCCAGATGCTTTTTTATTCTGTTAACTTTCCTGTTTTTCTCTCAAAAATTGGGTATTGGTATGTACTACTCTAACCCAAGGGCTCTGGTGTCTGCTTCTAGCCAAGGAAGACTGTGCACTGATAGATCATTGGAGTAAGAGGTATGAGAAGGATTGGGGTTGGGGCTGAGCCTCTTTGCCAGTGGCAGTAGATACTATTGGGGCAGTTAGAATGGCTGCCTGTTTAGAACAAAATTAGCATTTATTTTCTCAGTACACATTACCAGACATCATTCAGGGTTTTGGATATGTGATAGTGAACAGAAGACAGAAATGCCTGCATGGAGTTTCTAGTCTAGTAGGGAGGAGACCAGTGCAACGTCAGTGTATGTCAGATAGTGCTAAATGTTATGGAGAAAAAGAAAGGAGAGACAGAAATACAGGGAGGTGGGGCAGGACAGGCTGCAGTCTTCAGAAGGGTAGTCAGGAGAGAGGCCTAAATAATACTCTGAAAATTCAGAGAGAGTGAGCAAACCAATCTCATGGAAGCAGGCATCACATACTTTCCCTATTCTGAGTAATCTCCCAGTCCTTTGCATATAGCCTGCTAATCCTTGAAGCAACCTTTTTAAGTTGATAGTGCCAACTTTTAAGTGATGGTGTCACCATTTTGCAGGAGGAAACCCAAGTTATTGGGTTAGTAACTTCCCCCAAAGTCCCACAGTCAAGTGAAGCTGGGATTGGGACCCAGAATCCCATGCTCTCATCTCATCTGATCCTTACAGCCATCCTCTGTCCCATGTTGTGATGTACTGTCAGTTGTTTAATTCTTCTATGTTTTATTTAGATTTTGATTCCTCCAAAAGGATTATTTTCAAAGCTCAAGAAAGAGGCTGAAAACCCCCGAGAAGTTTTGGATCAGGTAAATAGTAACTAATGATGGAGGTTCTGCTGTGTGGGTTTTGTTTTGCATTTGAATATATCTCTGAGATGGCTCAGCACCCATAGCTCAGTGATTAGGGTGCTGGCCACATGCACTGGGGCTGGTGGGTTTGAACCCAGCCAGGGCCTGCTAAAAACAATGACAACAATAAAAAAAAAATAGTCGGGTGTTGTGACAGAGGCCTGTAGTCCCAGCTGCTGGGAGGCTGAGCCAAGAAAATCGCTTAAGCCCAAGAGTTTGAGGTTGCTGTGAGCTGTGACACCACAGTACTCTACTGAGGGTGACATAGTAAGACTATCTCAAAAAAAAATAATCTCTGAGGCAGTACCTTGCTGTGTTCCAGGCACAGGAGTAGTGGGAAAAGGCGTTGTGGTTACAAAGGCCAAAGAAACCTGGGTTCCATATGCTTCTCAGTATACCACTACTTTCTACTTTGCTCTCAGATTCAGTACATTTCTTTTCTACTATGGCTAGAAAACCAGCTTCCGAGCGGGTTCTCTGGTGATAGATGCTTTTTGGAGCACCCAGGTTTTCAGAATCATAAAGGCATTTTGGTGCTGACTGGTTTTGGTGGCTGCAAGAAGGCTTTTTTTGGGCGGCGCCTGTGGCTCAAGGAGTAGGGCGCCGGTCCCATATGCCAGAGGTGGCGGGTTCAACCCAGCCCTGGCCAAAAACCAAAAAAAAAAAAAGAAGGCTTTTGTTTCTCAGGATCTCAGCCTACTCCTTGTCTTGAGAACTACAGGCTTCCTGGAGGATTTTGCTAGATTGTTGGCACAGAGTCCCTTGCCAACTTGAAAAGAAAACTTTGAACAAATAGTTGACTCTTGGGGCCCAGACAGAAGATGGTTTCTGTATTATTTAGAATTTTTGTCCGTCCAAACTCTGAGTGTGACTGAAACCAGATGCAAATACCCTAATTTGCTCCAGGAAGTTCCCCTCGTGGATAGAGCAGCATCTTGTTCTGAAGGAAGTTCTGTTTTTAGTGAAAGCCCTTCAGGTGATAGCCCCATGGGGAATAGACTCTGATTCAGCTTAGTACTGTGCTCTTTCCCATCCTGGCAGGTGTGTTACCGAGTGGAATGGGCTAAGTTCCAGGAGCGTGAGAGGAAGAAGGAAGAAGAAGAGAAGGAGAAGGAGCGGGTAGCTTATGCTCAGATTGACTGGCATGATTTTGTGGTTGTGGAAACAGTGGACTTCCAACCCAATGAGCAAGGTAGGACTATGAGGAGAGTGGCTCCAGATGGGGAGCCAAGAACTGAGTCGTCACAGGAGACATTGTACAAGTATTCCCAGGGAACAGCCAAACCTCACAGGGGGCTTTATTAGTCGAATCTCGCAGAGGGCTTTGTCTGTTTCCTTTCTGCTCCCAGAAGACTTTGTCCAAATGAAATCCAGTTCAACAAATATGTATCATACCAGACCCTGGGTGGGCCTCTGGAGATAGGGAGAGAAATCAGACATAGCCCCAGCTCTTAGAGAGCTCAAACAGATAGTGCAGTAAATTGGTCTTTGATAAGGAATCCCTTTGACTCTGGCTTACCCTCTGGTAGGGAACTTCCCTCCCCCAACCACGCCAGAGGAGCTGGGTGCTCGAATCCTCATCCAGGAGCGCTATGAGAAGTTTGGGGAGAGTGAAGAGGTTGAGATGGAAGTTGAATCTGATGAGGAGGATGACAAACAGGAGAAAGCAGAGGAGCCTCCTTCCCAGTTGGACCAGGACACCCAAGTGCAAGACATGGATGAGGTGAGCTGGGTGGGCCTATGGGATGACCTTTTTCCCTAGAGCCCCAGGAGATAGGGGTGCTCTCCACCAGAGTCAGAGATCAGCTCCCTTGTGTAGCTTATAAGGCAGCGTGGGTCCTGAACAAGGCTGTACACTTGCCTAACTCCAGACAGCACAGAGCCTCTTTCAGATTTGGCAGTAAAGATTCATTCACAAGCAAGGATTTAAAAGCTGTGGCTGTCTCTTTACCCACTGCCTCATGCTAGCTTTCATTTAGGGGGCTCTCTGCATCAGCCTACGCTTTGGTATATTTTGAGGTCTTAGCTAGGCCTCAAGTTCCCAGAATTTCAGGCCAACCCCTCTAGCAGCATAGTCTCCAGAGCCAAATTGCTCTCCCCCCTTAGAAAGAATTTGTGTACAGTCTAAGAAGAAAGGGCCCCTGTGTCTGTGGGAATTGACTTTTTCTCTTCCTCCCAGCATTGCTCTGTGAGCAGCTACCATTGAGTGCTGACTCGCCCCCATGCCCCTCCCCAGCATGTCAAGTGCCCTTGGCCTCTTGGGACCGCCTGGTGCCAGCTTCTGGAAATGCCTAGGAAGAATGTTAGCACCATGACCCCCAGTGCTCCCATTCATGCTGTGAGGAAGCAGGTTGGCCTGCTGCCGGCTGGCCTCAGCTGCCTTGGGAGGCTTAGCACATGGGCACTAGCTGGCGGAAGCCAGGGCTCCTTGCCACCCTGAGAGGTGCCAGGACTCAGCTGCAGTGAGATAGCTTCTCATCCCCTCTGAGTACTGCCACTTTGCTTTTCAGGGTTCGGATGATGAAGAAGAAGGGCAGAAGGTGCCCCCACCCCCCGAAACACCCATGCCTCCGCCTCTACCCCCAACTCCAGACCAAGTTATTGTCCGCAAGGACTATGATCCCAAAGGTATGGCCTATTTCCTAGCCCTTTGACTGCCGGGGAAGAGCCTGTATGCACTTGTATGGTCTTTAGACCTATCTGTTTTTGAGGGGGCTTGTTCTAACAGCATTGATAGCTTATTACAGGCATTGTGGTGGGGAAATAAGGCTTAGTCGTCTTGGTGCCTGGTACCTTGAACAGTACCAGGTACGAGGGTAGCTCTGAAAGGATTTGTTTTGAATGAATGATGCATGAATGAAATAACCACCGTCGTTTAACCTAGGCTGCTACCCTGTGTTCTAACTCAAACATCTGTATTCCTTTAGCTTCCAAGCCCCTGCCTCCAGCTCCTGCTCCAGATGAATATCTTGTGTCCCCCATCACTGGAGAGAAGATCCCTGCCAGCAAAATGCAGGAACACATGCGCATTGGGCTTCTCGACCCCCGCTGGCTAGAGCAGCGGGATCGTTCCATTCGTGAGAAGCAGAGTGATGATGAGGTATATGCACCAGGTGAGTGGGAATTCCAGGAGAGTCCATGGGAATTTCCAAATTACAGCCAACTTTCTTTAGCAAACTTAGGAAGCAACAATTGAAATTAACAGAAGCTTTTGAGGATAGGTGCAGCACTTAATGTTGCAAAAGAACTACCTATTTTCTAGACGGATTCCCCACAGGAATCCTCCAAAGGTGGGCACTCATGCAGATGACATATGCTTGATGATATCCCAGAGCAACATCTGGCTGTGACTAAGAGGGTTGCTTATTCCTGTGGCTTTCTTAGAATGAGGGCACTGATGGCAAGAGTACGCTGAGCTCCTTGGAATGCAAAACAGTTGCTACAGTGCAAGAAACAGACAATAGGGAGGGAACCATCTGGAGTTGGGAGACCAGGCTTGACTCTGTACTTCCCACTCATGTAGCCTATCTGCACAGTTTGCCTTCTCTGGCTCAAAGAGGGCCTTTTATGTGTCAGAGGGGTTTGTAGGCTCAGTACCAATTGGGCAGCTTTCCCCAGCTTCTGAAGACAACAGTGCTGTCTTGAAGGCCAGAGCCACCCTCATTCCAGCTTTCACCCTGCACACCAGGAAAGCTGCTGCCTTGTCAGAAGAACTCCTGATTTAGTTTCCTTTTCTATCCCTGCCTCTGATCTGTGACTGTGTATAGGTCTTGATATTGAGAGCAGCTTGAAGCAGTTGGCTGAGCGGCGTACCGACATCTTTGGTGTAGAAGAAACTGCCATCGGGAAGAAGATCGGTGAGGAGGAGATCCAAAAGCCAGAGGAAAAGGTGTGGCTAATGGATCCTAGTGCCTTCTCTGCCCGTAGGTCCCCATATACGGGTTTAATTTCAGGAGTCCTGATAAACTCTGTCTTTGCTTTCCCATGCAGGTGACCTGGGATGGCCACTCAGGCAGCATGGCCAGGACCCAGCAGGCTGCCCAGGCCAACATCACTCTCCAGGAGCAGATTGAGGCCATCCATAAGGCCAAGGGCCTGGTGCCAGAAGATGACACCAAAGAGAAGATTGGTCCCAGCAAGCCCAATGAAATCCCCCAGCAGCCACCGCCTCCATCTTCAGCCACCAACATCCCCAGCTCAGCCCCACCCATCACCTCAGTGCCCCGACCACCCACAGTAAGCCAGCAGCCACCCTGTGACTGACTTTTTAGAACTTAGATCTTGGGGTTAGATACTATTGACTGAGAAGGGCAGCTACCGTACAGTGAGGCCTGAGTGCTGAGTAGGTCAAGTTGAAAGACTAAGAACCCTTCGAAAGGAAGTGGGAACTTCTGTCCTGATCTGTCTTCAGAGGAGGATTGGATCAGGTAGGGAGACAAGGGGCAAATATGAGAAGCCAGCTTGTATAGAAAAAGGCTGCAGAGCTTAGTGGTCTTTGAGTACTCCTGACTTGTCTCCAGGAGGCTAGAGGTCAGCCTCTTAGTGGTTCTCAGTGTTTGCCACAAGCAACTGTTTGAGTTTGACCTGCTGCGTCCTAAGTGGAAGGTGTTGCCCTGGGCCTCTCAGCCCTGTAGTTTGTCAGGTGCCCGGTTGAGGCTGTAGTCTCTCAGCCCCATCATCAGGACTGTAGGTGGCCACTTGCCAGTTATGTATACCCTTGGGTTCTTATCACCTGTGGATCCTTTACCCTCCACAGATGCCGCCTCCCGTCCGTACTACAGTTGTGTCTGCAGTACCTGTCATGCCCCGCCCCCCAATGGCATCTGTAGTCCGGCTGCCTCCAGGCTCAGTGATTGCCCCCATGCCACCCATCATTCACGCACCCAGGATCAACGTTGTGCCCATGCCTCCTTCCGCCCCTCCTATCATGGCACCCCGCCCACCCCCCATGATTGTGCCAACAGGTGAGTGTCTTCAACAGCTTTCCAGGTTACTGGGTCCAGGACCACAGGCCAAACACTGTCAGCAGAGCAGTGGCTGATATTACTACCAGTTGTTTTAGCTGGGTGTTCAGTCCAGAGGATAGTCCTTACTCCTATGTGAATGATCCCCAAACCTAAAACTGGGAGCCCCAGCTCCTAGGGGAGATGGAGTTTAAAATGGCATAGCTGGTGTCTGCACTCAGAGGTCAGGCCTCATACAGGCTTAGAAGCCTGATGGGTGCTTGTTGGCTGGTACTCACTCCATCAGTCGGTCTTGCCCTTCGCCCAATCTCCTGCTACCATGGAGAACTAAGCATTTTACAGCCTCCTAGGTCTTTGCCAGGAAACCTGCTGCTGGCCAGTGAGGAGTATCACTTCACACCTCTGATTAGGAAGAACCTTTGAAATTACCCCCTTTAAGTTCTTACCAGCCCTGAGTCCTGGATCTTTTCTTCCAATTCATGGGGCTGCTTATTACTATCTTTGCAGCCTTTGTGCCTGCTCCACCTGTGGCACCTGTTCCAGCTCCAGCCCCAATGCCCCCCGTCCATCCTCCACCTCCCATGGAGGATGAGCCTGCCTCCAAGAAACTGAAGACAGAGGATAGCCTCATGCCTGAGGAAGAGTTCCTGCGTAGGAACAAGGTATATGTTGTAGAGTGTCACTTGTGGCCTGGAGTGTATAGCTAGGGGGCCCAGTACTACTCTAGCCACATATTCCCCTGGCTGACCTGATTCCACTTAATGATTTTGGCTTCTGGGACGTAGGCCAGCCATTGGAGGCTTCTTAGGGCTTCTGAGTGCACACTAAATGTAGGATCAGTAGTTGGAAGAGTGATTCTTAAATTCATTGTGCCCTTCCTCCCAGTTGGAGCCCTTAGGAGGGCTGCCTATTGGGATAGGACCCTAGTGGGCATACTGGAATTAAGGGGAGGTAGGAACCGTGGCATTGCTGGTTCCTAGGAAAACTGGTAGGCTCCAGTTGAGGAGGCAGAGAAATAGCCCCAGTCCCTGCTTCCACAGTATATTTAACCACATCTTTTTTTTCTTTTTTTGAGACAAAGCCTCAAGCTGTTGCCCTGGGTAGTGGCATTACAGCTCACAGCAACCTCCAAGTGCTGGGCTTGAGCAATTAATTCTCTTGCCTCTGCCTCCCAAGTAGCTGGGACTGTAGGCGTCCACCACAATGCCCAGCTATTTTTTGGTTATAGTTGTGTTGTTTGCCAGGCCCAGGCTGGATTCAAACCTGCCAGCTCTGGTGTATGTGGCTGGCACCTTAGCCACTTGAGCTACTGGTGCTCAGCCATTTTTTTTTTGACATAGTTGCATTATGTTGCCTTTGGTAGAGTGCTGTGGCATCACAGCTCACAGCAACCTCAAACTCTTGGGCTTAAGTGAGTTTCTTGCTTCAGCCTTCCAAGTAGCTGATACCAGGTGTCCACCATAACACCCAGCATTTTTTTTTTTTTAATTGTAGTTGTCATTGTTTAATAGGCCCAGGCCAGGTTCGAACCTGCCAGCCCTGGTGTATGTGGCCAGTACCCTTCTCACTGAGCTATGGGCACCAAGCCTAACCAAGTCTTTTTAAATTTTCTTTCTAATAATAGTTCTCATTTCTTGAGCACTTAAGTGCCAGGATAGAGCAAAGCACTTCACAGGTATTGAAGTGATGATAGCATTTTGCTCACAGATACTAGTTAAATGGGAAGCTAGATTAGGAACCCAGGTTTTTTTCCCCTTGTGATGCTTCTTGGGGTTTGCAGAGCATTTTCACTACTTTAGCTCCAAACTCAACCAGGAGGCAAAGCAGAGATGGTTTTAAAGAAAAGAAAAACTAAACCAAATCTTTTTTTTTTTTTTTTTTTTTTTTTTTTTTGAGACAGTGTCTCACTTGGTCTCCCTTGGTAGAGTGGCTTAATAGAGGTTAGGTTACAGCAACCTCAAACTCTTGGGTTCAAGTGATCCTCTTGCCTCAGCCTCACAAATAGCTGGGACTACAGGTGCCTGGCTATTTTTAGAGATGGGGTCTTGCACTTGCTCAGGCTAGTCTTGAACCTGTGAGCTCAAGCAGTCCACCTGCCTCTGCTACCCAGAGTGCTAGGATTACAGGCATGAGCTACTGTGCCCAGCCTAAGAAACCAAATCTTAAAAAGGGGAAGTGATTGTATAACATCACAAGAGTGATCAGTTGTCAACCAGGCCAGAATCCAGGTGCTCAAAAGCATGGGTGATAGTATTTGGACTGGTCCAGGGATAGCATTCAATAGGGTTCCTGATCAGCTCAGGGCTTCACAGACATAATGACCACCTCCGATTTTGCAGGGTCCAGTGTCCATCAAAGTCCAGGTACCTAACATGCAGGATAAGACGGAATGGAAACTGAATGGGCAGGTGCTGGTCTTCACCCTCCCGCTCACAGACCAGGTATGGGTTGCTGCCACCAACTGGCATTTGGTGCACGGAAACCAAGGGGTCAGTGGACATCTTTCAGCAGGCCTTAGCAAGGGGATAAATGATCTCTTCTTGGTCCTACAGGTCTCTGTCATTAAGGTGAAGATTCACGAAGCCACAGGCATGCCTGCAGGGAAACAGAAGCTGCAGTATGAGGTGAGTCAATGTCCACAGTCCTGCCCTCTGGGCTCCAACAGCTCTGCCATTACAGAAGGTAAATCCCAGGTGAAAACACCGTGGGGACTGGAAAAACGTTTGGGTATGGCCAGCTACCTGGGTCCGTCCTAGAAGTAAGAGTGCTAGGGCAGGCAGGTCCGAGATTTTGGTAGGGTCACAGTAGTCCTAGTACAGTTTTTATTATATTATTATTAAATCATAGCTGTGTATATTAATGCGATCATGGGGCACCATACACTGGTTTTATAGACCATTTGACATATTTTCATCACACTGGTTAACACAGCCTTCCTGGCATTTTCTTAGTTAATTGTGTTAAGACATTTATATTCTACATTTACTAAGTTTCACATGTACCCTTGTAAGATGCACCACCTAGTACAGTTTTGATTAGGGATAGAGATCTAAGGACAAGACTTGGGAGGGTTCCTGACCCAGTGGTGGGGTCTTCCTAGCATTATGCCCTCTTAACAGCCTGGCGTTGTGCATGGGCACAGAAGTGTAGTCCAGCCCAGCCTGGTGTCTGCCAGGTCACATGCAGGGCTGTGTTCTCCCTCTTTGGATTTTAACAAATCTCTCTGGGCCTCACTTTGCTTTTCTGTGATTGCTTACGATCTTATGATGTGGCAGTGCCCATGGCTCAGTGGTTAGGGCGTCAGCCACATACACTGAGGCTGGTGAGTTCAAACCCAGCCCAGGCCAGCTAAAACAACAGTAACAACTGCAACCAGGAAAATAGCCAGGCATTGTGGTGGGCACCTGTAGTCTCAGCTACTTGGGAAGCTGAGGCAAGAGAATCTTAAGCCTACGAGTTTAAGATTGCTGTGACCTGTGACTCACGGCACTCTACCCAGGGTGACAACTTGAGATTGTCTCAAAAAAAAAAAAAAGATCTTATGATTTGAGAGTCAAAACTCCATGGGATTAACCAGGGCCAGCTTTGGGGGGAGTTAAGCTTTGAATCAAATGTTGTTAAAGGGGAAGAACACTTCCTTTTTGTGGAAAGGAAGGGAAGAGGTAGGAAGAAAGAGAGCCTTTCACTCCTCTGCCTCCTGGCTTTCTGCAAGCTCCTTTATTTTCTAAGTTAAGAGATGAACAGAGTTGTACAGCAGCAGCAGTGTACCCCAGGCAAGTTGCCCCTCACTAAGGCATGGTCTTTGTTTTTCAGGGCATCTTCATCAAGGATTCCAACTCGCTGGCTTACTACAATATGGCCAATGGTGCTATCATCCATCTGGCCCTTAAGGAGAGAGGCGGGAGGAAGAAGTAGAGAGAAACTCCGCTGTCAGATCCCTGTTTTGTACGTCTCCTGTCTCCACCCCCTGCCCCAGATCCAGGAGGCCTACCTTGGGCTTTGGGTTCTGCCTGCATATTTCTTTCCCTCTAACTCACTTTGAGAATTTAAATTGTTCTCCAGAGGTTCACTTCTCCCACCCCTTCCCCACATTGGTAAGAGTAGCAGGATTTTCTGAGCTACTCTTGTTAGAGTCTTGATTAGAGGACATTCATTTCTTTAGGCAGCCCATTAGGAACTGAGAGCCCAGAGATATCCTACAGGACATTTTCATAGTGCTAAGTGGTACTAATCTGATAGAAGATGGTGGTTACTGTCTTTAATCATTTTGTATCTTGCCATGGACTGTCTAATAAACCTCTTGGACCCTGTTGTGAAATCACTGTGATAAGACTTGTCCCTTGGCCACTTGTACCCTGTCCAGACTTAAGGCCTTGGGAACACTGCACGATGCTATGTGGCTTCTCTCTGCTCTGAGCCATGCTGGGGTTTGCAACTAAATTCTTGCTTCCATCTTATCTTTTACATATTAGATTTTTTCTTCTTAAGCTTCTAAAAGGCATATTTGTGTTGCCTTTTTAAAGCTTTGGGACTCTGCAAAGGCCTATTGCTGTATATTTATCAGATTAATAAAAAGCCTAGGGTGGCGCCTGTGGCTCAGTGAGCAGGGCGCCGGCCCCATATGCCAAGGGTGGTGGGTTCAAACCCAGCCCCGGCCAAACTGCAACAAAAAAATAGCCGGGCGTTGTGGCGGACGCCTGTAGTCCCAGCTATTTGGGAGGCTGAGGCAGGAGAATCGCGTAAGCCCAGGAGTTGGAGGTTGCTGTGAGCTGTGTGATGCCACGGCACTCTACCGAGGGCAATAAAGTGAAACTCTGTCTCTACCAAAAAAAAAAAGCCTTCAGCATGCCAGGCACCACAGAAGAACAAGGACAAGTGGTACAGTCCCTGGTTCAGCAGATCCCAGAGACACGTGCAGATGAGACATGGAGGGTAGCAGTTTCCTGTAGGCCTAGAATCACCTGTTACCTGATTGGCTTTAAGGGTCCTTGGCAGAGCTTCACTAGTGTGCAGATATGATGAGGTCTCTTTAAAATGTATTTAATAAATACTTAATTATGCCAAGGTCATGCACTATTCTAAGGATTTTATAAAATTTAATTTACTCTTTACTGTTTGAACCAGTCTAAAATTCTTTTTTTTTTTTTTTGGTAGAGACAGAGTCTCACTTTATGGCCCTCGGTAAAGTGCCGTGGCCTCACACAGCTCACAGCAACCTCCCAACTCCTGGGCTTAAGCGATTCTCTTGCCTCAGCCTCCCAAGTAGCTGGGACTACAGGCACCCGCCACAACGCCCGGCTATTTTTTGGTTGCAGTTCATCCGGGGCCCACCCTCGGTATATGGGGCCGGCACCTTACCGATTGAACCACAGGCGCCGCCCCATGAACCAGTCTAAAATTCTAACTCATGTAATCCTTAGTGTTCCTATTGAACATTGAGTAAGCTGAGGCGCAGAGAGTAAGTTGCTCGCTTATAGTCACACAGTATTAAGGGAAAGAGAATGTGTGCACACTCCTACTGCCTGAATAAGTGCCAGATGTAGGCTGTTATTTTTGGAATCAAGCTAGTCTGGAGATACCTGTGGCTCTAGGTGTTCAGAACAAGGAAGATGAGAGCCTGTTGATAACAGTTTCCTGGTTAAAACTGATCTCATTTTGAGGATCTTGTGTATACAGCCTCTGAGGGTTCCCAGTGTGTTTTATTTGCAGTCCCTCCATTTGATCCTTCTAGCTGCCCCATCAGTCATCTCCAGGGCTTAGAGGGTTTTCCCAAGGTCACAAAACCACCTCTCTAGTCACCAACCTGTCCCTGCCTCTCCCCGTCAGCCAAGCTCAAAGCCCTCAACTCCAAACTCAGGGAGCCTTTCTACAATGCCAGTTGCATAGCTTCATTACAAATTGCTGAATCGTTCACATTTTTAAACTTGATTAATGGGACGTCATTCTGCAGCCTGTCTGACATTTGCCTCCTGCCAGGTTGCTAGAAATTTGTTCCAGGGGCTAGAGCCAAACTTGACCTTCTTGAAGTGGGCTTCGTGATTTAGGTGCCTAAAGTGAGCCCACTGCTTAGTTGCTTCTCCTTGGTCAACACCAGAGAGGGAAAGGGGTCAGGAGACCTTGGGAAGAAACATATTCCGTGTTCTTTCTTGGCATGGTGTCAGGGCACTCATGTCCATAGATGACCCCCTATGGCCTCCATGGCAGAGGCTGTGACTTGAGGCCAGGAATGCCTCTGGGGTGAATATTGAGTGAATGGGCCCTTTGAGCTGCCCTCTTGGGAGCAAGTCCAGTTTCCCAGAGCTCCTGAATGAACATCTGTCCTGGCTTGCTCAGTTGCAGAAAGCCTATTGACCATGAGACCTTTTGACTATTGGTGGCCAAAGGCCCCATGTGTGGCCTGGCATTGCACTCCTGTTCAGGGCCTGCAGTGTGTGGATAGCATCTTCCTGTTTACAAACCTGTGCTGCATAGCTTTTTTGATTCTTACTACAATCTCCTAAGGATTGTCCACTCCATTTTTAAAATGAAGGTCATGTAGCCAGTTAAGGCTCTGGAAAGCTGAAGCAGTTCATCTACTGGTGACCACATTGTATTGTTCTAGCTGAGCAGACCGTAAAACAAAGTTATTCCTGTTACATGGCCATTGGGAAAACCAGGCAGGATAGGACTTAGGACTTTTCAATTACCATAATTTTAAAGACTGGCAATCGGAGCTCCAGGAATCATTAGACATTAAGCAATGTCACTTAGTTCCATCCACTGTTTGGAATGAGTAGCCATTATACAGCACTAACAGACCCATTTCACTTTAAAATTATGTAGTGACAGAATATATACAACACTTATATTAGGTTACGTTAGGCTGTACCTTGAGTAAAAAATCTGTTGTAACTAGCAATCATCCATAACATACATCCCTAGAATTAGAAAACTGGAAAGGCAAAAAGTATTTTATATATCATTTAAGGGTATATGTGGGTACACATAGTAGTATATAAGATTTTCAGAAGTTTACTTTTTTTTTTTTTTCTTGACAGAGTCTCAAGCTGTCGCCCTGGGTAGAGTGCTGTAGCATCACAGCTCACAGCAACCTCAAACTTGGGCTTAAGTGATTCTCTTGCCTCAGCCTCCCAAGTAGCTGGGACTACAGGCACCTGTCACAATGCCCGGCTATTTTATTACTGTTGTTGCAGATGTCCTCGTTTTAGCTGGCCTGAGCTGGGTTGGAACCCGCCATTCTTGGTGTATGTGGCTGGCACCCTACCCACTGTGCTACAGTGTGCCCCAGAAGTTTCTCTTTTAAAAATAAAAGTGAAATATAAGATCATTAACTCTGCCTGATTTGGGTATATGCTCTTAACTACTCTGCATTGTTATATTTTAAAAAAAGCATGTAAGCAAACAATTCTAGGTTCAGTGCATGAAACAGGACAAAATAAACTGCTGGTGTGATGACATGTGCCTGTAGTCTCAGCCACTCAGGAGGCTGAGGCAGGAGGATTGCTTGAGTCCTGGAGTTGGAAGCCAGCTTGGGCAACTATAGCAAGACCCTGTCCCCCGCAAAAAAAAATTTTTAAAGATAAACTCCAGTTTCTGGGGCAGCACCTGTGGCTCAGTGAGTAGGGTGCTGGCCCCCGCCAAACTGCAACAACAAAAATAGCTGGGCGTGTGGCAGGCACCTGTAGTCCCAGCTACTCAGGAGGCTGAGGCAAGAGAATCGCCTAAGCCCAAGAGCTGGAGGTTGCTGTGAGCTGTGACGCCACAGCACTACCCAGGGCGACAAAGTGAGACTCTGTCTCTTTAAAAAAAAAACAAAAAAACTCCAGTTTCTAATTGTTACATCATTACAGAAAAGTACGACTATTGCCTTAACCTGAGTTTAGTTAAGCCTATCAGTGTTCCCTATCCTTGAACTGTGGTGATTTAGTTCAGGGATAGACATGTGACGCAGTATAAATGATCTGACTCATGAGGGAATGCAGCCTCCCCACAGTTGACCAGAATCTACCAGAACACTTGTGTGAATGTGTGAAGAAAGATGTGAGGCTTGGAGCTGCTGCCATGAGAGGCTCTAGCTTGAAAATTAAGTAGCCACAGGAAGGAGTAAAAAGGAAAAATGAGACCATAGTGCTGGTGATAAGTCTGGATCAAACTGCTCCTAAAACTTATTAATTTCTTTAAGCTATAGGACCCACTAAATACAATTTTAGTTTAAGCCTATTTGTGTTTTCTGCTATTTGGACCAAAAAATTCTAAACAGTTTCTCTTCACAATAGGATAAATATACTTCACAGTCTGCCTGCTTTTCACAGGCTGCTAGGCATCAGCTGTCATTATGAAGAGCCTCAACTCTGTCATCATTATGAAGAAAGCTATGACATCTGGACTTTTGCTCATGCCCAAAGCTGACAGGTTTCCCGAGTACATGCAAATTTCATGTTTCAGGATCCAGTAGAAAGTCCCAGGTCTGTGCCTTAGGCCCAGAATTTGGGAATGACCCCCAGCATGAGACTGCAGGATATCAATACATTTCTGTACCCCTCGGAAGCATCTCTCATCTTCAAAAGACTGTCCACAAGAGCCAGTTCACCAGCATGTTTCACAGCATTGCCTAAAGGCCTAGTATTTTGTATTCCAGTGAATCAAGTGATTGTACAGGGCATTCCTTTTTGATAGTTTATTCATTGTTCACAGCCCCCCGCTTTCTCACACCAATCTAATCATACCATCTTTTAAACCTGTTTCTCCTTCAAGGGGAAGCTTTGTCTTTGCTGCCAGGTTTCTTGTACGGTGCAGATATGTCCAACCTTTATTTTTTCTCTGCCTTATATTGGAAGAATAAAAGTTGTCTCAAGCCACACATTAAATACACAAACACTAATAAAAGCTGATTAGCAAAAAAAGGGTCCATGCTTGCTTTTGTGATACTGACACCATGGAAAAGCAAAAATAGTCCTCACAAAATCAGCGTGGGGCCTATGGCCATAGGTAAAACATCCCTGTTAGTATTCTTCCAGGTCCCCCGAAAAGGCACCATTATTTCCATCCCTTCCCCAGGTCCCTATCCCAGCATTCTCTATAGCAGTGGTTCTCAACCTTCCTAATGCCACAATGTATTATTGTTGTTGTTGTTGTTTTTTAAGAGACAGTCTCAGTTTGTCCCCCTCGGTAGAGTCCTGTGGCATCACAGCTCACAGCAACCTCCAGCTCTTGGGCTTAGGCAATTCTCTTACCTCAGCCTCCCAAGTAGCTGGGACTACAGGGGCCCGCCACAACGCCCGGCTATTTTTTGTTGTTGTTGCAGTTTGACGGGGGCCGGGTTTGAACCCGCCACCCTTGGTATATGGGGCTGGCACCCTTTCATTGTTAAAAAGGGGTCACAACCCACAGGTTGAGAACCGCTGCTCTGTAGCTTACCCTGCTTTATTTTCTTCACACTGCCTGAAAATGTCTGCTTGGTCATGTTGGTCTGTAAGCTCCACTGGGCCAGGAATATACTCTCTGGTTCACCAGAGTATTGTCTTGGTGTATTAAAATAAGTTAATAAAAAACTCTGGCGTTTGAAGGAAGTAAAGAAACATAACATTTACTAAGTGCCTCCTAGGTACTGGAGGCTTCAGAAGCATAGCTGATTGACTTAAAGTAATTTTTGACATCCCTCTTTCTCAGAAAAAGAAAACAAGGTTCTAAACAGTTAAGCAGTTTTGCACAAGAACACTCAGTTGTTGAGGGGCACAGACACTATGTAAAGTCTTCAAAGCCACATGCCATGGATTAAACCAGGTAAAAACTCTCCTGCTGTGTCCACAGGCTGTGGTGGGGGAAGGCTCAAAACAATGAATTTGCCCATGCTTTGCAAAGTACAAATACCACCACTCCTGGCTACTATTTACTGGAGCCAGATATTTATCATGTATTGCACACTAAAGTCTCAGAACAGCTCTTCCAGGGGGCATTTTTTCAGTATTTCCATTTTACAGATGAACAAACAAGTGATTTGCTCAAAGTCAGGGCAGAAATTTGAGTCCTGGGTGGTTTGATATAAGACAATTAGAAGCTAGGGTATCAAGAACTCCCCCAAATACTCTTGGTGTGAACGTCTCTGTATGTGTGCCTTCACAGAGCTGAATTAGAACATCTTTAGGATACGACCCTAGGACCAGAATTACAAAGTCAAAGGGGTTGCCATACTTGGGGCGTCACATCTGCCTCTGGGTTAGGCCAACACCTCCATGAGAGGCCTTCCTGGGAGATGGGACTAAGCCCACCACTCCGCACTCCGCAGCCACTGGAGAGGGAGGAATATCCTCCCAGACTGACGGCTTAAGACCAAAATATTCTGTGCCCACTCCCATCTTCTCTGTTGCCCTGTTTTTAGAAAACCAAAAACCCATGGAATGTGAAAACCACACATTGAAGTCTTCAGGAACATCAGGACCACAAGGCATCAAGGAAATGGCTGGTGAAAACACTCAAGGCTTAAGACCCCGTCTTGGGGCTTGCCTCGAGGCCCTTAGCGGCCTGTCTCAGGCCTTGCCAAACTTCTATGTCAGTTTTAAGTAGCTCTGAGACCACTTAGGTCTCCTCAGAGTTGCTCATAAGTGAAGGGGTGAAACAATCCCGACCCACGTCCCTGGGGTCTCGCGAGGAACGGGGCTCAGGAGGCAGGTGCGGAATCCCTGGCGGAAGCCTTCGCAGGAGCGCTGCAGCAGGTGACAGGCTCCGCCTGGGGCCAACCCGCAAAGGCCGGAGGAGGTTGTCCAGGTAAGTTCTTGTGATTGGCAGGACCGGAAGGAGGGCTTTGGTATTGGAGGCCCCGCCCTCTCACGTCGGGCCCGTTGGCGCCAGCTCAGGGGAGGTGGGCGGGGCCCGGGGTCCGCGGCGCCCATTGGGTTTGGGGCGGGGGAGAACCCCCAGTAGGCCTAAAGCCCCGCCCCTGGCCTTGCGGCGACCAATGGGCACAGTGCGTGGGCGGGGCGGCGGCGGCGGCGGCCAAGCGGCTGAAGTGGCTGAGGTGGCCGCTAGGGCTCAGGCAGCGGGTGCGGCCGGGATGGCGAAAAGCAGCAGAGAGAATGGGCCGCGCGCTCCCGCGGCCGAGGGAAGCCTGTCGGGGACTCGGGAGAGTCTGGCTCAGGGCCCCGACGCCGTAACCGCCGACGAGCTCAGCTCTCTAGGCTCCGACTCCGAGGCCAACGGCTTCGCCGAGCGCCGCATCGACAAGTTTGGTTTCATCGTGGGCTCGCAGGGCACCGAGGGCGCGTGAGTAGCGCCGGGGATCGGAACCAGAAGCGGTGTCCACGCTGGGGGCGGGGGAGGGTATGGACGGGAATAGAGCCTCTCTCTGGACCGACTGGCGTTTCTCCTTCCCAGGAGGAGACGGCCGACCCCTTCTCTCCACTGCCCCACCCCCACCTCCCTCCTCCCTCCACAGACCCGCCCCCCTTTGGCGGTCCTACTTCCGACCTAGGGACTGACAGGCCGACAACCCCCAGGCAGACTGACCTGCCCTCCAGGAAGGACCGACAGTGCTGTCTTCTCAACTGAGGGGCAGAACGACAGACACCTCCCCCTGACCCGCTGCTGCCACCCTGGCCTTAGGACTGATTGGCTTTGCCACCTCCTGACAGGTTCATAGGTGGCTGGCGCCATCCCCCAAACAGATATTTTCCATCTCTTCCCCCACCCCGTCCCACAGACCAATAGAAGAGCTGTGTCACCCCCGCACTGCCTCCACACCAGGACACCTTAGGCAGACTTCAAAAGGTCTGATCGCACTGCCCCCATCCAAGGACAGACTGATCTCTGGATGGACTGACAGTGGAGTGCTCCCTCCTAATCTCATCATGGGACAGACAGTCCTGTACCCTCATGGAAGACTCAGAACTCTTGAGAACTGTCCCCCTTCCCCTTCAGCTTTGTTCACTGTCCCTGGCAACAGGTGGGCCCATACTCCCCCCTTCCCAGTACCTATAGGGTGAAGATATCCCACCCCTCCAGGGCAGACTATTAGCTCCAACAGCTACAGGAGCCAGCAGGCAGACTCTATGTATGCTGTTGGGGACATGCATCTCCCCACAAAGCACAGATCTGTGGGGGAAGGGCAGACAGGAAGACAGCAGGGTTTCTGCTCATATAGCACACCCAGATACCCCCACCTCTAGAGCACCCAGACATCCAGCTGGCAGACAGGGAAATGTGAAGCAGTGGAGCAGAACCTTTCCTCTTAGCTGGCTGCACTTTGCCCCACACAACCCCCTGAGCCCAGTTTTTAGGGAGATTGTATGTACAAGCTGGCTGACCTCTTAGGGAAGAATGGACTTCAGATCCCACTCCCTTCTGTGCTGTCTTAACCAATGACAAGTCTCCCTACTGATGTGTGCTTCCCATTCAACACAGTCAATCCTTCACAATCACCAGTGGGGGCCCCTAGGCTTTATCCGTGACTCTACTCCACAGAGTATCCTTCCTCCCCTTCTCTGACCAGTTGTGACTGTCCAAGGTTTCCCCAGCTTCTCTCACGACTTAAGGAAGTGTCTTGACTAAACACCTCACCCCACACAAGCAGCCCCATAAAGGTCACTTCCGGGATTTTCCCCAGCCTCAAAGCCTCTTATTCACCAGGTGGCCTTCTCTTTAGGAGAAACCTAGGCCCCTCCCTTAACGGGGGTTTGCTCCTACCCACTGGATCTGTCTCCAGCCCCTCCCCACTTTCTTACAGCAGCCTAAGTCCAGTCCAGGACTCAGAGAACACTACTTGATGTTCTGACTTGATTCCCAGGGATCAGCTTGTGAGAACCCAAGAGAGACTTAGAGTGTGATTTTGAACTGGGGGGCAAGTCACCAAGGATCAGGGGCCAAGAAGAGTTACGATCTTGAAAGCTGGGAAAGGAGTTCCCCATTGCATTTGTGGGATCTTGGAAAGAAGAGCTCAGATTAGTTGATGAATTCTAGGGCATGAGAATCCCTACTACATGCTTTAAGGCAGTCAACCAAACTTGGGGTGCAGAGCATTATAATAGTGGAAAAGGCCAGACTTAGGAATCATACTTGTTGGCTGTGTGACCTTGGGCAAGATCCTGAATCTCTGAGCCTGTTTACTTACTATAAAGGGCATCAATAACACCTACTTCCAACATTATGGAGGTTATAATGAGATCAGGTATGCAAAGGTGCCTAGCACAGTGCCTGGCACAAATAGTGGCAAAAAAAATGTTAGTTTCCTTTCTTTTCCTTCTAAGGGTCTGAGAAATGAAGAGAGAAATGAGGGCATATCTCTGGTATTTGTGGGCAGAGAGAGGCCCCAGTGGGAGCACCTCCCTTTGGCTGTAGTCCCCAACCAGGCAGCCAGACATTTGTCTTCCCCACCCCACAACCGCAGACCTGGGATGTGGCTCTGCAGATGCCTTCTACATCATGAGTGTGTGTAGGGCTGAGGCTGAAGTGGGATCCCTGGTCTGCTTCTCTTTCCTGCCTCACTTTCTTGAGCTTGTTGGCTGTCCTAAAACCTCTGGTATCTGAAAGCTTCAATGTTTCCTGCTTAGTTTACACAGTGATTTCAAAAAAGCCAAGACTAAGTCCCTGCTCAAGGCCTTAAGATGGGAAGTTATGAGAGATTTCAGGGTGACCACCCTGAACCCAGTCTTATGGTTGGTGGGCTAGGAGTTTTGTATGCTATACTAGAAAAGTGAAACATTAGCACTAATGGCTGCCGTGGAGATGGTGGGCATTCTGGTTCCAGATTAAAAGTCCATTTCAGCTACTCTGGGCCAAAGGTTGTCTTAAGACAGTTTAGTTTGGGTATTTTCCAGGGTTTAGGGGGATGGGGAAGAAAGCAAGTCAGAGGCTACTTTGCTCAGATGGCTATTAGGTACCTGGCATGAGTAGATCAAAAAAATCATAGACTGTTTGAGATGGAAGGGATCTCAAAAGATCGACCAGCTTAGTGCTTACTTATTATCCAGATGAGGAAATGGGCTCAGAGAGAATAATTTGCTTAAGATCACACAGCATGTCAGTGGCAGATGCAGGACTTGAACCCAGGGTTTCAGACTCTCAGGTCAGTAAAGTTTCCACTGCCTTCACCATCCATAAATATGGCCTGTGGCCCCTGCAGGAAATCAGGTGTCAGAGAGGTAGAAGGAACCTGTCTGCCCTCATCGTTCCTGGCTTAGCTCAGCACTTCTGACTCCCCCAGCAGTGTAGAAGGCTAACAGGGTAAGAAGAATGTGTTGTCAGGCGACACCTGTGGCTCAGTGGGTAGGGTGCTGGTCCCATATACTGAGGGTGGTGGGTTCAAACCCAGCCTGGCCAAACTGCAACAAAAAAATAGCTGGGCGTTGTGGCAGGCACCTGTAGTCCCAGCTACTCAGGAGGCTGAGGCAAGGGAATCGCCTAAGCCCAGAAGTTGGAGGTTGCTGTGAGCTGTGACGCCACGGCATTCTACCAAGGACGATACAGTGAAACTGTCTCTACAAAAAGAAAAAGAATGTGTTGTCATTACCAGTTCATTAGACTGATCAGCTTCAGGACTAGAACCGGCTTATTCACTTTTTTTCCTCAAGCCTGTTATGGAGTAAATGCTCAATTAACACTTATTTACTGAATGATTTACTGATAGATGTTTCAAGTCAGAAAGCTGAAAGTGACCATCATCATACAGGTAGGTAAACTAAGGTCTGAGAGAAGTTGTTAGCCTTCCTTCTTCAGTCTATTAGGAGCAAAGCTGGGAATTGAGCCTGGAATTCCTGATTCCCAGCCTTAGGTCTTTTCACTTTTTCATCTCATCTGTCTTTTAAGCCTACTATGCAGGAAACCTTTGGTGGGAGTGAATTGGTCCCTGCATGCTCTTGAGCAATAGCCAGAAGCAAGAAATCAGCGAGTCAGCACATGACCCTGTGGGTATCATAGGCACAGTCTAGGGTGCTGGCAGTATTAGTACTGGCTTAACTGAAGACCGAGCTGGGTATTGAAGCCTGAGAAGGACGATGAAAAGAAAGATGTGTTTTTAACAGGGAAGGGTGGGAGGAGTGATATTATCCTTCCTGTTACTTTGGGGTAGGAAGAACAGACTTGTTTGGTGTCACTTCTGTGGCATAGAGGTGGTGGTCAGGAAGGGAAAGAAGGCTAGAAGTTGCATACCAGGCCACCTGGTCTGAGGGAGATGGCATGAGAAAGCTGGTCCCCAACTACCTTCTCCTTTTCCCATGTAATTGTCCGGACTGTCTTCCTAAGACTGAAGCTTCCCATCCAGCCTCAGTCTGCTCAGTCTGTAGGCCAGATTAGGTGAGGAGTTATGCTCTCTGGGATCCGGTGGGTGTTGGCTTCCTGTTATCCCCCCTAGGGATCTGAGCTAGGCCCAGAAAGAAACATCTGGAATAACAGTGTTGGTTTCTTCAGTTCCTCATTCCCTGGGTCCTTCACTAGTCAATTTTTATGCCAGCCCTACAACTTTGGAAATTGTATAACTGGGTTAATTGGCATCCTATAGTTTGGACTGTGCCAATTTTTGCTGGTATGGGGCCAGGGCCCTGGCAGGCCAGAGCTTGCCTCCTTGCCTTCCTTTTTCAGTTCTTAAGTACAGAGCATCCACTTTTCTTGAGCTATTATAGATCCTAGAAGAGTATGGAGCTGCCAATGGAGTGGTTCCTGGTGGCCCATCTGGCCCATCTCCAATTGTACATATGGAGTCCAGGTCTGTGACTCTAAACCATAAGACCCTTCTATTTTCTCTCCTCCTCTCCTCTCAGCCTCAAAGGAATTTGGTTTGATGGCCCTGTGGTATGTTCTAGGGCTTCAGACAAGACCTGCATTGGTAAAGGAAAGGGCTAGTGTGCCAGCTGCTTCCCTGGGAAGGTGCCTGTGTTTCTGGCTGCTAGGAAACCCTAAGCTGTGGCAAAGAGATAAGACAATAGGGCCTGCTTGATGTTTTGTGCTCCTAGCATCTGGATCTGACATAGGACTTCTAGAGGGGCAGTGAGGCCTGATCTGGTCCAGCCATCCAATCTGTTTACACCAAGGTGAGTGAAAGAAGGTGCTTTGTGCTCCTTCCTCATACTAGCTGTCTGGCTGTATGTATGATCTTAGACATGCTGTTGTACTTCTCTGATCTTCAAGTTTTTCACCTGCAAAGTGGTTGTGATAATACTGACTTTGCAGTGTTGTGATTTAAGTGAATTGATATTTGAAAGGAGTTGAGCACAGAGCAGGTTTTCAGTGGATGTTCTTCCCTCTCTTAAAGACTAGAGTAGCAAGGCTGGGCGCAGGGCTCACTCCTGTAATCCTAGCACTCTGGGAGGCCAAGGTGGGTAGATTCCCTGAGCTCACAGGTTCAAGACCAGCCTGAGCCAGAGCAAGACCTTGTCTCTAAAAATAACTGGGTGTTGTGGCAGGCATTTGTAGTCCCAGCTACTTGGGAGGCTGAGGCAAGAAAATCGCTTAAGCCCAAGTTTAAGGGTGCTATGAGCTATGACACCACAGCACTCCACCAAGGTCAACAAAGAGAGATTCTGTCTCAAAAAAAAGTAGTGGGGGAGACTTCCTACTTGGGTCTTCCCCTTTGTCAGAAGCTCTGGTGCATTTTTATTTCTTCTGTATTCTTTTCTGTCTAATAAAATCCTATCTTACCACCCACACAACACAAAGACTAGAGTAGCTAGTGATCCTGTCTTTTTTTTTTTTTGAGACAGAGTTACTACGTCACCCTCAGTAGAGTGCGGTGGCATCACAGCTCACAGCAACCTCAAACTCTTGGCTTAAGCGATTCTCTCACCTCAGCCTCCCAAGTAGCTGGGACTATAGGCGCCTGCCACAACGCCTGGCTATTTTTTTGTTGTATGGCAGGCCCGGGGTGGGTTTGAACCCGCCAGCCCTGGTGTTATGTGGCTGGCGCCCTAGCCACTGAGCTATAGGCATCGAACCTGATCCTGGCTTTTCTTTTCTTTTCTTTGTAACTTTTTTTTTTTTTTTTACAGTTTGGCCAGGGCCCGGTTTGAACCCACCACCCTCGGTATATGGGGCCGGTGCCCCACTCACTGAGCCACAGGCGCCACCTTCTTTTCTTTTTTTATGTTTCCCCCCAAAAGAGAGTCTCACTTCATCGCTGTTGGTAGAATGCCATGGAGTTATAGCTCACAGCAACCTCAAACTCTTAGGCTCAAGTGATCCTCTTGCTTCAACCTCCCAAGTAGCTGGGACTACAGGTGTCTGCCACAACAACCAGCTATTTTTTTTTTTTTTTAGAGAAAGATCTCACTCTTGTTTAGGCTGGTCTGAACTCCTGATCTCAAGCAATCCATCCACCTCAGCCTCCCAGAGTCCTAGGATTATAGGCGTGAGCCACTGTGCCAGGCCGCAATCGTGTCTTTTCATTTTCTATTTCCCATCTCTGGCTATGATGATGAGTATCAGTAAGGTCCAGCCCCTACGGGCAGGAATGAGCCCTCACCCATAGTGAACTTTCACTTGCCCTGAGAGGGGTGATTATCCCCATTCTGTAGATCAGGGATCCTCAAACTTTTTAAACAGGGGGCCAGTTCACTGTCCCTCAGACTGTTGGAAGGCCAGACTATAGTTTAAAAAAAAAAACTATGAACAAATTCCTATGCACACTGCACATATGTTATTTTGAAGTAAAAAAAAAAAAAACAGAAACGAATACAATCACACCGCTTCATGTGGCCCGCGGGCCACAGTTTGAGGACCTCTGCTGTAGATGAATGAACATATTGAGGACCTGAGAAGAAATTACCTATGGTTTGCCAGTTGGTAAATGATAGAACTGGGACTGGAACTTGTTTCTTGACATTGAATGCAGTGACTAAGCTAAGGTGGCAATAGGCAGGGTGCCAGAGCCAGATACTCACTTGCCCCTGAGGCCCCCACATCCAGGCAAGAGTTAGCAGAAACCTGGCTACCTCTCCATCCAAGGGTGGAGGACAAGGCAGGTCTCAGCACAAGGACAGTTCATGGTCTAGTAGAAAGGCCCATAGAAGAAGATCCTTGGGAAAGCATGACCGGTGAAGGGGATAAGGATGGGAGAGGACCCATGTGCAAAGGCCCTTCTCAAAGCCACTAAGAGCAAAGGTGACAAGAAGCGTCGGAGGCAGGAAGATGACAGAAAGCCAGGATAAGCTAGGGAAGTAGGTTGGGCAGTCGAGTCTAGCCATGAATATCAGGCTGAGGCCTCCTGTGTTTTGTGAACGGGGGTCTGGCATGGAAGATGGCATAAGGAGGTGCTGGACTGCAGGCAGTGAGATCTGTTGAGAGAATTCAGGATAGTCCAAAGGGCTGTGCTGAGGCCTGGAAGAGATCTGGAGCTTTGAGGATAAAGAGGCCAGCAGATCACTGGGGCTTGGTTCATGACTAGCTGTGTGGGCTGATGGGAGGTAGGAAGGCTCTAGACTATCTGAAGTGCCCTGGCTGCTCACCTAGCCCATTATGGAGCTATGTCCTTTCTCTGAAGTAGGCAGTGAGTTGCTGCTAACTCTCCTTTGTCACAGTCCTGTGCTCCCCAAGATGCCTGGCATGGCTAGCATATCAAGGGGTTCTTTGTCTCACTCCAGCAGGAGAGCAGGGTAGCTGACCTGGTTGGGGAGAAAGTGGGGTGAGTGGTTCTGAGCTTTGTGGTCTCTGCCTGGTAAACATACTGGATGGCAAGGAAGGCTTCAAGGAGAACCAGGCTCCTCTCCAAGGAGAGAAAAATGAGGCCTGAGGGCATAGAAACCTACCTTAGGATGGCATGGCACCTGCAGGGGGGTAGGTTTGGGTCTTTAGGCACAGTGTAAACTGATCAAAGGGAAATAGATGGCTGCTGAGGGCCTGCTGGACCTCACCTAGTGTCTTTATTCTGTTCTTGGAGCTCATGCCTTAGCTGAGATAGTGGAAGCAAGTCCATTACTTACGAGTAGGGCCCTCAGTACTACTTAGGGGCAACACGAGCAGTTTCTCAGCCATGAGAGATTCTAGCTAGAAATTTGCATTTAGGGGTGGCGCCTGTGGCTCAAAAGAGTAGGGTGCCAGCCCCATATGCCGGAGGTGGCAGGTTCAAACCCAGCCCCGGCCAAAAACTGCAAAAAAAAAGAAAGAAAGAAATTTGCATTTAGGCTCACATCTGAGAAAGCACTTTGAACCAGGCACAGGGTCCAGGGTGCCCCAACCACGAGACTAATCCTCCTTCTTTATCTTTTTCTTTTTTTTTAGAGACAGAGTCTCACTTTGTCACCCTTAGTAGAGTGCTGTGGCATCACAGCTCACAGCAACCTCCAGCTCTTGGGCTTAAGTGGTTCTCTTTCTTCAGCCTCCTGAGTAGCTGGGACTATGGGCACCCGCCACAAATACCTGGCTATTTTTTGTTGCAGTTTGGCCAGGGCCAGGTTGGAACCCTCCATCCTCAGCATAGGGGGCCAGTGCCCTTATTCACTGAGCCACAGGCACCACCACCACCCCAAGCCTCCCTCTTTTTCATTCAGAATTTACTATGTGTGTAACCCTGTGCTAGGTTCAGAATATAGACTTGGTCCTGCTGACACAGGACTTACACCCATGCAGTGAAGTCAGCTATTAAACAAGTAGTTAGAGGTGTGGCTGTATACAAAGGATCATGAGGATCCAATGAGATAACTGGATTAGGAGCATAGCATAAACAAAGCTGCCAAACAGGGATTAGGAGACCCCCAATCCTGGGCTACTGACTATCTATGTGACCTTGAGAAAGTTACTTAATCTCTTTAAACCTCAGCTTCCCCCACATAATAAAACAGTTTAATGGTATAATGTTGACGATGTCTACTTCTGACATTCTGACACTGACCTTGGAGTATATGTAAAATGTTTTGGGAAGTTCAAGTTCTTTGCATGGTACCACACAAGTACAAGAGATCATCACAGCATTTCCCACAAAAACCAGTGCTTCCAGAATGTTCTGTTCATCTTGTAAAAGAGAACTTCTCTTTGTGTGCAGGACCAATGACCCTCATGTCTTTGGGGGTGTAATCAAATCAAAGGATGTTTTGATTTACCTAGCTCTTTTTTTTTTCTTTTTTTTTTTTCTGAAATAGAGTCTCACTATGTTGCCCTCAGTAGAGGCATTACAGCTCACAGCAACCTTAAACTCTTAGGCTTAAGCGATTCTCTTGCCTCAGCCTCCCAAGTAGCTGGGACTATAGACACCCCCCACAATGCCCGGCTATTTTTTGTTGCAGTTGTCGTTGTTTTAGCTGGCCTGGGCTGGGTTTGAACTCACCACCCTCAGTGTATATGGCTGGTGCTGTGCTACGGGTGCCAAGCCTATATAGCTCTTTAGTCTACAAAGTACTTTCATTCCCATTGCCTACAGTAACCTTTATACAACAATGGGAAATTAGTAGGGTATTAGTTACCCTTTACAGACAAAAAAAAACTGAGGCTGAGCAAGTGATGAAACTGGGCCTGGAACTCAGGACTCCTCCTTCCCAATTTTCCATCTTACACTGGCTTACGCAGTAGCTGATGGCCACTATGTGACCTCGCCTCCCCCTCTTTGTCCCAGCCATAAGCATCTGTATTTCACCTAACGAGCTTCTTGGGTTGTTTTGTTGCTGAGTTGTTATGACGCATGGCACAACTCCTGTCCCAGATCTCCACACACAGCCCCTCATATGTACCCCAATACAACCAGCTGGGTTGTGAGGGGCTCAGTGAAGGAATCTAAGTATGGAGAGCTCTTGTTCTTCCTCAGTGCATTCTGGGCCCTGGACAGAAGTACTCTGTCTTGGCCTGCCACTTGTAGAGGATGCTGCTTCTTTCCCTTTCCCCTCTGTCTTGGCTTCACAAGAACAGAAAATCTAAACTTGGGCCTGGGAAAGCCCAGATCCAAGACACTAGCAGACCTGCCTTTGGGTCCTGGCTCTGTCGCTTTCTAGGCATGTAACATTTCTGAGTCTATAAATGGACCAGGGTGGCATTGGGAGGTGCAGTGTTATGAGGATTTAATGGTGATGGTATTGGTAAAGCACTTAGCACATCTGCCAAAAGGAAGGATTCCATGGAACCTGGTGGTACCCACAATTCAAGTGTGAATTACCCTCTGAGATTTCACCTTAGGCTTTTGGAATAATGGTGGGGAGAAGGCAGCATGGGTGTGAAAATCTGGCTTTCCTCAAATGCTGTGCCCACCCACCCCAGGGATTTAGAGCTCAGCAGGAACCACTTCCACTGAGCTTGTGGTCTAGAGCTGCCCAGCCTGCCAAGGCATATTGGGAATCCCCCTCACCACCCCATCAGTTCCTCACTGAGTCATTGGGAATAGGCCCTGATCTGAGGGCCAGATTTTCCTTCTCCTTGGCCTGTGAAGATAAAGCAGAAGTGAGAGCAGAGGTAGGTAGTCCTCCTGAAAGAGTCAACTCAAGGCATACAACCATAGTGCTGCCTGAGGCCTCTGCCCTCCTGGCAGTTACTTGGGGAAGAAGGCACCACCTCTTCCTTGCAGACTTTAAGGCTAAGCTTTCTGTCCTGCCTCTTAGTGATCCCTTCTGTCCTCCCAACATAGTCACGGTAATGGCATTTCACAGAGGTGCCCCTATGGTGCATCAGGTTTTCAACTGGGCCACCTCATTTAATTCTGTAAGATATAGTTGTCATCATAATCCCCATTTTACAGAGACAGAAACCAAGTCCCTGAGAAGTAAAGTGACATGTCAAGCATCACATAGTTTGTAGCTGAGTCCACTGAGCTCCAAGTTCCTGGGGAGCAGGCTTGCATGCACCCAGCCTGGTGGACAATACTCAATACTAGAGTCAAGTGATAGAGCAGAGCTGAGCCTGGATTGACTTCTCAGGGCCATCCCCTGCTTACCATAGACTTTGGCTACTTATTGGCTTGCTGGTAATCTGAGTTTCCTCATCTGCACAGGGGATGGATAATTAGAGGACTTATCTCATAGGCTTGTCAGGATTAAATGAAATAATGCAAGTCAAGTACAGAGCACTGTGTCTGGTGCATAGCAAGTGCCTGGTAAGAATTTTAAGAGGCATGCAGTTAAGTTAATTGAATATTAGAATTGTAATGTTGTAAAACGCTGTTGTTATGCAGATCTGTCCTCAGCCCTGTGTTGGGCTTCAAGGAAGATCTAGATCTGGTATTAGGCCAGAGAGGATGCCCTTTATCAAGCTGTTACTGTGTTTACCCACCTGATTGCAAAGTAGAAGACAATATTCCTATCTGTTGCTGTCAACACTGAAACTTAGAGTGTCAGCTTGAGGTCACAAAGCTAATATATTAGTTAACAAACATTTATTGAGCACCAGTGATAAATGATAAATCTGGCACTAACTATTCTAGGCCCAGGACATTCTACAGAGAATGAGGCAGATAGAAACCCTGCCCTCCAGGAGCATACCTTCTTATGGAATGCTGCATCAGCGGAGTGGACAGTCCAGTGGAGAAGCTGCCTCTGCTCTGCTGGACCACTCACATTCCTCAAACAGGCCATGCCCTTTCCTGTTAACTTGCACTTGCACACACTGAGTTTTCTGCCTAGTGTGTCCTTTCCCCTTTCTCAGCCTGGCTACTTCCTGTCACGCTTCAAATCCCAGTTCAGAAGTCAGCTCTGCTTTAAAACTTTCCCTAAACACCCTTGCCCTCACCCTAGGGACTTCTTGCAGCCTCCTAGCACCTTTTACATGCTTCTGTGACAGCATTTCTTCTATGTATGCTAGTCCCACCCATCTGTCTCCTCTGCCAGGTTGACCTCCTCAAGGGAAGAGACTGCATGTTATTCATCTTTGTAGATTCTGGGCCTGGAACCCAGGCTCTAGAGTGATGTGTGTGGAATATAATGAGGGGCTGATATGGTCTGTCCCTGGAGTAGTTAGGCAAGGCTTGTAGAGATGAGAGAGTTCTGAAAAAGGCCTCCCAAAATGATGGGACCAAATTAAAAATGGGGGAGGATGGCTCAGGAGGAGAGGCACCTAGAGATAGGACTAGGGCAAAAAAGAGGGATGTGTAGGGAACAGGAGGGCCTGAGAGCCAGGGCCTGAGGTTTCTTTTGGACAAGGAGGGCAGTAGGGAGTCATGATGGAGTCTGGGCAGACAAGGGGCTTTACATAAACAATGAGTCAAGACTAATTTGGTAAGATCTATCAGTAAGAACTAGCAATTTGGTAAGGATAGGCAAGGGTCATATGTGAGTCAAAGTGGGGTGGGATAAGTATGGTGGCTTGGGCATGTAATCCTAGTGCTGTGGGAGGCTGAGGTGGGAAGATTGCTTGAGCTCTGGATTTTGAGCAAGACCAAGACCTCATCTCTACTAAACATAGAAAAATTAGCCAAGTGTGGTGGCCCATGCCTGTAGTCCCAGCTATTTGGGAGACTGAGGTAGGAGGATCCCCTGAGCCCAGAATCAAGGGAAGTAAGCTATGATGACACCACTGCACTCTACCTGGGCAATAGAGTAAGACCCTGCCTCAGAAAAAAAGTTAAAACAAATATTAAAAATAAGTGGCTCCTAGGTGTCTGCAGGGAGATTATGATCTAATGACCTAGGCACCAGCAGCGAATTTCAAGAAGCACCGCCTGGTAGGGGCTAGGGTTTGGGGAGGGATGTCTTCTGTTTTGCCTCTCCTGCAGTTGTCAGAGAGCTGCCTTGGGGGTTTCTGTTGTGGTCTGAGCTTTCCTTGGTGAGTGGGGATGGTGGTTCTTTGCATTTTGGAGCCACCAAGTCTGGTGGCCAAAGGAACCATTTCTTCATGGAGCAAGGTAGAGCTGGGCAGAGCCCTAGGGCACCAAGGCCAGTGAAGGGTGGAGAGAACCTGTTTACTAGTGTGCACTGACCCAGCCCTGTTAAGGAGCAGAGCCAGGAATTCCTCATGGGAAAGAGAGGCAGGCGCAGAACCTAGCCTGCATTGGTACAAGGGAGAGTGAAGCAAGCCAGATTGTCACCAGCTCTTCTCAGCACAGAGTGTGGTAAAGAAGAAGGAAGGGAATGTGACAGGGAGTAAGGAACTGTTATGTGCGGGGCACTTTATATGTTTTAGATAGTTTAGTGCTCAAGAGGTAGCCTCCACGTCCTGACTCTGTACCCTTGGGTAGATTACTCAACCATGATGAATCTTAGTGTTCTTGTCTATTAAGTGGAGATAATAAAAGCCACTTCCTAGGTAATTACATACCCATGTAGTATTTGGTAGAGCTAGTATATGGCCAGTGCTCGAAACATGTCAGCTTTTACTGCCTCACATTATCTTTACTGCTGCCCTCTAAGGAGCTGGCATTGCCCCCACATTACACAAGGAACTGGAAGCTCAGCAATTTGCCCTGCTTCACATAGATGTAGAGATGGGGTTAGGAAGCCAGAGTTATAATTTGTCATTGAGCAAATTATGTAATCTCTCAGGACTTCAGTTATTTCATGGGTAAAATAGTGATAATCATATCCTCTCTACCTCAGTGGAGGAGACCAGTCGGATGAGAAAAGAGATATGAAAGTGGTAGATAAACTGCAAATTCCAATTGCCTAATGTCTACCATTTGCTAGCCACCCAGGCTGGGACCTTGTATACATTTATCGCTCATTGCAGCCCTATAAAATGTGATGTGTATATTATGATCTCACTTAATAAAAGAGACTGAAGCTTGAGAAGTCAAGTGTTTTGCCTCTAGTCTCCCAGCTAGTAGGTAGAGGAACTGGGATACCTATCTCAGTTGACTCCAAAGTTTCTACTACGTGTATTCTTCCCCATACTCCACCTGGGCTCCCTAATGAGTGAGATGAAGTGGATTAGTTCTGTGGTTTGTGACCACAGGCTTTCTACTTGGAGTATGTTTCTCTTTGTTTGGGTTGGTTTGGGGAATGAGTGAAACTTGGAGGAGAGGGTTAGACAGGGTTCCTTGAGACCAAGCCTTATTTTCTACCATAGGATAAAGGAGTCATGGACATGGGCACCACCCCCACTGAGTCTGCCTACCCAGAGGGGCTGATCTGTGCTTGGGAAGAAAGCAGATCTTAGGACAAAGGGAAGGAGAACCCTAGCCTTTGGTCATAGTGGCCTTGGAAACTAGTATTGTCCCTTTGAGCTTTTGAAAGCCTCCAGTGTATGGGTTTCAGGAGAAGGCTGAGGAACCAGGAACCAGATGCACTGCCACCTTGGGCCATGGCATGGCATAGCATGGCTAAGCCTACCTAGCTCAGCCCAGGAGCCTGACAAGGTCTGTGACCAGGTACCATCTTTGTCTCTTCTGTGCCTTTCCTCTGGGAGATGGGGATGCCCGCAAACAGCAGATTGCCCAGGTTTGTGATGACAAGCTATGCCCTTCCAACATATTGGTAACACTGAGCATTGCTAGGTTTGAGCAGGCTGCTCTCTGGGGCTGTCAGAATATTTGGAGGGAAAGGAGTTACACTGTCCCTAGTGGCTTAGGGACCAGAAATCAAGATACACAGTAGCATCTGGACAAGGATCCTATTTCCCCATAGCCTTCCCCAGGGAGTTAGAAGCAGTCCATGAGTCACTGAGGCAGAGGGGAACTTTGCCCAAGTCATACAAAACCTCTCTGATCAGGTCGAGTCTCTCATGGGCCAAATGGAAATAGTAATTAATTAATCCATGAGGGCTCCACTATTAGAGACACAAATAAAATTGCTATAGACAGAGTGGCTTGTAACTCTTAATGTAGCAGCAAATGAAAGTAATGATGTCATGGAGAAAACCAGCCAGGTACCTGTTAAGCACCTGTGAGGTATATGATGGGAGTTAGAGAAGTTCAAGACCTTGTCCAGGTAGGAAGGGACAGTGCTGAACACAATGAGCAAGTTGTAATGAAGTGCTCATTTCAGACTTCCATCAATTTTAGGGGATTGTGGCAGGCATTTAAAGAATAAAAATAACATAAAATTGAACCAAAAATATCAAAGTACATTAGTACATGTCAGAACAATTTGTTTCATAAAATATATTTTGTGTGTGTATTTATTTATATGTATAAACTCAGTAGAAAATGTATTTCTCACTGTGGGTCTCAGTTTAAAAAGTGTGAGAAATGGTGTTCTAAGCCAGGATGAAGATCTTCAGGCTGGAGGACAGTTAATGAGATCTGTAGTAGGCATGTAGGCCATGTGGAGGCTGAAGAGTGTAGTTCAGGGGTCAAGAGCAAGTGCTTTGGAGTCAGATAGGCCTGGGATTTAGTCCCAGCTGTGCAACTTAGAGCCACATGGTCTTAAGTAAGGTTTCAACCTTACTAGAGTCTTGGATTCTACTGCAAAATGGAAAAAATGATATTGTGGTAGGGTTATTATGAAGTGTGCATGTGAGAAACCTATATAAAGCATTGAAGAAGAAATTGGTAAACAGTAAATGGTATACAAGTGGTAACTATTGTTGCTAATGTTATTACTACTATACTTGTGGGTTGTTTGTTTGCTTGCTTGTTTCTTTGAGACACAGTCTCACACTGTCACCCTTGATAGAGTGCCACTGCACCATAGCTCAAGTTCTTGGGCTCAACTGATACTCTTGTCTCAGCCTCCCAAGTACCTGGGACTACAGGTGCCTGCCACAATGGCTGGCTAGTTTTTTATTTTAGAGATGGGGTCTCGTTCTTGCTCTTGCTCAGGCTGGTTTCCAACTCCTAAACTCAAGCAATCCACCTGCCTTGGCCTCCCAGAGTGCTAGGGTTACAGACAAGAGCCACTGTGCCTGCCCTTGGAGTTGTGGTTTCTAATGTCATATTGGTTACTGTGACTTGGAGCGGGGAGAAGAAAGAGTATTCCAGGTAGGGATGGGTGAATGACAAGGGATAAGCATGTGTTGCAGGATGTGAGAGAAGTCTGAGAATTGTGCAGCCTCTGAAGGGGCTGTTCAGATTATAGGTAGATGCTAGGAAAAATTTGGTATAGCATGGGAAGCAAGTTAACAGAACCTTTAACAACAGGGTTACTTCACCTGGAGGTCTTGAGGCATATATCTGGAAGAGTTCCAGCAGAGGCTGAACTACAAGAGACTGGTCTCATTAGGTTCTTTCTTTCCTATCTTTCTTTCTTTTTTTTTCCCACAGACTCCCTCCAGCCACCTTAAGGAAAGAGGGGGGTTCTGGAGGGTGAGTGAGGCCCCTCATATATGAAGCCTCCTCTATGGGCCATTTGGTTCCTTATCCTGGATCAGCTTCATTTTCACTAGCAATACCCTCATATCCTCTCTCCCACTGTCAGGAGGAAGCCACCAGAGCCTCTACACCATCACACTGTTTGCAGGGACCCCCAGACCCTGGGTTCATCTCACAGCTCCTCACTGGGTATCCTTAGATGTCAAATTCACAGCACAGGCTGTCTAAACATATAAGAAAACTGAGGCTCAGAGAGGGAAGGGGACTTGCCTGTTATAAAAGGGATTGCTGTGTCAGACAGTAGCCATATCAGATTTCCAAGGTTCTAACTGACTCAATTGAAGTACATGAACCTCCTGTGTTTTTTTTTAGAGACAAAGTCTCACTTTTTCACCCTTTGTAGAGTGCCATAGAGTCACAGCTCACAGCAACCTCCAACTCCTGGGCTTACGCGATTCTCTTGCCTCAGCCTCCCAAGGAACTGGGACTACAGGCACCCACCACAATGCCCTGCTAATTTTTTGTTGCAGTTTGGCCGGGGCTGGGTTTGAACCTGCCACCCTTGGTATATTGGGCCGGCGCCGTACCCTCTGAGTCACAGGCGGTGCCCAAATCTTCTGATTTTTAAAAAATGAAGAATCTGCAGCCCTTTGGGAGCACATGCTGTGCACAAGGAGATGTTTACCTGCAGTTAGAGAACTTGTGGTTATCCTCACAGTGTGTGTGTGCTGGATGATGGGAACAGCCATAACTCCAGTGGCTTCCTTCTCAACATCATCAAGTACATTAAGCCCCCCTGCTGTTGAAGGAAAAATCATTCAAATGACCATATTCCTCAAAATTTCCCAGTTTAAGATTTTAACATCAAAATGGACCTTTTTGATTGACCTGTACATTTAAAATAGTAAAAGTGAGTTTAGTAGAGTGAGAGGTTTTTGTTTGTTTCTGAAAAGAGCTCACCAAATCTGTGGTATAGCTTAAAATCTGTGGTATCTTAGAATCCAGGAAATATGGTAGTTTGTTTTGTACCCTACTGAAATTCCGGTTTGACATTGAGACTGAAACTGCCAAAGCTGTTATCTGGCATCAGTTAAAAGAACTCAGAACATGTTCCTCTGTGTTTCTACAGTTGGGAGAATGGGTATCTCAGAGGCCCTGCAGTAAGATTTTATCAACAAAGCCAGACTGAGGGTTGAGGTGTCAAATGGACTTGTATTTAAGCACATGGGAGTTCTTTAGAAACTGGTAATCTTGGGTGCAAGCCTTGCCTTCTTTGAGCCTTAGTTTCATCATTTGTGCAGCGGGGTTGATTGGCTCAGCTATTATCTACATCCATAACTCCCAGAACTGCCTGTTGACTCAGTGTGGGCACCATTTTATTTAGTTAACTCTAAAGCTCATGCCTGGACATGTTGCATAAGCGAGGTGTTGCAAGTGGCCTGGGATGTGTGGGCCATTGGTTTCTGTTCTCTGGGTATTTGGGAGATGTGTGTCCCTTTGTAAATTACCTAACCTCAAGGCTTAGTCCCAGTTTTGCTTTTATCAGAAAGAGAAAGGAAGGGAATGGCTTTGTGTCGACTTTTCCCTCTAGGTGGTCAAAGGGGCAGCAGTTCAAGAGGGAAGGGGTGACTTGTCAGTGTCAAGGGGGCCTAGGCTGTTCTTCCTTCCCAGCTGTTCAACTTCAAGGCTGCTCTTAGCCCTGGCAGTTCCCCCAGTTAAAGTGCACTGTAGAAGAGGATCTGCCCTTTTGTGTTGTGGTGGCCTCAGCTCTGCCAGGGCCCCTCCCTCTGTTCTTCCAACCAGTAAAAGTCATAGCAATACATTTCCTTCCGGCAGAGAGAGAATCAGAGACACAAAGCCTGGGCCAAGCCCCAGCCCCACCGTGTCTTGTTCCTGGGAGCCTCCTCCAAACTGCCTTGAGTGTCTCTGACCCTGTGCTCCTCCCTGGGAGGTCAGGCAGTGCTGAGTGTGTCTCTTGGCTAGGACCTGACTTTCATTTGAGGCTAGGTTTTTCCATTAAGTTGCTTTTTGAGCAAGATACCTTTCCTGGGTACCTTACCTTTGTGAGCCTCTGTTTCCCCATCTGCCATTAATGTTTTATTCTGTTAATGTTGTCAAGTACCTTTTTCCCCTCAGCCATAATCTAAGACAAGTACATTTTTAATTTAAAAACAAACATAAAAAGCACAAAAAGAAATGTAAAAGATCCATAATCCACCACTTTAAAGTAATTTTAAGAAAAGAGTATGTGGGCGGCGCCTGTGGCTCAAGGAGTAGGGTGCTGGTCCCATATGCCAGAGGTGACGGGTTCAAACCTAGCCCTGGCCAAAAACCAAAAAAAATAAAAAAAAGAAAAGAGTATGTGTATACAGAGAGATGCACATGTACATTTTGTTGTTTTTGCTGCCAATATTGCTCTGTAAGCTGAATTAGAAAGCATATATAGAATGCCTAGCCTACAAATTTTAGTGTCCTTCTCTTTGCCCCTCAGTTATGTGAACTTGAGAATTTCCTGGGAATCACTGCTTGGAGGAAGCCTGCTCAGTTGATATGTGCTCTGGCTACGCCAGGAGTTTCTGCCCCAGCCTATCTCCTCCTGCTTTGGTGCTAGTCTGCCTGCTTGGCATGGATCTTGATGCCGAGATGTTTGTTATCCCCACACTTAGTGGCCACCAGAATGTCAACTGCATGAGGATCAAGACTTTGTTCTAGTCACAGGAATACATCCCCACAATTGCCCCAGAGGCCCTCACCATAGAACAATACGCACTTTTGATAGCTGCTCAGTCAGTAGATGTACAAAAACAAGAGCTAGTATTTGATGGGGCTTTGAAGTGTGTACAGGATTTTGATGGGTAGAAATAATTTGAGGATCATTCCAGCAAAGGGACTGGCATGAGTAAAGATTGAGAGGTGGGAAAGGGCCAAGGTGTAATTGGGGAAACTCTGAGTAACTAGTTTGTCTTGAGTGAAGAGATGAGTATGTTATTTCTGTACTTGTTTGACTAGTTTTTATGTCTAACTCTGCACCTTGCACACAGGCCCTCCAGAGAGGCTTATTTACCGAAGCTAACCCAGGACAGGAATGCTTTGTTTTAGTGCATAGATGCAGACACTCACTTAGCCTCTGCCCCAGAAAGGTGCAGTAACCCCTGGCCCCTTTTGCACATCAGGGGAGTAGGTACTTGAATCCACTGTCTCTCTGGCCTGTACCTTCCAGAAAGGAGGGCAGAGTTCCTCTCATTTGCAGTAGGATATTCGTGAGTTACCAGTCCCAAAGGGATTGTCAGGGATGGAGGGTAGGGGAACAGAGAACGGCTGGTGACTGGGGCGGAAGCCAGGGCCTTTGTTCCTCTTGGCACCTCTGATGGACCCTGCCCTCTGCTCCACAGGCTGGAAGAAGTCCCCCTGGAGGTGCTGAGGCAGAGAGAGTCCAAGTGGCTAGACATGCTCAACAACTGGGACAAATGGATGGCCAAGAAGCACAAAAAGGTGAGGGGGTCTATCCTTGGACCTTGGGCTGGGAGTGGACTAGCTGGGGAGGAAGAGGAAGGAACTTTAACTTAGGAAGGCAGGGACTTCTCCAACTGCCAGGAGCCTTAGGTGTCCTTCATCTGCTAGTGGGGTACAGAAGCTGGCTGGAGGGCAGGGATAAGATTGGGCCTCCACAGATGACTTTAGATTTATGCAGAACTTTGTCCTGGAGTTAAATTCAAAGGCACTTTTAGCCAGTAGCCCTTATAAGTAGCTTTCCCCTAGTATTCTTGGGATAAGGCCTCAAGTGCTACTTACCACCTATCAGGATTTTGTAATACTAATAATAGCTAACATGTATGGAACATTTGCAGTATCCTTGGCCCTTGTCTCAGATAATTCTTATGACATGCTGGTGTTATAAGTAATGGTAGTATCCCCACTGTATAGATGACCTGCAGAATCAAGATCTGAACCCAAGCAATATAACTTTAGCACCTGCCCTCTTAACCACCACAATAAGGAGCCTAATTTGATGATTTCTCTCTTGCTTCCTGGCCAAAACCAAAACAAAGAATAGTAACATGACATTTTATTAATGGTCTTACAAAAATGAAAACACCTAGTAGTTCTTTTCTAGTCAGACCAGGAGAACATTCTTGACCACCACTCTATTTTTTTTTTTTTTTTTTTTTTTTGAGACAGAGTCTCACTCTGTTGCCCAGGCTAGAGTGCTATGGTGTCAGCTGAGCTCACGGCAACCTCAGACTCCCAGGTTCAAGCAATCCTCCTGCCTCAGCCTCCTGAGTATCTGGGACTACAGGCACCTGCCACAATGTCCAGCTAACTTTTTCTATTTTTTAGTAGAGACAGGGTCTTACTCTTGCTGCTGGTCTTGAACTCCTGAGTCAAGTGATCCTCCTGTTGTGGCCTTACAGAGTACTGAGATTATAGGCATGAGCCACTGCCCCCAGCCTTGGCCACCACTCTTAAGTGTGTGTTGATGTCCTTGGCCACCTCAGCAGGGTCTAGTTACTTTCTGGCTTAGAGGAGGCCTGTTCAGAGCCTCACAGCCAGGGTCTCCTCTGTACAAGTTCTCAGTCCAGAGTGAACCCCATCCCCACTGTCTGCTGACACACTGGTCTGGTCTGATATAGCACAGCTGGCTGCAAGGCTGAGCAAAAAACTCAGGACCAACAGTCAGGTATGGGCTTGGGCCCAACCCCGTTCTCTTCCTGTCTTCATGAATGTGGCTAGCTGTGTAACTTTGGGCAAGTCACTTTACCCTCTCAGTGAGTTTCTTTGGTCAAGTGGAAATGATAATCTTGTTTGAAGGTTCCCCACAGAGTGGACTGTAAGTGCTTCATGGACTGTAAAGCCCTGTTCCATGGGAGAGGCCTACCAAGGCTAAGCCTTTCTTACTGTTCTTTGTGGACTTTGGGGCACTCATCATTTTTTTTTTTTGCTTTCAATTTCAGCTGGCTTTCACTTTTCTTAGTTTGAAGGGGGTATTTTTTGTTTTTTTGTTTTTAATTTTCTTTTTTTTCCTTTTTTCCTTTAGCAATTCTCTTGCCCTTTGCCTCCCAAGTAGCTGGGAATACAGGCACCATCCACAACGCCCGGCTTTTTTTTTTTTTTATGGTAGAGATGGGGTTTCACTCTGGCTCACTCCAGCTCATGCTGGTCTCTAACCTCCCAGTTCAGGAAATCCACCTGCCTCAGCCTCCCACAGCGCTGGGACTACAGGCATGAGCCACCACACCCGGCCTTTTTTTTTTTTTTTTGAGATAGAGTCTTCTGTCGCCCAGGCACTAGAGTGCCATGTTCAGCCTAGCTCACAACCTCAAACTTCCTGGGTTCAAGGGTGACTCCTGCCTCAGCCTCATGAGTAGCTGGGAATACAGGTGCCTAATTTTTCTATTTTTTAGTAGAGACAGGGTCTCACTCTTGCTCAGGCTGGTCTTGAACTCCTGAGCTCAAGTGAGCCTCTAGCCAAATGGTTCTCAACCTTCCTAATGCCACGGCCCTTTAATATAGTTCCTGTGGGTTGCGACCCACAGGTTGAGAACCACTGCTCTAGCCTCAGCCTCTCAGAGTGCTAGGATTATAGGTGTGAGCCACTGTGCCTAACCATGGGCACTCATCTTTTGTTTCTTAGAAAATCAATCTCTGTCTCTCTCAAAAAGTTTTAAGGCAGTTATTCCTCAACTGGTTCCTGCCTGACTATGGGGTCTGGTTCCAGGCATTAGGCTTTACCTTGAGCTATCGCTTATTCTCCAGCTGTCTGTTGTGGTAACCGGTGGTTGGCAGGGACTATGGCTCTGGCCTTCTCAAATGGGGATTCTAGAGGGGAGCCTTGGGAAACTCCTCTCAACAGAGCAGCCAAAAGCACTTCCTCTTCCCCTTTGCTTCCTTGGCATTGTGGTTAGAGCCCAAGGTCTGCTTTGTCTATCAGAGGCCTCCATGAGAGTGCACCAACCTGTCCTACCCAGAGCACTAATCCACTGCTCCTTTCCAGACTGAAACCACCAGGTGCCCCTCCTCTCACCTCATCTGTGGCCATATCAGGCCTTGTCATGGGAGCTCTTCTTGCCTGCCTATAGAGGCTTGTGTTCTCCTTCTGGTCTAGAAGTCATAGGAATGATAATACCCATTTCAGGAAGTAGGCTCCAACCCACCACTTCTCTTGGACTCATACATAACCCTGCTGGGAGAGTGTCCTCCTTCCCTGGCCATGTCTAGGACAGAATTCTGGGCCTACAGGGTTGTAGCTAGAATGCTGTCTTCCCCTGTGGGGCCCTGCTCTCCCAGAGTTCAGCAGGTAAGGGTATGGCCTCACTCAACTTTCGACCTCCTATCTCAAGGCCTCACCTGAGAGGATGATAGTGCTCTGTCTTTCTGGGAGCACTTTGTCATACTGTATCCTTACTGATTGCCTAAGGCAGGTAGGGTAGAGATAACCACCTTCAACCTTTATGCTGAGGGGGATACTGGAGGCCAGAGTGTTTACCCCAGCTCTCTGTCCCAAGCTTCCCAGCACTGGGCCAGCAGTTAGGGCGGGGCCTCTTTGGGAACCTTGGTAAACTGAAGGTGCTCTAGGGCTCTCCTGGCAGAGGCCAAGTATGATTGGGGAGTGTCTCATGCTGAACTTGGCCTTAGGGGAGCTTGAAGGGCCTGTGATTCTGGGCTGTATGTGTCCTTTTACCAAAGCTTGACCAAAGTGACTTCCTTAAGGAGACTCTTGTCCCACAGCAGCAGGAAACTGTTCCCAGAGTATGGGGCAGTTCCCTTCAACTCCCTTCCTCTGCCCCTTTTCCAGAAGGCAGTCCTAGAAGTTCTCACTTGGTGCCTGTGACCAGCCACTACTGCTCTTCCCCACTGCCCCTCAGCCTCATCTGCCTGGCTTCTTCCTGGTTCTTGACTCTCCCTGACCTTTGGAAGGTTTTCTCTTGTTTGCGCTGGTCATCAGGAAAGCCAGAGCATATGTGCTCCCTCCTCTTGAGAGCTTCTAATGGGACTGTTTGAGGGGGTTTCCAGGTGAGGGAAAATTAGGTGTAAGCCAAAGCCCTGTAACTGGGATGGAGGGTGGAGAGGAAGCCGTCACTTAAGGAACACAGACTGTGTTCCACACTAAGCACGTTTTTTCCTTTCTAATAGAATCCTTTCAACAACTCTGCAGAGCAGGAGGTATTATCATTCTGATCTTATAGTTGAGAAGTGATTGTCTCAAGGTTGGATTTAAACTCACATCCAGATGTTCTCCTCATGCCCTGGGCACCCATCTCCTTTATCCCAAGTCCAGCTGCTTAGTGCAGGGGCTGAGGGACTATCATTGGCTGCCTCCCCCACCTCCATTCCATAGGAGTAGTGCCTCTGCCTTTGCCCTCATCCTCCCTGAAGGGTCAGGACAGCTGTCTTCAGACCCTCATCCTGGCCCCAAGCCCACATTCCCCATCCATCTCTGAGAGGCCAGGGAAGTGGAAAGCACATGTTTCTGGATCCCCCTAGACTGTGTGGTGCAGCTAGGAGGTATGTATGGGTCTCTGATTGTATGACTTTAATCTCCCCCATGCTTCAGTTTCCCCATATGTAAAAAAACATGGTAGTTTTCAAACTGAGTTTTGGGAGAGGAAATCTTCTGGTAGAAACAGTCTGAATTAAGCATTACCTCTGGGTCATGAGCTACCTCAACTACTTCTGCCCTCACTACTACTATTTTATGAGTGGCAGAAAAGACTTAGGCCGTTTTAGCAAGGGCTGGGATTAGGATTTACACCCAGGCCAACTGCCTCTGCACCAGGCTCATGATCCCAAGAGCTAAGGGTCAAGGAGACAAGAGAAGGGATTCTTGACCAAAACAAAGAGGAAGCCCTTTAAGCAGGAAGATCCCATCTTCTGAGTTCTGCTAGGATCTTTCCCCTCTAGCCTGACTGTGTCCTGCCACATTACTACTTAAAACAAGACCTCCAATGGCGGCGCCTGTGGCTCAGTGAGTAGGGCGCCGGCCCCACATGCCGAGGGTGGCGGGTTTGGACCCAGCCCCGGCCAAACTGCAACCAAAAAATAGCCGGGCGTTGTGGCGGGCGCCTGTAGTCCCAGCTGCTCGGGAGGCTGAGGCAAGAGAATCGCGTAAGCCCAAGAGTTAAGAGGTTGCTGTGAGCCGTGTGACGCCACGGCACTCTACCCGAGGGCGGTACAGTGAGACTTTGTCTCTACAAAAAAAAAAAAAAACAAGACCTCCAAGAAAAGTGCCCAAACTACCTGATTTTGATGCTTCTACTCATCTGTTAGCCTCTGAAGAGCAATAATAATTTATTATTATTATAATTTTTTAAGACTTTAAAGTGCCTCGGGGATCCCTTGAAACTAATTTTCTATTTCTGAGGACTCCCTGGATTCATGATAAGAGATGGCGATATGGTTTTGAGGAATTTTTTTTTTTTTTTTTTTTTTTGCAGTTTTTGGCCAGGGCAGGGTTTGAACCCACCACCTCCGGTTTATGGGGTCAGCGCCCTACTCCTTTGAGCCACAGGGGCCACCCATTGAGGAATTTTTTTTTTTTTTAGGATGAAAATTGTCCTTTCTCTTCAGTACTTGCCTCCTTTTAGCATTGAATTTATCACAGGGACAAAAATCGGTTAATATTTTATTTCTAAGTCTCCCAGCCAACTCCTTGCCCAGAATTTATGTGGTGCCCTTTAACTCCTTGAGGAACAAAAAGGAACTCATTCGAACTGCCAGTATTTACTGTGGACCATAAAAGTACAGTGAATTGTACTGTGGTAAGGTTTCTGAGATGCTCTAGGGGTGTAGCATATAACTGCCATTCTTCTTCATTACTGGATTGAATTTTCTTTTTATTTTATTTTATTTTATTTTATTTTCTTATTTTATTTATCCTTCCCTCCCTCCTTCTCTCACTCTGGATTGAATTTTCTTTTCTTGCTGTTAGTCTCCTTCATATCACCTCAAGGTTTAGATTTGTGGAGGAACAAGCATATGGGGATAATAGTCTTAAAGGAGACATTATTTATAATCATAAAGAGGAGGAAAGAAAGACTTGTCCATTTTGATATTTTGCTGTAGGTGGCCAGTTTTGTTTCTCATAGGGAAATCTGACCCACCTGTTAACGTTGGCTCCTAAAGAACTGCTGTTGTAAGCGGCTCATCGAGAGTTGAAATTGTGTAGCCTTTTCGGGAATATGGAAAAGGAAGAAAGCCTCAGGACTACTGCCCATTCAGTCTTGGGAAGATCTGGATGATTCTGTACAAGCAAAAATGACTTGAAATTTATGTGTAGACACACCTCTACCAATCCATCTTCAGCTGACTGAATGTTGTATGACAGTCCTTCTCCAAACCAAAGCAGGGTAGAATGTTCTGGTTTCACCACAGATTTTCTACTCATTTTATTTTTGGAATCAGCTTATAGATTCCAAGTCTCTTTTGTATACAACTTTCATTCTTTTGCTTTATTAAAAAATAATTTTGTTTCATATTTAAAGCACTTGTATTAGTCAGTGATTCATGTTCAGCATTATTTGAGCCATTTGCCATTACAGAAAGAGAAATACGGGTGGCGCCTGTGGCTCAACAGAGTAGGGCCCCGGCCCCATATGCTGGAGGTGGCGGGTTCAAACCCAGCCCTGGCCAAAAACTGCAAAAAAAAAAAAAAAAGAGAGAGAAATACTTATTTGTGTTTTAAATAAAACTGGTGTAGGAAAGTAAAAAACAAAAAATAAAATGCCCAAACTATGCCTGTGGGCATGTCCTGGTTCACCTCAGAGCTACCTTTCCTGCATCTGCAACTGTGCCCCAAGAGTGCCATTCCTTCCCTGGGCTTACCCAAGTTCTGTGGTTTCATTTTGATTCAGAAAATGGGGATCTAGAGTTCTTTTTTTTTTGAGACAGAGCCTCAAGCTGTCACCCTGGGTAGAGTGCTGTAGCATCACAGCTCACAGCAACCTCCAACTCTTGGGCTCAAGCGATTCTCTTGCCTCCGCCTCCCAAGTAGCTGGGACTACAGGCACCCGCTACAATGCCCGGCTTTTTTTTTGGTTGCAGCCGTTGTTGTTTGGCAGGCCCAGACTGGATTCAAACCCGCCAGCTCAGATGTATGTGGCTGGCACCTTAGCTGCTTGAGCCACAGGTGCTGAGCCGGGATCTAGAGTTCTGTGGACTCAGGAACACCTATCTTGTCACTGGACTTCAGGGACTGTGGGACTCTGCCATCACCTGGTGGCAGCATATCTAATTGGCAGTCACTTCCTCCTTCTACTATAGGATGTGTGTTGTAGCAACAGTAGGAAAGTCCTCTTTTCTCCTTGTTTCTGCTCTTACTGATATGTCCCCTGAAGGCCCAGTAAGCACTGACTGGGCTGAGGAACTTGCCTGAGCAGATACATGGGCACAACTGTCCTTTTGACTTTCAGATCCGCCTCCGGTGCCAGAAGGGCATTCCACCTTCTCTGCGGGGCCGTGCATGGCAGTACCTGTCAGGAGGCAAGGTTAAGCTACAGCAGAACCCTGGGAAGTTTGATGTGAGTTTCCCTTTCTTCACTCTGCCCTTCCTTCCTTGTCTTTTGAGATCCTCCCCATAGCAGCCGTCCTCCATGTGCTCACCTGGACCTCAGCAGGATGAGCTGTCCTCCAGTTAGATACCTGATTTCTTGGGCCCCCATAGGCCCAACTGTCCTGGGTACCTGTGACTCCTAGAGCCTGCAACCCTGAGCATCCCTCAAAATGATGAAGGGTGGTGCTGCTCCAATTTCATCTCTTTTCCTTGATAAGCACTCAGGTTTTGCTTTCTTAGGCTCAGCAAGTTGTCAGGAGAGGACACTCAGACCACTTCCCTGACTGCCTTGAGCCTTTGGGGGGCTTGCCTCATAGGACCATAGGCCCCTCAACACTTCCTGGCCTTCCATCCTCTACTCTTCTTTGTACCTCATCCAAGCCTGGCCAGACACCACAGTCTACCTGTGTGACTGGTGAGGTCGTCAGCCCGGGGAGTGGCAAAGCCAAACCAATATTCCCAGGGGTCAAAGCCAGTTAGAATAGTCATGCCTCTCGTGTCCTGCTGTTCCTGATCCAAAGAGTAAAATACCTCTCCATTCACTGAGCTGGCCAGCTCCTCCTACTCTCCTAGGGAACTACAGGGAGGCAGTCAGCTTCCCTGGGCTTGCCCTAGCTTATCTGCCAGACCTGGCCCTAGGCATTAGGACTTCTCCCAGGCGTTTGGGACTAGTAGCAGGTAGACAGTGAGACAGAGCTGCCAGCCACCAGCTCTTTGCTGACTTACCTCAAGCTTCAGTGAACACTCCTGTTCTGCTAAACATGTTCCCTGAGAAGGGCAGGCAGGGAAGGGCCAAGCAGCCTAGATTTTCTGCTGTTGACCTGGAGAGGATGAAAGCTGTTTATTGGTAGCACTTGGCCCTGGTAGTGGTGGTGGTGGTGGGAGCTGGCAGAGTGTCTGGCTAGGGCAGCTCTGAACCACATATTAGATTCTCTCCAGGGAAGCACTTTCAGGCCCCACCAGAGCACCACTTCACTCTAGAGTCTTCCTCCCAGAGACTACATCTCCTCCATTTCAAGGGGCTGTATCCTGAGACGACCAGGAGCTCATGGCAGGAGCCCCGTTCCCAAACCCATAGCTTATATCAGGCTGTCAGAACCAGGCCTGAGAGCCAAGAGCGTGGGTAGCCTGACTAGCCTCTCAGTTGTATAGTTCCACAGGTGTGAACATGTCCAAAGTGTGCACAGCATGATGCAGAGCTATGTGCCTGTGTGTGTGCGCACAGTGGTGTGTCCAGAGAGGAATAGGCCACCTCCACAAAGTCTGGAAGTTTGCTTATGGGAGGAGGTAGATTTGGTCTCCTCAATGCACCCAAGTGAGTGACAGGTTCCTGCAGCAGTCCTGGGGACTGGAAGAGTGGTTTGTGAGCACCCCTGGAAAGACATAGCCTATGAGTGACCCAAAGAAACATGAGAAGCTCCCTTTGGCTGCTGTGAGTGCATGAGCCAAGGCAGGGAACACTGAGAAGGCTGTGGTGGCAGCACATAACCATACCTGTGCCCCCTGCCCCAACCAGGGCCCTCCATTCAAGACACAGCCCTGGTGGCCAACTACAACTCTAGCAGTCAGGATAGGTTCCGTGGGCCCTGCCAGCTCCATCTTCTCCTGCACTTGCTATTTCTTCCTCCTTCCTTGGGCAGACAGGACCTTCCTATCCTTTTTGACCTGCGTTTCTTCTCTGGCTTCACCTCATTATAGTACCAACACCTCTCAGGCTGGCAGAGGCCATAGGCCCATTGACTGCAGTACCTGCTCATCTGCCAGCACCCTTTCTCCTATAGCTACACCCTTTCCTTTTGTCACCATCCCACTTGTAGCTGAGCACCTTGAGCTGCTGAGGTAGCAGATAAACACATCCTAGGAACTGACTTTTGGGGTTCTCAGATCCTTACTTCATGGGAACCACCAGGAGAATTTTGGGGGCCCTTTTTGACAAAAGTGAACTTGCATTATGCTCAGACAGGACCTAGAGGTTCACAGGATACATACAGGCCTCTGTGCCTTTTCCCTTCCCACTGTGTGTCTGCTCCAGAGCGCTCTGTGGAGGCCCCAGCTGCTTCCTACATCCTCCAGCCTTGAACACTGTCAGCCTTTCCTCTCAGTATTTAGTCTCTAGTCAAGTTCTTGGCACACTAGGTTCTTTAGCTTAATGCTGGGACACCCCCACTCAGGGGCACAAGAGGGAAAAAGACTTTAGTATAAAGTCACCTACTGATCAAGGCCTGGCCTGGGTTGGTGCCCACTTGGTATTTGCTGAGGACCTGGCCTCCCTCCCAAGGTCCTTGTTCGATGCTGCCCCTACCCTGTAGCAACTTGTACTTGCTTTACATACCTGCTTAGCCCTCTAGCTTTCTTTCCTATTTATTTTTTCTTTCCTTCTTTAAAAATCAAGGTATGAATTATATAGAGTAAAATGCACAGATCTTGAGTTTTGACAAATAATATGCTTCCATGTAACCAACATGCAAATCAAGATAGAGAATGTTTCAAATGACTGAGAAACGATTTTTCTTTTTGTAATAGTTTTATAAAGATACACATGCTAAAATGTTCATGGAATTCAAAGAAAAGAGTTAAACTTTGCTGAAACCCCAGCACCCAGAGAAGCAATTGAGGTTAATAGTTTGACAGATGTCATGTCTTTCTAGACAGCACCCTGTGCCAGTCACTCATACACACCTCTCCCTGAATAGGTGAGAAGCACCTAATCCCGGGGCTGGGATTTATAGCTCTGAGTCAGACCTGGCTTCTAGTCCTGACTCCACCATTTTTCCAGCCACAAGAACTTGGATAAGTGAATTTTTGTTGATATTCAGGTTTTGTTTGTTGCTTTTGCATCATGGTCTGAGATTCTCATCTGTAAACAGGATGTTGTGATAGGACCAGTCTTTGGGGATGAGGAGAAGAGTTAGTGAGGACCACAGGTGCTCCATACTCAGCTCAGGACCTTGCTCAGAGCACTGGTAACAGATGATAGCTATTGCTTTGATAAGTAGCCTTCCATCTTAAGGATGTGACATAATATGTCTGAGTCCTAAATGAAGTACCTAGAGGTTCTTTCAGCCACAGAAAGGTGGACATTCTCGCCCACATGGGTCTTCCTAGAGCTAGGATTCCTCCTTAGGGTATCCAGGGCCCTTCTTTTCTTGCCCCTTTGCCCTTACCAGGCATCCTTACTTGTACTTTCCTTCTCGTCCTCAGGAAGGACCAGTCCATGATAGGATTGGGTGGGCATTGCCTCTGGTGCAGGGTTCCTCCAGTACCTGGGACAACTGTGTTCTGTCAGGAAGGGCCCGCCTCCATCTTCCACGGCCCCTAATGTGTGCCTTTTCTTCCAGGAGTTGGACATGTCTCCTGGGGACCCTAAGTGGCTGGACGTGATTGAACGTGACCTACACCGGCAGTTCCCTTTCCATGAGATGTTTGTGTCCCGGGGGGGTCACGGGTGAGCAGGCTGGGCCCTATAGGCTGGGAAGTGACTCTAGACCCTATTGCTCAGGTGCAGAAGAGGTACAAATTTTGGGGAACTCAAGTGTCCAAAAGCTGAGTGCCCCAAACTCCACTGTCAGCATCTCCCCTTTTTGGTTTGAGTCTAAGGGGTACCATTTTCTCTTACCTTTGAGGTAGCTTTCATTGACTCTTCAGAGTGCTAGAGCTTGCCCAGTCTGCCTCTCTCCTAGAAATAGCTTTCAATGGGGAGAACGAGGGTTAGAAGGAGTTGGGTGGGTGAAGAGTATACAGGAGGGCCGAGATGGGACAGGAGGGATGAGATGGGGCAGGCCAGGGACCAAGACAAAGTTGGCCTAGCCATGGGTGGCATCTGTGGCTCAAAGGAGTAGGGCGCCGGCCCTATATACCGGAGGTGGTGGGTTCAAACCCAGCTCCAGCCAAAAACTGCAAAAAAATAAAAAATAAAAAAGTTGGCCTAGCCCATAGGTCAAAGCTGCCATGTAAGGGGCTCCCACTTCCACCGACTGATACATCCTCACCCTGTGCGGCATCCTGTCCTGGCCCTGCTCCTGCTTTGAGCCTTTGCCCTCCTCTGTCACAGGGGAGCCCCAGCCCACTTCCCTCCTTTGGTCATGTGGTAGTGCAAGCAGGAGACTGTCTCCTTGGAGACCATAGCAGGTCACCTCCCCTCTCCAGGGAAGTGCAGATTCTAAAGTACTTCTGGCCCAGTGGCACACAGGTAAGGGCAGTGGGCAGCAGAATCACATTGCTGCCCTTCCTGGTTGGTCTCTCCACAGCCAGCAGGACCTGTTCCGTGTGCTGAAGGCCTACACACTGTATAGGCCTGAGGAGGGCTACTGCCAGGCCCAGGCGCCCATCGCCGCTGTCCTGCTCATGCACATGCCTGCGGAGGTAGCACCAGGCCCTGGGTGGGTGGGCGGGATGATGGGGAACCTTGGGCAGCAAGGTCTCACCTGTCTATTGCCCATAGCAAGCCTTCTGGTGTCTGGTGCAAATCTGTGAGAAGTACCTTCCTGGCTACTACAGTGAGAAACTGGTGAGTACTTGACTGGCCTGGACCTGCCCCAGGCTAGACACATTCTGTGACCCCCTCCTGGCCCTTCTCTCCAAAGCAGCTCCACGGCCCTCTGTTGCCTTCAGGTGTGAGTCCCATGCCTGCCAGGTCAGGTCTCTTGGGCTCTGCCATCATCAGTTCCACACTCACTTCTGCCTCCTACAGCTCTGGCCACTGGTGGGACTGAAATTCATCCAGGGCACCCAGTTCCTTCTTGCTGTGGCATTGGTCTAGGCTGAAACCTCTATCTGGAAGCTCCATTCCCCAGGCCATGCCCTGAAAACTCCATTGCCTCAACTTTCAGCCTCAGGGAGCTTCCTTGACCCTGACAGGCAAGATTCTCTGGTGATTGTCCCCTTTCCCACATTGTCCTAGGGACTTATCCCCCTCTCCTTCCCCCAGTCTCTTTCTGCTCACATGCCCCTCCTCACTGTAAGGCCCACAAAGGGGACCAGCTGTCTCTGGCTTGACCATGCTGTATCCCAGCATCCTGTAGAGGCTGGCACCTTGCAGACTGCAGCCTCCCAAGGAATAAATGATTGCCTTCCTGCTCATGGCCCTATGGCTTCCATGTCCCCTCAGGAGGCGATCCAACTGGATGGGGAGATCCTCTTCTCATTGCTGCAGAAGGTATCACCAGTGGCCCACAAGCACCTCAGCCGGCAGAAGATCGACCCACTGCTTTACATGACAGAGTGGTTCATGTGTGCCTTCTCACGCACCTTACCCTGGAGCTCTGTGCTGCGCGTCTGGGATATGTTCTTCTGTGAAGGTACTGGGTAGGATTGGAGGGAACAGCCTTGCCCCCAGCCAGAATATAGGCATACTCTATTTTTTGCATTTACCACCTGCCCCCCATGCAGGAGTCAAGATCATCTTCCGGGTGGGGCTGGTGCTGTTGAAGCACGCGTTGGGCTCCCTCGAGAAGGTCAAAGCCTGCCAGGGCCAATATGAGACTATTGAGAGACTACGGAGCCTCAGCCCCAAGATCATGCAGGAGACCTTCCTGGTCCAGGAGGTATGACCCACATCTGGCCCTTACCAGAAGGGGGTGGGACATGGTAGGAGTCCTTTGGAGGAAGATCTGGTAACCTTCTGCCCCTGAAGGTGGCTCAGCAGCTAGGAGGATATGGGTAGACGTTATCTTCCTATCTGGGTGAGGAGCATGGGGCACAAAGGGGCCTAGCTTTGCAGGGCTTCCTTATCTGAGTCATTCAGGAATGAAGAGGAATAGTGACCCGTAACCCTCTCTTCTTCCCTGGTACCACATTCACAGTTTTGGCTCTATTTTCCATTTTTACTTTCTTTGTGGCTACTTGTCTCTCAGGGGCTATGAGGTGACATTTGCACGGTCAGCTTCTCTTGGTTGAGGCAAGAGCCAGGCTGGGAGGAGGGCTGATGCCAGCGTGTGGGGCAGAAGCAGAAAAGCAGTAGTGCATTTTTACACCTGCTTCTCGCACCAGTTGCTGAAAGCTGTGGCTGTACCCCCATTTTATATGTGAGAAAATGGAGGTTCACAGAGGCAGGATCACAAAGCAACCTCCCCTAGAGTCATCCAGCCAGAAGGTGGTAGAGCTGTGATTTGAGCCCACGCAACAAGGCTGCCCCCAGTAGTGGTGGGCGGCAGGTTAACAGAGAGCAGCTTTTGCCCTGAGTCTTATCCCTCCGGCCCCATAGAGGGACAAGTGGAACTCATGAGTTGTAAGCAGCCTTCTTCTCAGAGGCAGTGGGTCTCAAGGGTCCAGCTCATCTGGCATTCAACTCTGGGATTTATGACCACAGCTTGGGACTAGACCCCCATCCTTCTTGGGGTCAGCCTTTAGTTTTCAGGCTGGTGGATGCTGAAGGAGAGCAGGGGCCTTGCTGGGAGGCAGAGGGGGAAGGTCCTTTCTGGTGCTCATCTGCCTGTCACTGCCCCTGCAGGTGGTAGAGTTGCCTGTGACAGAACGCCAGATTGAGCGTGAGCACCTCATCCAGCTGCGGCGGTGGCAGGAGACCCGAGGTGAGCTGGAATGCCGCTCCCCACCCAGGCTTCATGGTGCCAAGGCCATCCTGGATGCAGAACCCGGCCCCTGGCGTGCCCTGCAACCCTCACCATCTATCCGCCTGGTCCCAGATGCCCCCTTCCCTGGCTCCAAACCCAAACCCAAGCCCAAGCTACCCAAGCAGGCCCAAAAGGAGCAGCAGAAGAGGACAGAAGCCAGTGGGCAGCTGGACAAGACCCCAACCCCAAATCAAACCATGATGGTGGCCGCTGCAGGAGATGCATGTCCCCCACAGGCTGTGTCCCCAAAGGACCCGGCACCGCAGGACCCAGTACCCCAGGACCCAGCCCCTCAAGACTTGGCTCCCCAGGACTCAGCCCACCACCACTCCCAGGAGAGCCTGACATCCCAAGAGAGTGAGGACACCTACTTGTAACCCCGGCAGCTCAGGCCTCTGGGATGGGGTCTTCATACACTTAAGTGATTCTTGGGTTGACATTCTAGGCCCACTCTCTGAGGGCCCAACTGCTGGGCTGCTGTGCTGGGATAGTCTGGCTGGCCCAGCACAGATTCTATTTGAGCTGAGCCTCTTTATTTATTTTCTCTAGAATGGAACTCGAGTGGGCCTTGCCAGGGCAGGCAGACACCAGGGCCAAGTGGGTGGTGCCTCACTCAGCCTCCTCCTCCTAGGGGGATGCTCCCCAGGGCTAGGGCACTGGCATGAAGGGAGTGGGTGGGGTGTTCTTTTGTGTAAAATAGAAACATGGTTTTGTACAGAAATAAACAGGCTTGTGTAGACCTGGTGTGCAACTAGGAGCTAGGGAGAAGGTGCCACCCCATTGTTTAGCATCTCTTCTCCATGCCCTACACAAGCCCCTGTCCTGGACCCCAGCCCAGCACCAGAGCTTCTCTTGAGAAGTACTTGTGCCACAGGACATGCCAAGTCTGGGGCCAACCCCTGTTCTTAGCCCCCATTTTTACTCACCCCAACCCTGCTGCCCCGTGTTCATCTTCTGCCATGAATGAGGGACACCAGAGCTGGAGTCCAGGGCTGGGCATAGCAAGGTGTGCTCCCCACGCCTTGGTCCCTACCTATCATTGAGGGGGAAGGGGCACCTTAAAGAGGAGGTTTTAGGGTCTTGCTCCTCCAAGACCTGGGATAGATGCCACTTCAGGCTCCAGTAAGCTTCTGAGTACCCATTCTGGGCCAGGGGCTGGCAGCAGAGGTGGAGCGCCATGCATATCTTCACATTCTCAGCCCAGACCTCCATCAGGGCAGAGCAGTGAGGGGGAGAAATGTGTCCTTGATAAAATGCTGCCTTCCATTTAAGCACTTCCATATGCCAGGTTGGACTGGTGTCCCATGGCTGGTCAGGTAGGTTCTGTTGTTATCCTCATTTTACAGATGAGGAAACAGGAGCTGAGTGGGAACAGACCCTCTTGCCAGCAAGCCAAGCTAGATTTGTACCCAGAGCTCTCACTCATCTCTCTCTTTGGGGCCAGGCAGGCCTGCAGTCACAACCTGATGACTGGCAAGGGTGAGGACAGGGTGTCTCTGGGAAAGGCTCCCCCCTTCTGCTGAGGAAGCAGCTTTTCCAGTTAAACAATAGCGGCTGTTCCTGGCAGATGACCAAGCTAGGCCAGTCCATAGAGGAGGCGGGTGGAGAAGGGAGGAGCAGAACCTCCCTGGAAGCTTGCAGGCCTGGAACATCCTGTCCTGGTATAGCTGGGGATACTGAAGCCTAGGGAGAGTAAGGGTCAAAAGAGAGGGGCCACCACATTTCTGCCCCCTACTTCCTCACCCATATGGTGCCCCCCATCTGTACTTGCCATTGACAAAATGGGCTTATCCTTTGAAGAACTGTCCTTCTTTCCCTAGTCCTCCTAGGGTACAGGCCAGGATGTGGCAGCTGTATAGCGTTCCATAGAAATGTGCTGAGACTGAAAGTCCAGGGAGGAGGCTTAGCTTGTTTTCCATCTGCCTGTGGTAGAGGATCCAGAACAGCAGAAGGCCTGCTCAGGCCTGCTGTGTCTCAAATCAGGCCTGAGGCCTACTTTAACCTACTTGGTTTAGAGCCTCAGATCTGAGGCTTCAGGGTGTTCGGGCCAGACAAAGAGAGCCCTGGAACATGGCTGGCCCTTATATAGAGCCAATTTGGGCATGCTGATGCCTGTTTAGCCTTGGTGTCTTCTTGGGCCTGCGGAGGCCTGATAAATCTGAGTGTCTGCCAGGGCTTGGGGGCCTCCTTGAGCCTGAACCAAGTTTAGATGTGCTCAGGCCAGTTGGGTTCTGTTAATTGTTGCAGGCTTTGGGGAGGCCTTGGCAAGTCACCATTCTCAGGTCTGAGGTCTGAGTATTCAGTGAGCCTCACCTGTATGGGCCTGATCCTTAAAGTCTGTGCCCTGGGCATTCCTGGCTCTAGCACTGCTTGGCTTAGTTTATATTGCAGGACCTCAAGCCCTTAGGCTGGGCCACCTTCAATCCCCTACCCCCAAAGTATGTTGCTCTTGTAGAGATGTTACCCTATCTCTTACTTTTATCTCTGTGCCCCTGGTGGGGAGACTTATATTCTGAGCGTTGAGTGAGAAGAATGAGTGGGGCACCAGGCCAGATTTCATCTTGTCAGCCCACTCACAAAGCAGGGAGGGGTATACATCAACATCATTTCTGGGCTGTTGGCCCTGCCACCTGCTGAGCCATCAGAGGAAGGAGAAAGGTATCCTGATGCTGTTGAGAGGGAATCACAGATTCCACTGAGCTGCAGACCTATGCCCCTGTACGTTTCAGGGGACTGGGGCAGCGTTCTTGTCCCAGCTGAGCTCCGGTTTGACTCATCCCAATCTCAATGACCTCAGTCATACGACCCGCATGGTGGGGGGCTTAAGAACCGAAAAAAAAACCCTTGTTTCCGGGATGCTCCTACTCCTGCACCTCAGGCGTCCTGCGGAAAGGGCGGAGCCCGGGGAGGGGGCGCGGCAGGGGCGGGGTCTGGAGGATGCGGAGAGGGTGGGGTCAGGCAGTGATCCGGAGCCGGTGCTAAAGGGGCGGAGCTGTCGGGGCCGGCCCCTTGGACTGGAAAGCGAGGTGAGGCCGGAGGGAGAGGAGGAGGCGTGGTCACTCAAGCCTCGCCTCACGCAAGGCGTGGCTGTCAGGGAGAGAGTTGCCACGCCGGGCTGGGCGGGTCCGCTGTGTAGCAGACGGCGTGGACGCAGCTGTTCAGCGGCTCCTTTAAGTCCCGGGCACCACCCCCGGCGCCCCACCTCCCGCGCGGCCTGGGTCTAGTTTGCAGCGGGGTCGGGTCAGCGCCAGCTGCGATGGAGCTGCACATCCTAGAGCACCGGGTGCGGGTGCTGAGCCTCGCCCGCCCCGGTCTCTGGCTCTACACCCACCCTCTCATCAAGCTTCTCTTCCTGCCCCGCCGCAGCCGGTGCGCCCCCGGGTTCGAGGGCGCAGATGGGGGTTGGGGGCTCTGCTGTAGTCTCGGGCTAGGGTCGGAGTATTAGGATCGCATGAGGCAGGCGAGCGGGAACGGGTGGGTACGGTTTCCCCCCTCCGGCCGCCATCCGGTCTGGGCCTACCTTCCCTGGGACCGCCGCCTATCCGGCCCCCTGGGCCAAGGCACAAATAGCCTGGGGTGGGCAATGCTTAACTCAGAGTGGTGTCAAATGGGGGCACGGCTACCTGGCCACTGCGGAGTCAGAGGTTGGACTAGAGGACCCAAAGTCCAGCGCTCCCTGGGTTGTCGCCTAGAGTGCGAGCCTGTCCTCCCTCCAGGAATGGAAAACGGAGGGCTCCCAGGGAGGTTGGAGGCGGAAAATAGTTCCTGGAGATGGGGCCCACACCCCATTGCCTTGGGGAGGAAATGGAGGCTTGAGGGGGCAGGAAGACTCCCGGCGGGGGTCTCTCAGGGCGGATGGAGAGCAGTCCACTGGCGCCATCCCCTAGTTCTCCACCCCACGCTGAAGATGCTCCCCACCCCCAACCAGGTGCAAGTTCTTCAGCCTGACGGAGACCCCTGAGGATTACACGCTCATGGTGGATGAAGAGGGCTTTAAAGGTGGGGGCTGGTCTGGGAAGGGAGAGCATGGGAAGGACTTGTCTCTCCCCTTTACAGGATCCTTACCATATATTGGGATCCACCCCAAGACCTCTGTGGATCATGGTTCAAATGCTGCTCCAGCACTCACTGGCTGTGTGTCCTTGAGCAAATCACTTCCCTTTGCTGAGCTATTTCCTCTTATGTAAAATGGGTATAAAAGTTCCACAAGTGCTTTATAAACTTCAAACCCATGAAGGGTTGCATGTGAGGGGCAATTAGCAGTCTTTAGGAGGCAGCAGGGCCTCAGTTATGGTTCCCTGTGGCTGTTAAAACCTCCTGGACGTATATCCTTCCAGACTTATCTCCTTGATTTGGGTTCTCTGCTCCCTTGTTGGTCTGGAAACTTGTGGAGCCTGAGGGTTGAGGAAGGAATGCAGGAACAGGCAGCCATCCCAGGGCAGGGTCCTGGAGGCCTCCTAGTTGTGCTTGAGTGAACAGCAGCCACCCTGGACCTGGCCCCTGCTCAGGGCTGGACACCAGCCTGGTCCCTCCCTGGGCTTATACTCCTGATGGGTTGGCCCAACCTCACAGGCCTGCTGTCACAGGCCAGCCAACTGAGCTTGGCCTATCTACTACTGCTCCACTTTAGGCCTTAGTTTCCCTGTTTGTACTGTAGGGAAGACTGAATCTGCAAAAGGGGAAGGAGAATAACCAGCTAACCCATCTGCTGGTGCCCCCTAGTGGTGTCATGTGGTGCAAAGCCTCTGCTAACCCACAGAATACACCATCTGGGACGTAGATACTGTCATCCCATTTTACAGATGAGGAAACTAAGCCTCAAATCACTGGCCTCAGTTCACACGGCAGGTAAATAGCACAGCTGGGATTTGAACCCAGGTCTATCTGAATCTGGAACTCAGATCTTAAATAGGAAGTTTCAATCCTCTGTAGGCCAGCACCTGAAGTACTTCTAAGTCTGCATATACAAAGACTTCAAGAGAAAAACTGGGGGAGAGATCCCCAGTCTCCAGACCTGCCATTACTTTAATAGTGTCCTCCAAGGCACAGATAGGAAAGCTGAGGCTCAGAGAGGGGCAGGTACCAGCCCTGCAGGCCCTGACTAGGCATGTGTACCCTAACCACAGAGCTACCCCCATCTGAGTTTCTTCAAGTGGCTGAGGCCACATGGCTGGTGCTGAACGTGTCATCTCACAGTGGTGCAGCAGTCCAGGCTGCTGGGGTCACCAAGATTGCCCGCTCAGTCATCACACCTCTGGCTGAGCACCATGTGTCAGTGTTGATGCTGTCCACTTACCAGACGGACTTCATCCTGGTAAGTTTCCCACTGGTACAGGACAAGGTTGGCATGGGCGCCTGGGGACCCACTTGATGTGTCATCTGCCTATGGCCCAGGTGCGGGAGCAGGACCTGTCAGTGGTGATCCACACACTGGCCCAGGAATTCGATATTTACCGCGAGGTGGGCGGGGAGCCTGTTCCTGTGGCCAGGGACAATTCCAGCAATGGCTTTCCCAGAGCCCATCATGGTGAGGGCTGCCCCCTGACACCCAAACTTGGACAGACCTCCTCTTTCCACTGGGGCCCATCCCTTGTGTGGGTGGATCTGTGGATGTGGGGACACCAGCTGACAGGAGATGGCCCCCAAGGACCTGTTCCTGGAGAACATGATCCACCCTGGCCCAAGCCCCTCCCTCCGTGGCCACCAGAGGGCACCCCAGCCTACGAATGCCTTTTCACCTGCTGCTTCCTCCCTCCTGAGCAGGGCCCAGCCCCACAGTGCATCCCATCCAGAGCCCGCAGAACCGCTTCTGTGTCCTCACCCTGGACCCTGAGACACTGCCAGCCATCGCTACCACCCTCATCGATGTCCTTTTCTACTCACACAGGTGGGCTTTGTTTGCATTCTGTCTCTATCTTCACATCATTGTTTCCTGTGCTGTGTCCTACCACCAGGATCTGTCAATTTTGCAACTCTGTGCCTTGTCTTGTGTCTTGGGGTTCTTGGCAACCCATAATGGTCACTTGCCTTTAACTGACTTTTGGGGAAGGTCCCAACCCCAAAGATGGAGCTCTCTCCTGTGGTCTTTTTTTTTTTTTTTTTTTTTTTTTGAGATAGTCTCACTGTATCTTTCTCACATGTGGCTGTGTGTCCTTGAGCAAATCACTTCCCTTTGCTGAGCTATTTCCTCTTATGTAAAATGGGTATAGAAGTGCCATGAGTGCTTTATAAACTTAAAACCCATGAGGGGTTGTCTGTGAGGGGCAATTAGCAGTCTTTGGGTGGCAGCAGGGCCTCACTTATGGTTCCCTGTGGCTGTTATGGCCACAGGGAACCATATATCTCTCAGTAGAGTGCTGTTCCTTTACAGCTCACAGCAACCTCCAGCTCTTGGGCTTAGGCGATTCTCTTGCCTCAGCCTCCCAAGTAGCTGGGACTACAGGCGCCCGCCACAACACCTGGCTATTTTTTGTTGTTGTTGTTGTTGCAGTTTGGCCAGGGCCAGGTTCGAACTCACCACACTTGGTATATGGGGCTGGCGCCCTACTCACTAAGCCACAGGCGCCGCCCCTGTCCTGTGGTCTTGGTAGAACCATCCCTGAATTATACTCTGGTCCTGCCTTCTGCCCCTAGGGTTCTTTATCTTTGGCACAAGTAAAGTTCATCATCCTCCCTCATTCCTGCCTACACCTTCCAGGGGGCTGGACCCCTAGACAGGGAAGCTGAGACAGGAGGGCTTTCAGGCCATCCATGGGTCTGGATGGCTTTTAGGCTATCCTTTCCTAGAGTCTAGAGGCTGATTGGGAGGAGATGGAGTGGGCTGGGTGCCTGGCGAAGCCCTTGAACTTCCTGTCCCTCCCCAGCACCCCCAAGGAGGCAGTCTCTGGCAGTCCTGAACCCACCTCCATCCCATTCTTTGCCTTCTCTCTCATTGAGGGCTATATTTCCATTGTCATGGACGCTGAGACACAGAAAAAGTATGTGACCCTTAACCCCAATTGGACCAGACCCTAAACAGCCCCGGGTGGGGGGGGCATTAGACCCTGAGGTTGATCCACCCAGGGGTTTATGGTAGGGCAGGGGCAGATGGGGGTGCCCTTCCTACCACCCACCTGCCTCCTTAGGTTCCCCAGTGACCTACTGCTGACCAGCTCCTCAGGGGAGCTATGGAGGATGGTGCGCATCGGTGGACAGCCCCTGGGCTTTGGTGAGAGCTGCTCCCTGGGTTGGGGGTTTGGGAGGGTCTCTGGGCAACTGGGGTGAGCCACATGCACACCTCTTCCACCCTTAGATGAATGTGGGATCGTGGCCCAGATTGCAGGCCCCCTAGCCGCTGCTGACATCTCTGCCTACTACATCAGCACCTTCAACTTCGACCATGCCCTGGTGAGTATCAAGGGCTAGGATGGGGGGCTCCTGCAGGGACAGTATCCCAGAAGTGTGGGTGGCGGGAAGTAGTGTCAGCTGGGCCAGGAAGTTGGGTAGCCTTAACCATTCCTTCCTACCTGCCTGCCCACAGGTACCTGAGGATGGTATTGGCAGCGTCATTGAGGTCCTCCAGCAACGGCAGGAGAGCCTGGCCTCCTAAGACCATTGAGAAACAGAACCATCTTTTTGCTCTCTCCTTGTCTCCAGGCTTCCAGAGACTTTTTTTTTTAAGAGACAGGTCCTTATTCTGTTGCCCAGGCTAGAGTGCAGTGGCATCATCATATCTCACTGCAACCTCAAATCCCTGGGCTCAGGCAGTCCTCCTGCCTCAGCCTTCTGAGTAGCTGGGACTGTAGGCACACCACCACACCTGGCTAATTTGTTTGTTTGTTTTTTGTAGAGATGAGCTCTCAGTCTATTGCCCAGGCTGGCAGAGACTTCTCTAAACTATTTCTTCCAGCTCGGAGAAGAGTCCCCTATTTCCTGCTAGGGGACCCTTCATTCCGCTTTGTGTATGTAAGCTGTGTGCTGGCACCAGTTCTCATGTGGACATGTGTGTGCACCACAGGTGGAGTGGGCAGGTGCTAGCCCCACCATGTGTCTGCCCCCACAGGGGAACACTGTGTTTGGGGCCTAACCCAGCACTCCCTGCACAGCCTCGGCATTTGCACAGTCCCTGCCTGAGGCCCGAGCCAACTCCCATCCTCCATCATTAGCCTCCCTGGGCCAGCTGCCACCAGGACGAGGCCCTGACTTCCGTTCTACTTCTAGCTAGGCAGCCTTCCTGAGGCAGGTGAGTCCTGACAGTGCCTTCCCTCCTGGGGCCTCTGAGAAAAGTATTTTTACATCTCTGTCTTCTTTTTTTATTGACTTGTTAATAAAGGACTTTGTAATGGTTAGGCTGGGCTGTGGTCCTTTGGGCTCACCTGGGTCTGAGTCTCAGCCATGGCTCCACCTCAGGGCCCCTCTGTCTCGGGGCTGGGCTCCCTTCACTCACTTTTCATGACAGCTCCATGAGCAGAACGTGAGCCATCACCATGTTCCAGATGAGGAACCGAGGCTTTAGAAGTGACGTGACTTAGCCAAGGTCTTGTGGTTTCCATGCAGGCCTGCCTGCCTTTGATGTCTGGGCTCTTTGATCTTCATTCCTTTCTACTTCCAGAATAGCCCAGAAGGTTCTGATCATGGGCAGAAACTCCAGACCCTCCTTTCTGTGGGTTCCCTGGCCTTCCCAGCCACTGTAGGTATGGCTGGCCTGCTGTGAAACCCACCAAGGAGGGCCTGAAGTCACTTTTCGTCCAGGCTGTTACATGCTTTCTTTGGGGCCTGGCCAAAGTTCTGACTGTCCCTCTTGTTGGCTAAGAGATCAGTCAGTCTTGCCACCAAGCCTTTCGAGTCATGGGAGGGGCCTAGCACACTTGGCCTCTCCCTGCTGAGGTGCAAGGCCAGGAAGACAGGGTAGGGGCCTGAAGGCCCCATGAGTCCTCTTTGTCCTTGGGGGCCACCTCCCTGCTCCGTGCAGCTCAGATTCTGCTATGGCCTGATGGGGCCTCACAGATGCACCAGGGAGGTTATCGGGTACCTTCAGCCCAGACCCGCCCGTGCCCAGGAAGAAGGGTGTGACTTCTGTGTACTCAGAGGTCACTGTGCCTCCCTAGAAAAGCCAGAACAGGGATGAGGCCTCTGGCAGTGCGCCCACCTTGCCCCTAGGGTCCAGGGCCTGGGGCCTTGGGCTGCAGATCAGAGGAACTGAGAGCATAACCTGGTGAGTAGTGAGGGACCTGGCTCAGCCCCTTCCCTTCAGCCTCAGTTTTCCCAGGTGCATGGAGACAGCTCCTTCAGGAACACTAGGAAGGAGGCATTTTCTTGGAATTTTGTTTGGGGGAGGGAAAGGTCCCAGTTCTTTTCCTTGAAGGGCCTACTATAGGCCCTGTCTTGGGGGATATCATGGGCTTAAGGTGGGGCTTTGGAATAAGGATTCTTGGGACTGCTTAACCTATAGCTGAACAGCTCCCGGCCCCATCTCTAGCTCTCAGGGGCTGACCTGTGAGTCACTGCCTGGTTTGGTGGTTTTGTCTCCCTGGCTTCCCTCCAAGGGTCTCATACCTGATCCCAACCTGGCCTCAGCTAGCTCGTGGGCAGCCCCAAGACCTCACCCAATCCATGACAGTCCGTGTCCCTCCCCTCACTCATACCATGGGACAGGCCTGGGTGAGGAGCCACAGGCACACCACAGAGGGATGGTCTGACTCAGACCCAGACCTGGAGGTCATTGTGTCCAAGTGTGTCTTATGTGGAGGGTTTTTAGCTCCTAGATTTTAAGGTCCTTGGGATCATTGGATCAACTCATGGCTTCAATAGGTTACAGACGGAGGGCCACTCAGGAATGCCGAGGAGACCTTGAGAGCCATCTGGGGTCAGGGACACAGGGATTGGGACGTACCCTGAGGATACACATAGCTAAGAAGGGGAACAGCTTCCAGGGTTTGACTGACAAACAGCTGATGCTCTGGATGCTTTCAGGCAGATGGACCTTGAGTTCTCTCAAGCTGAGGTGGGGCTCATAGAACCACTTTCTTGTCCCACCCAGGCCCTCAGAGAGTCCCAGGGCAAAGGAAGCTAGTCTGGTCAGCCTTGACCTGGGATTAGGGGCACTTGGGCACAGAGAACACAGACCTTCAACCCTGGGAGCCCTTATTTACCTGCCTACATCTGCACAGACTGAGTCTTCGTCTCCTAGAGATGGCAGCCCGCTGCCTTTGGAGGGGTCCTTCCCTAGGTCCTTCAGGGAGAGGGAAGGAGCTCTCAGCCGTCAGCCTGTCCGCCAGCCCAGTGCCCAGCATCTGCTGGGAGGATGTGGGCCTGGGTGGGAGGGACAGGGATGAGGCAATCTTGACCAGGCAGAACCAGCGGCTCATTTCCACCCTTTCGGATCTTTAATACAGAGGAAGTGGCCTCCTAAGTCCTTCTCTGAGACACTAGAGCAAAAATTCAAGGTTTAAAGTCATCCTCATCTCCATCCCTGCCAGGTGGGGCCACCTGGTCTTGGATTTACCAAGTTGCCTCACAGCTGGTTCCTTGGTCCTCTTTCTATAGAGGTGAGAGAAGAAACTGCACACAGCTCTGTGCAGCAGGGCAGAGGCTGTACTCCATTAATAGATGCAGTCACCCATCGCTTAACAGGGACATGTTCTGATTTTTTTTTTTAGACAGAGTCTCACTACTTCACCCTGGGTAGAGTGCCATAGCGTCACAGCTCACAGCAACCTCAAACTCTTGGGTTTAAGTGATTCTCTTACCTCAGCCTCCCAATGAGTAGCTGGGACCACAGGCCCCCACCACAACACCTGACTATTTTTTGGTTATAGTTGTCATTGTTATCTGGCAGACCTGGCTGGGTTTGAACCCGCCAGCTCTGGTGTATGTGGCTGGCGCCCTAGCCGCTGAGCTTCAGGCACCAAGCCATCCCTAGGTGATTTTGTCATTATTGAAATGTCAGAGTGTACTCTAGGGTACATCCTGAACAGTCTGTTCTCGCACTGAGTGCTGCAGAAACTTATAACATGATGGTAGTATGTGTGTGTCTAAACATAGTAAAAGCACAGTAAAAAGATAAAAAATGGTACACCTGTGTAGGGCACTTACCATGAATGGAGTTTACAGGACTGTAAGCTGCTGACTGAGTCAGTGAATGAACATGAAGGCCTAGAACATTACTGCACACTGCTGTAGACCTTACCCTCAATACACTCAGGCCACGCTAAATTCATAAAAAAGGCCAGATGGGGGGAGGACAGGCGAGGCTCACGCTTATAATCCTAGCACTCTGGGAGGCCGAGGTGTGTGGATTGCTTGAGCTCAGGAGTTCGAGACCAGCCTGAGCAAGAGCAAGACTCCCGTCTCTAAAAAATAGCCAGGCGTTGTGGTGGGTGCCTGTAGTCCCAGCTCAGGAGGCTGAGGCAAGAGAATCACTTGAACACAACAGTTTAAGGTTGCTGTAAGCTATGATGCCATAACACTCTACTAAGAGTGACAAAATGAGACTCTTTCTTTAAAAAATAAAATAAAATAAAAAATTCATAAAAAATATTTTTCTTCAGGCTTGGCACCTATGGCTCAAGCGGCTAAGGCATCAGCCATATACACCTGAGCCGGCATGTTCTAATCCAGCCCGGCCCCGCCAAACAACAATGAGGGCTGCAACCAAAAATAACCAGGAGCCTGTAGTCCTAGCTACTTGGGAGGTGGAGGCAGAAGAATCACTTAAGCTCAGGAGTTGGAGGTTGCTGTGAGCTATGAAGCCACAGCACTCTACCCAAGGCAACAGCTTGAGGCTCTGTCTCAAAATATATATATATTTTTTTTTCTTCAAGAATAACCTTATTGGAAGCTAACATATGGGTGTACACGGGCACAAAGCATAAAGGACACAAGAAACCAAGAAGTAGGAAGGGCAGGAGCGTGGTTGTGAGATAAAAACTTACCCGGTCGGGCCAGGCAGAGTGGCTCATACCTGTAATACTAGCACTCTGGGAGGTTGAGGTGGGAAGATTGCTTGAGGTCAGGTGAATTCAGGAGTTTGAGACCAGCCTGAGCAAGAGTAAGACCCTGTCTCTACTAAAAATAGAAAAAACTAGCCAGGCGTTGTGGGTGCCTGTGGTCCCAGCTACTCAGGAGGCTAAGGCAGGAGGATGGCTTGAGCACAAGAGTTTGAGGTTGCTGTGAGCTAGACTGAGACCACAGCACTCTAGTGAGACACTGTCTCAAAAAACAAAACAAAACAAAAACTTACCTGTTGGGTACACTGAACTCTATTCAAAAGCCCTGACTTGGGCGGCGCCTGTGGCTCAGTGAGTAGGGCGCCGGCCCCATATACCGAGGGTGGTGGGTTCAAACCCAGCCCCGGCCGAACTGCAACAAAAAAATAGCCGGGCGTTGTGGTGGGCGCCTGTAGTCCCAGCTGCTTGGGAGGCTGAGGCAAGAGAATCACATAAGCCCAAGAGCTGGAGGTTGCTGTGAGCCATGTGATGCCACGGCACTCTACCCAGGGCAGTAAAGTAAGACTCTGTCTCTACAAAAAAAAAAGCCCTGACTTAAGCATGATACAAGATATACATGTAATAAAATCACTTGTACTACCTTAATTAATGTTTTTTGGGGAAAAAAGGAATGACTAGATTACTGTAACTTTTTTTACTTTATAAACTTTTATTGTTTATTTAACTTTGGCTCCTTTGTAATAACGCAGCCTAAAACAGAAACATATTGTCCAGCTCTTTTTATCCTTATTGTATAAGCTCTTTCTACTTTTTTTTTTGAGACATAGTCTCACTCTGTTGCCCTGTGTAAAGTGCCATGGCTCACAGCAGCCTCAAACTCTTGAAATTGAGAGATCCTCTTTCCTCTGCCTCCCAAGTAGCTGGGACTATAGGTACCCACCACAACACTTGGCTAATTTTTCTATTTTAATAGAGATGGAGTCTCACTCTTGCTCAGGCTGGCCTCAAATTCCAGAGCTCAAGTAATTCTCCCACCTTGACCTCCCAGAGTACTAGAATTATAGGCATGAGCCACAACACCTGGCTACTTTTTTTATTTTTTTTTTAATTTTATTTTTTATTGACATATAACATATGTACCTATTTGGGGGGATACATGTGATGATTTAATATGCTCATAGTTTGTAAAGATGAAATCAATGTAATGAGGATATCTCTTTTCCTTTTTTTTTTTTTTTTTTTTGGCCAGGGCTGGGTTTGAACCCGCCACCTTCAGCATATGGGACTGGCGCTCTACCCCTTTGAGCCACAGGCACCGCCCAACACACCTGGCTACTTTTATCTATTTTTAAAATTTAAAATTGTTTTTAACTCTCCAAACATTTGTTTTTATTTTTTTATTTTTTATTTTTTATTTTTTTGAGACAGAGCCTCAAGCCGTCACCCTGGTTAGAGTGCTATGGCATCATAGCTCACAGCAACCTCAAACTCCTGGGCTCAAGTGAGTCTTCTCTCTCCTCCTCCCAAGTAGCTGGGACTACAGGCGCCCGCCACAACGCCTGGCTATTTTTTGGTTGCAGCCATCATTGTTGTTTGGTGGGCCCGGGCTGGATTTGAACCCGCCAGCTCAGGTGTATGTGGCTGGCACCTTAGCTGCTTGAGCCACAGGTGCCGAGCCGCAAACATTTGTTTTTAATTGTTAAAAACTAAGGCCTAAGCATACACATTAGCCCAGGCCTATACAGTTTGGATCATTAAGACATCTCTAGATGATAGGAATTTTTCAGCTCCATTATAATTTTATGGGAGTGGTTTGTCATTGACTAAAATTTTACTGTGACTTAAATTTTATTTTATTCAAAACAAGCTGTGCTATCTCCATGTGAAGCACAGAGAGGTGAAGTGACTTGCCCAAAATGACACAGCTGGGCATGGCAGAACCAGAATTCCAAAAGAATGTTATGTATGCCCACAGGAGCCTGAGGAGTTTCCCTGGGGGGAGGGGGGCGAGACACTTTAGCTGAACCCTAAGGACGGGATGATTTTGCAAGATCCCTTGCAATCCCTTGCTGTCTGCTTCAGTGGCTGGGTGTCTGCTGCTGATGGCGACAGATGTGTGGGCAGGCACGGGAGGCCTGGGCCTGGCTCCTCCCTGACCCTGGATAGGTCAGGGTGAGTGTGCTTATGTCCCACTTTTTCAGGCAGGCCTTCTAGAGCCAAGGCTGCTTCTTAGGGGGTGCCCAGAACTTCCTTGCCAGCATGTGCTGCGTGAGGTGCGTGGACAGAATTGGAAGCCTTTGTGTGAGTGTATATTATCTGCAGTGAGTTATTTTAGCAGAAAAATGTGTGTGAGGAAGACAGTCTACATGTATGTAGGAGTTATAGTTGTGTCCAAGTGTAACCATGTACTTGGACCTTGGAGGTCTAGATGTCTGTAGCTATACATGCATCTGCTTCTGTACAGACGTCCACTGTATGCCTGGCTCCCTGTCCTCTCGTGCGCCTGCATGTCTGTGTGCATCTGTGCATATGGACGTGTTGGGGGGGGTCTGTGTTTCTTTGTCATGAGCATGTGTGTGCACATGTCAGCTCCTTCTGTGTTTTTGTGTTTGCACATGTTCCCATGTGTGCCCTCCTGTCCACTCCCTTCCCTGGACCCACATCCCCTCAGGCCTCCCTGCCTCTCCTTGGTCAGGGGACAGGTTTGCTGCCGTACTGGCCACCTCCTCCAGTGCTGGCCCCAGCACCAGCTCTCAGACCCCAGCTCCTTGAGAGTTACTGGGGGAGTGGTGGGTTGTGCTGGTGTCCCTGCCCCCCACCTCAGCCTTTCCAGTTTTTGTCCTACCTCTCTGCCCACCTCCTCTTCTGTCTCTAGCCTGAAGCCAGCATGCCCTGCTTTCTGCCCTGTCATACCCAGAGCTGCTGGGCCTGAGCTCTGCTCAGCCCCTATCCTGACACAGAGGCCCCCACCTCTGGCTGTCTGACCCATGTTTCTTCCCCCCCAGCATTCCAAACTTTCCAGAGCTCCCATTCAGTTCACGGTTGCCTCACATGTGTTGGGACCCAGACTCCCTCCTGGTCTCCCTGTCTCGGTCACACACTCATCTGGCGGCACAAGTGATGTTTCCCTAGCACACACAATGTTCCCTGCATAAGTGTGTCTCCTCCCTTCCAGGTCACAGCCTGAGTTAGAGACCTCCTGTCCTGCACCAGCTCTCCTGCTGCCCTGCCTCTCAGTACCTTGCCTGTGCTTACACACGACCCCTACCAGAAGCCGAGAGCTCCCTTCCAGGCCACCATCAAGCACCTGTCCTGAGCTGGCAGACCTGGCTTTGTTTGCAAATACGAACCCTTGCACAAGTGCTCGGCAGGCAGTAAACAAAAAGGGCCAGAGAAGTGCTCAGCTTGGGTCCTCTCTTGCTCCCTTGCAGACTGACTCACTGCTCTTCTGCCCCCTTAGCTTTAATATGTTTTTAAGCTCTGTCTTTAAAAACCTATTTTTTTAGGCTTGGCACCCATAGCACAGTGGTTAAGCCACCAGCCACATGCACCAAGACTGGAGGGTTTGAACCCAGCCTGGGCCAGCTAAAAAACAATGACAACTGCAACAAAACAGCCGGGAGGTGTGGCAGGCGTGATCTGTAGTCCCAGCTACTTGGGAGGCTGAGGCAACAGAATTGCTCAGGCCCAAGAGTTAGAGGTTGCTGTGAGCTGCGATGCCATGCACTCTACCCAGGGCAACATAGTGAGACTCTATCTCAAAATAACAACAGAAAAGAGACAGAGTCTCACTTTATCACCCTCAGTAGAGCACTGTGGTATCACTGCTCACAGCAACCTCCAACTCCTGGGCTTAAGGCGATTCTCTGCCTCAGCCTCCCGAGTACCTGGGACTACAGGCGCAAAAACCTGTTTTTTATATTGAGGTGAAATTCCTATAACACAAAATTAACCACTTTAAAGTGAATAATTCAGTGAGCTATGATTGTGCCACTGCACTCCACCCTAGGTGACGGAGTGAAACTTTGTCTCTCAAAAAAAAAAAAGAAAGGAAAATTGATACAGTAACATGGATGAATTTCAGAAGCATTAAGTTGAGTAGAAGAAGCCAGACATAAAAGAATGCAGGAATATGTCAAAGCGTGAGATTACAGAGAGCCACCCTGAGCCAGACAGGCTTGCAGGCCTGGCTGCCTCAGGCCGGGAGTCAGACGGAAGGAGCCGCATGCCTTTGTGTGGTGAGGGCCTGGACTATCGGCGCCTGGACCTCTGTAAGAGCTGCAAACAATCAGCGATCAGTGCCCGGACCTCTGTAAGAGCTGCGCTGTGATCAGCGCTCTGCCCCTGCCCAGACCCTGGTAAGAGCTGCACCCGCTGGGCCTCCGCACGCCCTGACCAGGAACTCCAGGAGCTACGCAACCCCTCCTCCTCCCTCCTGTACCCTCCCTGCCTCCACACTGGCCTGCTCATCTGGCCAGGGACTCTGGTAGCCGCGTGCCCTCTGGAGCCCTCCTGCCTCTGTGCAGAGCCCTTCTCCTGGCCAGAGACTGCTGGAGCCTTGGGCTCTCTGAGCCAAAATCACTGGATGCCAGGCACTCCCAGAACTGTGTGCACCCCACCCCCACCCCACTGCCCTGTTGCCAGATCCTGGTGTGTCACACTCCAGAGCTGCTCCCACAACCAGAACTCCCTGGCTGGGGCAGCCCCAGAGGAGCTACACAGGGTCACTCCCTACAAAGATCCAGTAACAATAGAGTGATCCTGCTGGGGTCTAATCTTGGAGAGGCACCTCCCCAACTCTGAGGACAGCTAGAGGCGATGGTGAAAAAACAATCATGAGGCGAAATCAATGGATAAACTCTGGCAATATGAATAATCAGAGTAGATCAACTCCCCCAAGGAACAATGGGGCAGACACAGCACAAGATCCCATGCACAAACAAATAGCCGAGATGTCAGAAATCGAATTCAGAATCTGGATGGCAAATATGATCGAACTAGAATTCCAAACAGTAACCCAAAAGATATCTCAAGAATTCAACGAATTCAAAGACCAAATGACCAAACATTTTGACACATTGAGACAAGAAGTTGCAGCCCTCAAGATCTGAGAAACACAGTAGAATCCCTCAAAAACAGAATGGAGCAAGCAGAAGAAAGGATTTCTGACATTGAAGACAAAGCTTTCAAACGCTCCCAAACTCTCAAAGAGGAAGAGAAATGGAGGGCAAAAACAGATCACTCTCTCAGAGAGCTCTGGGATAATTAGAAGAAAACCAATATTCGTCTTATAGGGATCCCCAAAAGCAATGAAGTGGCTTCACAAGGCGCAGAGTCACTTCTCCACGAGATTATGAAAGAGAACTTTCCAGACATGCCAAGAGATTCTGAAATTCAGATAGCAGACAGTTTCAGAACTCCAGCACGACTCAACCCAAATAAAACATCCCCCAGACACATCAATTCACTAAAGTTAATATGAAGGAGAAAATTCTGAAAGTAGCCAGATGAAAGAAAACCATCACCTACAAGGGGAAGAATATTAGAATAACTGCGGATCTCTCTGCTGAAACCTTTCAAGCTAGAAGAGGATGGTCATCGACTTTTAATCTCCTAAAACAAAATAACTTTCAACCCAGGATCCTGTACCCAGCTAAACTGAGTTTCATTTATGACGGAGAAATTAAATACATTCACATGTTGAAGAAATTTGCCATAACTAAACCAGCTCTCCAGACCTATCCTCCATAAAGACCAGTGTAATCCTCCACCACAAAAGTAAACCCACCCAGAAAATTTTCATCAAATTCCAACTTCCACAGTCGCAAAAGGATTAAAAATGTCCACCGGATCCTCGAAAGGCTTATCAATATTCTCAATAAATGTGAATGGTTTAAATTGTCCTCTAAAGAGGCACAGATAGGCTGACTGGATACAAAAGCTCAAGCCAGATATCTGCTGCATACAAGAATCTCATCTTACATTAAAAGAAAAATATAGACTCAAGGTGAAGGTATGGTCATCTATACTCCAGGCAAATGGAAAGCAGAAAAAAGCAGGTGTTGCAATCCTATTCGCAGATGCAATAGCCTTTAAACTAACCAAAATAAGGAAGGATAAAGATGGACACTTCATATTTGTTAAAGGCAATACTCAATATGATGAGATTTCAATTACTAATATTTATGCACCCAACCAGAATGCACCTCAATTTATAAGAGAAACTCTAACAGACGCGAGCAACTTGATTTCCTCTAGTTCCATAGTAGTTGGAGATTTTAACACCCCTCTAGCAGTGCTGGATAGATCCTCCAAAAAGAAGCTAAGCAAAGAAATTTTAGATTTAAACTTAATCATTCAACATCTGCACTTAACAGACATCTACAGAACATTTCATCTCCACAAAACTGAATACACATTCTTCTCATCAGCCCACGGATCATACTCCAAAATCAACCACATCCTAGACCACAAATTCAACCTCAGCAAATTAAAAAAAATAGAAATTATTCCTTGCATCTTCTCAGACCATCATGGAATAAAAGTTGAACTCAATAACAACAGGAATCTGCATACCCATACAAAAACATGGCAGCTAAATAACCTTATGCTGAAGGATAGATGGGTTATAGATGAGATTAAGAAGGAAATCACCAAATTTTTGGAACAAAACAACAATGAAGACACAAATTATCAGAACCTCTGGGATACTGCAAAGGCAGTCCTAAGAGGGAAATTTATAGCACTGCAAGCCTTCCTCAAGAAAATGGAAAGAGAGAAAATTAATAACTTAATGGGACATCTCAAGCAACTGGAGAAGGAAGAACATTCCAACCCCAAACCCAGCAGAAGAAAAGAAATAATTAAAATCAGAGCATAATTAAATGAAATTAAAAACAAAATAATTATACAACAGATCAATAAATCCAAAAGTTGTTTTTTTGAAAAGATCAATAAAATAGAAAAACCTTTGGCCAACCTAACCAGGAAAAAAAAGAGTAAAATCTCTAATCTCATCAATCAGAAATGTTATGCACAAAGACAAAATAACAACAGACCCCTCAGAAATTCAAAAAATCCTCAACGAATATTACAAGAAACTCTACTCTCAGAAATACAAAAATCTGAAAGAAATCGACCAATACTTGGAAGTATGCCACCTACCAAGACTTAGCCAGGACGAAGTGGAAATGTTGAACAGGCCTATATCAAGTTCTGAAATAGCATCAACTATACAAAATCTCCCTAAAAAGAAAAGCCCAGGACCAGATGGCTTTGTGTCAGAATTCTACCAAACCTTTAAAGAAGAACTAGTACCTGTATTACTAAACCTCTTCCAAAATATAGAAAAAGAAGGAATATTACCCAACACATTCTACGAAGCTAACATCACCTTGATCCCTAAACCAGGGAAAGACCCAACAAGAAAAGAAAATTATAGATCAATATCACTAATGAATATTGATACAAAAATACTCAATAAGATCCTAACAAACAAAATCCAACAAGACATCAAAAAAATTATACACCGTGACCAAGTAGGATTTTATCCCAGGGTCTCAAGGCTGGTTCAATATATGTAAATCTATAAATGTAATTCAGCACATAAACAAACTAAAAAATAAAGACCATATGATTCTTTCAATTGATGCAGAAAAAGCTTTTGATAATATCCAGCATGCCTTCATGATCAGAACACTTAAGAAAATCGGTATAGAAGGGACATTTCTTAAACTAATAGAGGCCATCTACAGCAAACCCACAGCCAATATCGTATTGAATGGAATTAAATTGAAATCATTTCCACTTAGATCAGGAACTAGGCAAGGTTGCCCATTGTCTCCATTGCTCTTTAACATTGTCATGGAAGTTTTAGCCATTGCAATTAGGGAAGAAAAGGTGATCAAGGGTATCCACATAGGGTCAGAAGAGATCAGACTTTCACTCTTCGCAGATGATACGATCGTATATCTGGAAAACACTAGGTATTCTACTACAAAACTTTTAGAAGTGATCAAGGAATACAGCAATGTCTCAGGCTACAAAATCAACACCCATAAATCTGTAGCCTTTATATATACCAACAATAACCAAGCTGACAAAACAATCAAGGACTCTATTCCTTTTACAGTAGTGAAAGAAGATGAAATATTTGGGAGTATACCTAACAAAGGACGTGAAGGATCTCTACAAAGAGAACTATGAAACTTTACGAAAAGAAATAGCTGAAGATGTTAACAAATGGAAAAACATACCATGCTCATGGCTGGGAAGAATCAACATTGTTAAAATGTCTATACTACCCAAAGCAATATATAATTTTAATGCAATTCCTATTAAAGCTCCATTGTCATATTTTAAAGACCTTGAAAAAATAATACTTCATTTTATATGGAATCAGAAAAAAACTCAAATAGCCAAAACATTACTTAGCAATAAAAACAAAGCAGGAGGAATCACGCTACCAGATCTGAGACTGTACTATAAATCGAAGGTGATCAAAACAGCATGGTACTTGCACAAAAACAGAGAAGTAGATGTCTGGAACAGAATAGAGAACCAAGAGATGAATCCAGCTACTTACCATTATTTGATCTTTGACAAGCCTATTAAAAACATTCAGTGGGGAAAAGATTACCTTTTAACAAATGGTGCTGGGTAAACTGGCTGGCAATCTGTAAAAGACTGAAACTGGACCCACACCTTTCACCATTAACTAAGATAGACTGTCAATAGATAAAAGATTTAAACTTAAGACATGAAACTATAAAAATGATTGAAGAAAGTTCAGGGAAAACTCTTTAATGAATTGGCCTGGGTGAATATTTTATGAGGAGGACTCCCCAGGTAATTGAAGCAGTATCAAAAATACACTACTGGGACCTGATCAAACTAAAAAGCTTCTGACAACCAAGAACATAGTAAGTAAAGCAAGCATACAGCCCTCAGAATGAGAGAAAATATTTGCAGGTTATACCTCCGATAAAGGTCTAATAACCAGAATCCACAGAGAACTCAAACGTATTAGCAAGAAAATAACAAGTGATCCCATCTCAGGGTCGGCAAAGGACCTGAAGAGAAACTTCTCTAAAGAAGACAGATGCATGATCTACAAACACATGAAAAAAAAGCTCATCATCCTTAATCATCAGAGAAATGCAAATCAAAACTACTTTGAGATATCACCTAACCCCAGTAAGAGTAGCCCACATAACAAAATCCCCAAACCAGAGATGCTGGCGTAGATGTGGAGAAAAGGGCACACTTCTACACTGCTGGTGGGAATGCCCACTAATACGTTCCTTTTGGAAGGATGTTTGGAGAATACTTAGAGATCTAAAAATAGACCTGCCATTCAATCCTATAATTCCTCTACTAGGTATATACCCAGAAGACCAACAATCACAACATAACAAAGACATCTGTACCAGAATGTTTATTGCAGCCCAATTCATAATTGCTAAGTCATGGAAGAAACCCAAGTGCCCATCGACCCACGAATGGACCAGCAAATTGTGGTACATGTATACCATGGAATATTATGCAGCCTTAAAGAAAGATGGAGACTTTACCTCTTTCATGTTTACATGGATGGAGCTAGAACATATTCTTCTTAGCAAAGTATCTCAGGAATGGAAGAAAAAGTATCCAATAGCACAAGAATATCGGGAAAGGGCCAAGGGAGGGGAAGGGAGGGGGGAGGTTAGGGTGGAGGGAAGGTAATAGGTGGGGCCACACCTACGGTGCATCTTAGAATGGGTACAGGCAAAACTTACTAAAGGCAGAATACAAATGTCTACATACAGTAACTAAGAAAATGCCCTGAAGGCTACATTGAACAGTTTGATGAGAATATTTCAGATTGTACATGAAACCGGCACATTGTACCCCTTAATTGCACTAATGTACATAGCTATGATTTAACAATAAAATAATGAATTAATTAATTAAATAAAGTGAATAACTCAGTGATATTTTGTACATACATAATGTTGGGCAACCATCAACTCTGTCTAGTTCCCAAACATCATCACCAGAAAAGGAAACCCCATCCTGATTAGTAATCCCTCCCGAAACCTCTCTCCCCACAGCCCCAGGCCAGCACCAGTCTGCTTTCTCTTTCTACAGAATCACCTATTTTGGATATTTCACATAAATGGAATCGTGTAATATGTGACTTTGTGCATCTGATTTCTTTTACTCGACATCATGTTTTGGGGCTCAGTGTCGGCATGTCATTCTTTTTTCTAGTCAAATACTGTTCTATTGTGTAGATAGACCACATTTTGTTTATTCGTTATCAGTTGAAAGACATCAGGATTGTTCCCACCTTTTGGCTATGAAGCTCTACGTTCATTTTTTTGTGTGTGTATGAGACAGAATCTCACTTGGTCACCCTCAGTAGAGCGCTGTGGCATCACAGTCACAGCAACCTCAAACTCTTGGATTCAAGCGATCCTCTTGCCTCAGCCTCTCAAGTAGCTGGGGCTACAAGTGCCTGCCACAACACCTGGCTATTTTTAGAGACAGGGTCTCACTCTTGCTCAGGCTGGTCTTAAATTCCTGAGCTCAGGCAATCCACCCACCTCCACCTCCCAGACTGCTAAGATTATGTGCATGAGCCACGGCATCTGGCCCTAAGCTCTGCCTTCTTGACTGTGGAGGTGCCCAGCATTTGCATTTAATGTCGTATCATTCAACCTTCCTTCCTTACACGCTCATTCTGGACAGGATAACCTGTCCCACCCCAGCCAGTCCCACCCTACCACCCATTGAATTGTCGGTCCCAGTAGGTCTTTAGATAGAATAGGCTTGGATGGCCTTCTTCCCCATCAGGACCTCAGAACCTCATTTGTTTCTCTTTTTTGTATCAAGATAAATGCCCAGAGTTTCTCAGCAACAGAGCAGGGGGAGGAATGAAGACAGCTTTGCCACAGTGCCTGTTCCAGGTCATTCCCTCTGGGCTGCGATAAAGCTTCCTGCAAGTGAGCCCCACCTCTGTGTCCCAGACTTCTCCCTGAGATCCAGGCTGTCTTTCCTAGACATGCCCACTGGGACCCTGGCCTCTTCCCACTGTCCTCTCTGGTTGCCTTTTCTGTTAAGCAAAGGCTCTGATTTCTTCTGCACGTACTATGCCCAAGCCCAGCCTACTTCCTCCCTCCACACTGCCTGCCCCCCACCCCACCCCCCGCCACTTCCTCACAAGGACTCCTAGCTCCAAGTGCCAGAAAACCACATCAGCTAGCAGGAGACCCACACCTTACCCTCTGTGGCTGGGACACACCATGTGGATGGCCCTGGCTTCAACAGGGACCAGGGCTCGGGCGCTCCTTTGACTTCCCTGGCTGTAGAGCTTGGGAAAGGTGGCTTATCATAATGGCAAAATGATGGCATCCCAGTCCAAAACCCTCACCCTGGGATAGTCCCAGGGAATGATTCCGATGGATCCTGCTCAAGGCATACGCAGGTGCTTTGCTAGACACCAGGTAACCCAGGCTGGGTCAGGCGCCCTCTCGTATGGCCTGATGTGAGAAATGAGCCCTTTAACAAATGCTCTTCCAGGCCCTTCCATGTCCTGGGTGGTGTTGGCACATGTGTGTTCCTGTGTGTGTATATGTCCACTCACCCTTCAAAACCTGGATATAAAAAGGCACTCATAACAAATTCACTTGACCTTAAGCTACCCTTTCTCTCTAATTTATCCCCTGCACTTAGCTAAGGTACCCAGCACACACAGTGGGTCCTTAAATATAAGTTGAATGAGGGACTGAAAGCCACTGTGATTTGTCTGTTTTGGTATTTTTTTTTTTAATGTAGGAATGTCACCTCTTGTGAAGAACTGGCCTCTTTGTATGAGACCATCAGGTGTCGCTCATATGGAGTCCATTGCAAAGTGAGTTCTTTAGAAGCAGCATAGGTGGCTTTTTCTTCATTTCGTTTTTTCAGAAATGTTGAAATCTGCAATGAGTGAAAGAGCAGATTTTGAATTTGCTTTAAAAAAATTATCATAAAGGAAAATGTCAGCATCTTTGAAGCTGCCCAGAAGCAAGATCACATGCTTTCGTGTTTTGTGATGAGAGAATTCTTATTTCCTCGGGAGACGGAACTGGAAGAGTGCACAGAAAAGGCTCCGGGAGACCCACTCCTCCCGGCAGTGAGGGGGCCCTTCCCTGCCAGGGGCCTTGCTGCAGGTGCACCAGGCGTGGGACAGGGACATATCTGGGTCCTGCAGCATGGGAGCCACAGATCATCTTTCCCTGGGGCTTCTACAGATGGCCACATCTACACAGCTGTCCATTCATCCATTCACCAAAGATTCGATGAGCACTTGCTACCTTCTAGGGCTTCCGCTATGTTCCAGAGAGGCTATAAGGAGCTGCAAACACAGTGCACACCCTCTTGGAATTTACTGTTTGGCAGGGGAGGCAACCTATATTTGTAAAAGTGTATACCTGTGAAGACCATAACATGGAGGGATGCATGGTACTCTAAAAGGGTCACAGGGACCAGTCTGGAGTAGAGGATAGTCAGGGACGGCTTCCCTTAAAAAGGTAAAACTTGGACTGAACTTCGATGTCTCAGGGACAGTTCAGTAGGTAGAGTGCTCAGGAAGTGGGAACAGCATGTGCAAAGGGCCGGAGGTTGAGAGCTCAGCTCCCCTGAAGGAATGAGAAGGATGCAGGTAAGGGAGAGATATGAATAAGACTGGGGAGGTGGGCAGGACCTAGTGGCCATAGTAGTGACTTTGGCCTTATTGGAATGGTAATGGGAAGCCAGGGAACTGTTTTAAGCAAAGACATATGACCAAGCTGTGTTGTAGGCCACTCTCCAGAGGCTGCGATGGCAGCAAAGCTCAGCAGGATGTGTGACCCTCCCGTCCTCATTTTCTTCCTTTTCAGTAAGTCTCTGGGCCACACCTGCCATTCTCTAAACTGGTCCCATGCTGTCCTGCTTTCTGTCCAGGCTGGTCTCCCCTTGTGAGAAATGGGAGGGGATCTCTCCTTTCCTGCTCCCATGAGAACTGTGGTGTTTGCTTTTGTTGAGTCACTTGGCAACCTCAGTTCTGGATGACCCACCAGGCATACTGGTCAACCTTGAGGCTCTAGAAAGGCGACCTGGGCTTGAAACTGTATTTGCTCCTTCCAAGGCCTCTGCCTCTTAGGTCTCAGTTTCCCCATCCACAGGACAAAACCAAGGATATTGTGCCTCCTGAGGTGGTCACAAGGCTTCAATGAAGTGAAATGCTTAGGCTCAGTGCCTGTAGCTCAAGCAGCTAAGGCGCCAGCCACATACACCAGAGCTGGTGGGTTCGAATCAGCCCGGGCCTGCCAAACAACAATGACAACTATAACCAAAAAATAGCCAGGCATTGTGGCGGGTGCCTGTGGTCCCAACTACTTGGGAGGCTGAGGCAAAAGAATCACTTAAGCCCAGGAGTTGGAGGTTGCTGTGAGCTATGATGCCAAGACACTCTACCCAGAGTGAAAGCTTGAGGCTCTGTCTCAAAAAAAAAAAAAAAAAAAAAAGAAAAGAAGTGAAATGCTTAGAACTAGGTTCCAGAAATTTGTCTGATTATTATCATAGGCTAACCTGAGGCACTAAAACATTTTTTGACAGAATCTGATCTTTCAAAATAGGCACTATATGCCAGGCACGGTGGTGCTTGCCCATAGCCCCAGCTACTCGAAAGGCTGAGGTGGAAGGATCTCATGAGCCTAGGAGTTGCCTAGGCAACATGATGAAACCCTGTCTCAAAAAAGAAAAAGAGGCTCGGCGCCTGTGGCTCAAGCGGCTAAGGTGCCAGCCACATACACCTGAGCTGGCAGGTTCGAATCCAGCCTGGGCCTGCCAAACAACAATGATGGTTGCAACCAAAAAATAGCTGGGCATTGTGTCAGGTGCCTGTAATCCCAGGTACTTGGGAGGCAGAGGCAAGAGAATTGCTTGAGCCCAGTAGTTGGAGGTTGCTGTGAGTTGTGATGCCATGGCGCTCTACCTAGGGTGACAGCTTGAGGCAAAGAAAGGAAAGAAAGAAAAGAAAGGAAAGAAGGAAGGAAGGAAGGAAGCCAAAATAAGCATCATATGCTGTCATCATGAGAAAAATCAGAATTCAGACTTCCCTATCCTTGTTCAACAGTAAAGTGTTTTGTTTTTTTCTTTTTTTCTTTTCTTTTCTTTTATTTTTATTAAATCATAGCTGTGTACATCAATATGATCATGGGGCACCATACACTTGGTTCATAGACCATTTGACACATTTTCATCACATTAGTTGACATAGCCCTCCTGGCATTTTCTTAGTTACTTTGCTAAGACATTTACATTCCACATTTACCAAGCCTCACATATACCCTTGATTGTTTTTTTCATTTAGAATGTCATTTCATTGTTTAGATCCCCAAGGGGGCTCTACTAAGGGCCTCTGTCTGGCTCTGTAAGGTCGTGAGCTCTCTATGGTCATCTTGCCAGTCGCTTCATCTCACAGACAAGACCCTGGGTACAAAGAGGGCAGTGGAGGTCAGGCCACCAGAAAGTGGACAGCAGGGCAGCGCCTTTGCCTTTCCAGTCAGTGTGGTTACAGGCATGCCACCTGCCTTCCCCAGGGGCTGGGGGCTCCCTGTGCCAGGGTGCTGGTCTGAGGATCTGTGCATTCAGCTCGTGGGAGGCAGATGGTAAGAGATTACTGAACAGAAGGGAGTGTCTCCCTTCTCTCTCCCTTTCTCTTGCTCTCTGCTCTGTCTAGGTTGTACTTCTCTGAAGATGTGAGGGGGGGCCCCTAGAAGAGGGGGGTCAGTTACTCAATTTGGGAGAACCACTGGGCACGAGGCAGGGAACATGATTTCCTACACTTGTGGACACACAAGGTCCCAGGAAAACTCTGTGGCAGGCTGTGAGCCCAGGGTTCCCCTCAGCCCAAGGTGGCCTTGGTGACCTCCTGAGGAGAGCGCCTTCGTAGATCTTTGCTCACCCTGGGATTTATGTAACATGCCTTTCCCAACTGCCCTCAAAGTCACCCCATGACATAAGCAATTCTCCTCCTTTGTCTGCCCCAGCGGCTGGTGGGTAAGTGTTTATCACACCCACTATGATGCGCCAGGTGCCCACGTGCAACATCTCATCTCACTGAAATCCACTGGTCGTCCTCGGAGGTATGCTTGCCACTGCATTTAAACAATTCAGGTGCAATTCATATACCATCAAAGTTATCATTTTAAAGTGTATATAAAGTGTCCATAAAGTTCATGTGCGATTTAAAATAGTTTCACACTATAAATTGCACAGCACAGGGACTTTACGGATACCCTGTATTCCAGTGATTTTTAGTATATTCACAAGGTTGGCAACCATCACCATCATTTAATTTCAGATGTTTTTGTTGTTGAGGCAGAGTCTCACTCTGTCGCCCTGGGTAGAGTGCCGTGGTGTCATAGCTCACAGCAACCTCAAACTCTTGGGCTCAAGATCTTTTTGCCTCAGCCTCCCAAGTAGCTGGGACTATGGGTGTGAGCCACCACACCCAAGTAATTTTAACATTTTTTGTGAAGATGGAGTCTTGCTATGTTGCCCAGGCTGGTCTCAAATTCCTGGCATCAAGTGATCCTCCTGCCTTGGCCTCCCAGAGCACTGGGATTACAGGAATGAGCCACCATGCCCGGCCCTGCCAAACTGTTTTCCAATTTGGCTGCACCATTTCCATCAGCAATGTACCAGGGTTCCAATTTCTTACATCCTCACCAATGCTTGTTGTCTATCTTTGGTGACAGCCACCTCAGTGGGTCTGAAGTGGTATCTCACAGTGGCTTTGATTTGCATTGTCCTCATGTCGAGCATCATTACACATGCTTATTGGCCACTTGCACCTCTTTTTTTCAGAAATATCTGTTCAAATCTTTTGCCCATTTTTAAATTGGATCGTTTGTCTTTTTGTCACTGTGTTAGGTCACTGCAGTTTACAGAGGGGAAGGTGAGGTTCACAAAAGGGATGTGACTGGGCCAAGAACACAGGGGCTAACTGCAGATGGAGACTGGAACTTGGGTTGGTCTCCACCTTCCACGCAGCTGGAAGGCTGGGGTCTGCCTTCTGCTCCCCAGTGGAGTGGGTCCTCTGCCTCTAGCTTTGCCCTACCCACCAGGCCATCCTAGGCAAGGCCACCAGCAGCTGGAGGGTGGACTGCAAAGGCCAGGAAACAACAGTTCTGAGGAACCAAGCCTGTCCTCTCTTCCCCTGCAAGTCACGAGGACCTGGCTGACGTGGCCCGGGAAGAGGGGACAGCCCGGGCCCCGTGGTTGGGGAGCCTATTTATACTGGCTGGGCCATGTTGCAAGCTTTTCCTGCTGGTACGAGGGACGTCACTGGGCGCTGACCTCACCAGAAACGCTGACGCATCTTCCCTCACACTTCGCTCCAATGGTCAGGCCTCCTGGCCTCCAGGCCACTCCCTGTACTCCGCACATCCCTAGCTCTGGACCCTCTGCCAGGGTCCCCACTTCCTGTAGAACTGCAGCTGTTCCTTTCCCTTAGAGCTGCAGGGACTGAATCTTATCCTCCCCAGATTCTTATGTTGAAGTCTTTACCCGCACTACCTCACAATATGACTGTATTTGGAGATAGGGCCTTGAAAGAAGTAATTGAGGCAACACGAAATCACTAGGTGGGCCTTGGTTCAATCCAACTGGTACCCTATAAGAAGAAGAGATTAGGACACATTCAGGCTGAGGGAAGACCATGTGAAGAAGACTCGAGGCCTCAGAAGTAGCCAACCCTTGATTTCAGACTTCCAGCCTCCAGCACCATGAGAAAATTAATTTCTGTTATTTAAGCAGCCCAGTCTGTGGGACTTGGTGGCAGCAGCCCTAACTTGATATAGAAGCTCTCCTTGCATTGGACTGTGGTCCCTGGGGCCTGTGCACAGTACCCTGACTAGCTGTGTGTGTACTAAGAGCATGGTCATCTGGTCTGGTTTGAAAGCTCCTCCGGAGAAGTGGGCAGGCAACCTCAGTGTCTTAGAGACTCCTTTAAACTAAGAAGATAGTGCAGCCTACGTGGACCTTGGGGTGGGAATAACAGAATGAAGGCACAGGGCTGGCTGTCCCTGAGTATGGTAGGTGGTCAGCTGTAGCTGAGAGGGGCAAGGAACTCTCTAGCCAGATCTGGCTCTTCTGCCCTGAGTCAGCTCCTGAACTTCCCAGAGCTTCGATCTCCTCCTGCCAATGAGCCAAGCCTGAGGGAGGCATCCTGGACCCAACTTGTTGCAAGATGACATCAGGGATGTGAAATGGAGAAGGATCCTGGCTTGGCAGGGGCCTCAGGAACCAGCATCACGGGAGTGGGCACAGAGACGAGGGATTTAGCAGAAGCGACATTCTGGATGAGGATCCAGAACTCCTGTGGGGGTGGCAGGGGTGAGGTATTAGGCTTTCCTTGGCGGGGTAGGGGTGGCAGGGGTGGAGCCTCCTCAGTGTGGGTTTATCTGGTTTAGCCTACTGCTGGATCCTCAGCACCTGGGAGCGGCTGGCCTGAGTGGGCCAAATAAAGGTTTGTTGAATGAATAAATGAGTAGTGGTGGGCATGTCTACAGTGGTGGAGAGCGGATTGGAACAGCCTTGGTGGACATGCCGGGCATCAGTGGAGGGCAGGAACAGGATGCTTCCAGTCCTGCTCCTTTCTGGCTATCTCTGCTTTCTTTGTCTGGGCTTTGCAGGCCCAGTGCTCTCACTAGCCAGAGCAGCTCATGCCCCTGGCAGCCCTCACGGGCCTTGCCCTAACTCCCCAGCCTTCTGAGGCCTCCTCCCATCCAGGCTGTCAGAGTGCAGGCTAAAGACGCTCTTCTGGACCTAGCAGATGCTCTGGGTCCCCCAGGCATGGGCAAGCCCTCTCCCTAGCCTTGTCTGCCTTCACACAGGCCTCAGTTTACCCTACAGAAAAATAGCAGGTTGACCAGGGAGGCACTATTTCCAGGGGCCCTTCATTCTGAGTTCAGATAAATCTTCAAGAAGCAGAGGACAAACCCACGATCACTATCTTTCAGAGAAAGTGAAACCTGGTCCCCAACCGTCACAGAGGCAACTCCCCCTCCTGGCTTCCCCTCTGAGCTCACAGCTTCCCCATCTTCTCCAACTCAGATTACACCCCAAATCTTACCACTCCCACCCCAGAAAGCTAGTACCTGGAATTCGATTTTCATTTTTTCTTCAAAGGCTTTTTGCCTTTTATGTCCATGATGGCAGCAGCTCTGTAAAGCGGGCCAGGAAATGTCTCTCCTCTCCCCATTGACAAGTGGGGCCTCTGAGGCCCAGAGAGGTTAAATGACTTGCCTGAGGTCATAGAGCACATCAGTGGTCTTGACCCCTGGTCTCCTGTTTTTCTTACTTCAAGTACCCAGGTCTCCCCAGAGGACGCTGTCTGCAGAGAAAGGACCTGGCTTTGAGCTGTGGGCCCAGGATGGGGAAGGCTGGTAAGGGGTACACACTGAAGGAAAGGGGACAGCTGGAAGACAGGCTGGGGGATGCTGGTCTTGGGGCCAGAACCACAATCTCAGGGCTGCCAGCCTGGGTCTGGCTCTGTGCCCAGACCCCGGTGGTTTCCGCTCACAGATGTCCCAACAGCCCCGACAAGAGGGTGGGAAGGGCACTTAAGAAGGAAGATGTCTTGCTCTCCTCAACCCTAAGCCTGGGTCCTGCGAGGCCGATGGTTCCTGGACAGAGACTGGCCTGCGACCTCCAGAGGCCCAGCTCACAGTCCCTCCTGCCCATCCTGGGCTCAGTCCCCCGAAAATGGCACAGACCCCTCTTCCTTCACGTTTGCCCAGGAAGGCTGGGGTTGTGGTTTACATCATCCTTGGGCGTAGGGCTGACCTCGAAGAACGAATTCGAAGAAAACAGGAGGAGGAGCGGGCATGCCACCGCACCCAGCGCCCATTGGCTGACATGGAAATTTTGGTTTTTGGGGTCATGTTCCCAGAAGGCCTGCCCTCCCCCCACCCCCTCCCCACCCACCTCACGAGGTGTTGGCCAATCACCCCAGCGGGCATAAAGTGGCTGCCAGCCCGCAGGGCTCCCAGCCGTGAGGTGTCACCCCTAGCAGGCGCGGGCCAGAGCACGGGCACCCAGCATGCGGGCACTGATCACACAGAGGACGCTGCTCAGTAAGTACTTCCTTCCTCCTCACCAGCACCCTATTGGTGTGCCCACAGGTGCCAGCAGGCCGCAGGGGCACCTTCTGCTCTCTGGGAGCTAGGGAGGCCAGGCACCAGGCAGAAGGATGCTGAGAAGGGGAGAAGCACAGGGGGTCAGACAGAGGGAGTGGTTCCCTGAGAACCCAGCATCCCCACAGGTGGAGAAGGAGTACCCCTAGAAGGCTTCCAGCGGGAGGTGATGTACAGGCAACTCTGGGAGCCAGCAGGTGAGGGATGAAGATGGATTGGGATGAGATGGGGGAAACAGGAAGGAGGTGGCAGATGTGATGGGCAAAGAAGGGAGCTGCAGAGCTGGGCAGGGAATGGGGATGTGGGGCTCTGGGATGGATAGAAAGTCAGCCAGGTTGGGGGTCCTGGAGCCCTCACAATCACACAACAAACACAGCCACACCCACACAACAATGCATACACAGAGCCATGTGACATCAACCTGGGAACCCTCACATGCAGCTCAGGGCCCTGGGGTGAATGGAGTGGGTGCTCCCTCCAGTGCCTCACACAGACCCAGACGTGCAGCCATGCAGACACCCTAGTCCCATGTGTGGGCTGCCACACATACACACACACACACACACACAGACATACACACCACTCACACCACACCCCCACCCAGAGCCCAGCAGTGAATACCTGGGGCGGCAGCGAGGGTGACCTGGGGTCATTATGCCTGGGCACGGGCCCCTCTGCCCTCCCCAGAAGTCAGTCTTCCTCAAGGGGCCGGATGGTTCTTAGGAGGGGAACGATGGTGTCACTGCCTTCCGGGACATTGCACCACAGGCCCCTTCCGACCACGTGGCTGCCGGTGCCCAGTAGGGAAGGGGGTTGGTGAGCGATAACTATGCTGCCCCCTGGAAACTTCTGATGGGCTCACAGCATCCCTGGCCACTGGAGAGACATGTAAGGTCAGGAGAGAGCACGGGCCTCTGTGACCTGAGCAAGCCCTCGTTCACCTGTCAGTCAAACAAGTCTCACACATCCCACCCAGACTGAGACTTTGCATGGAAAGGCAGCCTCTCCTGGTTCTGCAAACAGAGCTCAGGGCAATGGCTGCTGCTGTGCTGCCTGCCTCAAAGCCCTCTTAAGTCCACCTTTATGGAGGGCCAGGGTTTGTTACTGGGGGCCCAGGGTAGTTGACAAGGCAGGGTCCTGGGGCAGTGGCCGCCCCCTGTCCCCAAGATCTTGTGGAGAGACAACCCCACCTGAGGTTCCTGAGGTTGGTATGCAGTGTCAGCAGGACTGAACTCCAGCTAGGCACTGTACCTTCTGTGAAAAAGACCTATTTGGTAAATCACACTATCCCGGGCTCCTGCCCCTCCCACTCCTGTCTTGAGTCCTGGGCAGTGACTCACTGGGGAGGTGGTGGTGGCCCCAGCAGGCATTTCTGTGCATACAGCGCCCCACGGTGCCCAGCCCCTGCCCATGGCTGCACAGAACCTGGCATGAAGGGAAGCACCTTCCAGGCCCTGTTGGCCCCCACCCCCAGGCTCCCATCTGTGGCTTCCTGGCCAAGTAACACTTCCCTTTTGTGCCCCAGGTCTGGTCCTTGGACTCCTGTTTTCAAGTATGATGGCTATGGGCCGCTGCCGGGAAGATTACCATGCACTCCTCAGCCAGCTCCAGAAGCAGGCAAATTCCACACAGGACCCCAGCACACTCCTGGACCCCTATGTGAGCACTTGAGCCCTGTGGCCACATTTGAGTCTCAGAGAACTGTGAGAGCCAGGAAGGGAGGGAGCCCCTGGGAGGGCCAGGCCCAACCCTCAATATGGGGGTAAGGGGGAAGCTGAGTCCCATGTTGTTCCAGCCCTAACCCTGAAAAGCTAAGGAGGCATACAGCTTCCCTAGCCCCATGGGCCCAGAGCGTGAATGCCACTGCCTGGTTCAGCTCTTGTCCTGCAGGTGTTCACTGCGCACCTGCCACATGCTTTGTTCCATGTACCAGGACATGGCAGTGAGCAAAACGGAGTCCAGCCCTCTTGAAACTCACCACTCCCTACTGACATCCTCACACCACAATCACTACCTGTGCAGTCACCCCTGCCAGCCCCCCAACATTCCTCCATCCCTGCCTGCAGTGATCTTGTGGGTCCTTTGCTCTCTAGGGCTTCAGTTTCTGGACCTGTACAAAGGGCAGATTGAACAGGTGTGCATGAGGTTTACATCTCAAGGCCTACTAGAACAGACTCATCTGTGTGTGTATGTTTGTATGTGGTTGTGTGGTTGGAGTCCCCAGTACTCACACCCTGATTCTCTCATTCTCCCCAGATCCGCATCCAAGGCCTAGACTTCCCTAGGCTCAGAGACCATTGCAAGGAGCGTCCTGGGGCCTTCCCCAGCAATGATGCCCTGAGGGGGCTGGGCCAGCAGGCCTTTCTGAGGACCCTTGATGCCACCCTGAGCCTTGTCCTGCACAGACTTGCTGCCTTACAGCGGCACCTCCCTGAGGCCCAGGACTTGGAGAAGCTGCCGATGGCGAGGCAGAATGCCCAGGACTTGCAGACACTGAAGATGGCAAGGCTGAACATCCAGGGGCTCAGGAACAATATCTACTGCATGTCCCGGCTGCTTGGCAGCTCCCAGGATGCAGCTGAGCCCACTCAGACAGGCCCAGGGACCTCACTGCCACCGACCCCCACCCCGGGTGCCTTTCAGCGCAAGCTGGAGGGCTGCAGGTTCCTGGACGGCTACCATCGCTTCATGCGCTCCGTGGGGCAGGTCTTCAGTGACTGGGGGGCGAGCCCAAGCCAGAGTCGGAGACATAGGCCCCGCCGGGCCCTACAGAAGGGAGCCCGCAGAACCAGACCCTCAAGCAGAGGCAAGAAACTCACACCCAGGGGCCAGCTGCTCCAGTAACCTCAGGAGTACCCCTTGCAGGTGAAGGATGCAGCAGGTGCTCTGAGGATGTGAGGGGCTAAGGCAGGCAGACACAAACCTGCTCCCTCCACTCCCTACTTCTCAGAAGTGCACTTTAAGGGGTGGGAGCTGGGCAGGCCCCTTCTACCTCCTCCAGGCTGGAAGTAGGGTAGAGTCAGGCTGCTGTACTCCTTAGCCCTGAGTTCCCCAGTCCCAGTGGGGTGGCCAGGTCAGGCCACGCGGGGCCGACTTTCCATTGATTCAGGGGTCTGATGACACAGGCTGACTCACAGCTGGGCTGACTGCCCCCCTACTTTGCTCCCTGGAGGCCTTGCTGGCCCTTCCCTCTCATGACTTGCAGGGCTATTGCCCCCAGACTTCCTCCTTTCCATGGTTCTGAAGGAGAGGTCATGGCCTGAGCTGGCATCCTATGCCTCACCCGGTCTCAGGCCAGACACCTGGATGTCTGGGGAACCTCACTTTAGGCAGCTGTATCAGGGGCCAGGTGTCCTGGAAGGAGAACTGATATGAAAGTCCAGGGAAGGGGACTCAGGTCCCAGCCCAGCCCCTAACTTGCTATGTGACCTCAGGCAGATCATTTTACCTCTCTAGACCTCAGTTTTCTCTCTGTGAAGCCAGAGAGTTGGGGACCAAGTAAGGCCCACTCTGTTTCTGGGACTCTGGGACAGAAAGTGGCTATCATATTCTCTGTAAATCAGGATGTCTAGTGCAAATGGCAATGGGGTAGATGCTGGTGGGAGACTTCCTAGTTGTCTGTACTTGGGGCCTCGAAGCTGGGTGCTCCCCCTGGTGGTGTATCATGGAATTTTCTCAGACTGAAACGATAGCCCTCTTGAGAGCAGGTTCTTGAAGCTACTGGACCAGTTCTTTGGAGGGACATGATTAATTTATCAATTTTTATCAGTTTTATATTTATAATGCTTATTTATGATGTGTATTTAATGTTAATATTGTGCCAACCTATATTTAAAACTTGCCTGATTTCTAAAGTCCCCGTGTCTCTCTGCTGCCTTGTGGGAAAGGATTGGGGAGGGGAGGCAGTCTCATAGAGAAAGAAGGTCCCCAGGTGCCAAGGCCAAAAGTGTTCATGACCTAAGGGTGCACTGGGGGCCCTTGCTCTGTTCAAGAAGGAAAGTCACATGTGCCAGTCAGCTGGGGACTCTGAATGTGAGGATATCTTAGACATAGGCCATTTTTTAGAGTTGAATGGGTCTTCCTTGACACATCAGGGATTAAGGATGTTGGGATGTGGTAGCAAGAGCGGAGGGAGAAGGGCTGGAATGTGGGTGTGTGGCTCCTGTGGGTATGTGGCTGGTGTGTGTGTGTCCTGATGCGGTTGTGTAGTGATGTGTGTTGCATATGTATTTTTCTTGCCTCATCTTTAAGCCTACATGTCAGCATCCTAATGGGTGCTTATTCTGTAAATGTATTTAATGTGTGTGTGTGTGTGCATGGATATCTAGGTGTGTCTCTGTACATATTTCCATACTTGTGCATGTACAGGTGCGTGCCAGTGAATCCCATCATATATGTTCATGAATCATCCCAGGAGGACATGAGCACATATACTGCCTAGAACATGGCAGGTGCCCTGAACATCTGTAGGATGAATGAACATTTGAGGTTACAGCCACACCCCTGCCACCAGTACCCTGCCTGATGTGCAATGAACACGAAGCACTTGCCGTGTGTGCCTGGTGTGCACACAGTGGGACTCCAGGGCAGGAGCATCTTCGTCTGCCTCTGTAACTTGGCTGACAATTTCATGAGTCCCTGAAGGCACAGAGCAATAGGATACCTAGTGCAGGTGGAAGCACAGTGTTTGATTCTGACAGATGTGGCTGAGTTCAAGATCCTTTCTTAGCCCCATCTCTTCTATCTGGGTGACCTTGGGCTCTCTGGTCTTTGGTTTCTTGTCTATAAAAGGGACAAAAGAATAACAGTTCTTGCCTCAGACAGGGCCTGTGACCTGATATGTGCTTGAAACTGCTTCCTGGGGAGTCCCAAGGAGTTAGGGTTCCCATTTTACCCCCAGAAAACTGGGCTCCCTTCACAATGCCCAGGGCCGGCACCTATAGGCCGATGACATGCTGAGCCAAGAGTTACATGGCAAGGGCTCATAGAACCAAATGAACTTGACCTGGATCAGTGCCTGATCACCCCCACTTCCTGAAATAGCAGGCAGAACTGAGGACAAGACAGGAACAGGGCCTAACATTGATGTGGGGGAGGGCCTGGTGTGGAACTCTCTGCAACAGATATGATGATCCATTTTGCAGATGAGAAGACTGAGGCTCAGAGACTTTGAACGGGCCTGCCTGCATCCTCAGAGCAAGTTAACTGGGGGTAGGCACAGTTTGAATTCAGGCCAGTGGGACTCCAGGGCAGGAGCATCTTCATCTGCCTCTGTAACTTGGCTGATAATTTCATGAGTCCCTGAAGGCACAGAAGTCTGGGGCAAGGGGCAGACAGACTACAGACAGGCAAAAGAACCAATAGGAGCATCTGAGAGAGCAGCAAAGGCTCAGCAAAAATAAAGCAGGGTTATGTAATAAAGTGAGAGAGCCAGGCAATCTGAGTGGTCAGGGTGGTGTCTGGAGAGGTGACGTCCACACTATGGTCTGAATGACATGCATAAGGGGAGATGGGACAGCTAGGGCAAAGGCTGTGCAAACTTCAAGGCTCAGAGTATAGTGAGTGAGCACATCCTGACTTATTCATGGGCCCAAAGAGGGGAAGCATCTTGCTTAAGGCCACAGAGTCCAGCTGGGCATGGTGGCTCATGCCTGTAATCCCAGTGCTTTGGAAGTCTGAGGTGGGAAAATCACTTGAGGCCAGGAGTTTGAGATCAGCCTGGGCAACATAGCAAGACCCCATCTCTAAAATCAAAAGTAGAAAAATTAGCCCGGGGTGGTGGCGCATGCCCATAGTCCCAGCTACTATGGAGTCTAAGGCAGGAGGAGCACTTGAACCAGGAATTTGAAGTTGCACTGAGCTACGATAATGCCACTGAACTCTAGGCAGGGTGACAGAGTGAGACCCCATCTCTAAAAAAAAAAAAAAAAGCCACAGAGCAAGATAGTTGCCTTGACTCCCAGCTAGCCTATCGTCTAGGCAGCTACCTGGTGTCACCCAATCTATTAGCCAAGCACCTAGCAAGGGCCCTCTGCAGCCTGCACTGGGCTCTCTCTTGTCCTTCTAGCACAATGGCACCTTCTGTCTCATGAAATGCCTGGGGCTCCCTCCTACCACAAGGTCCCTGCATATGCTGTTCCCTATGTCTAGAATGCTGTTCTCTGTCCTTGTTGTCAAGTTAACTTTCTTCCTTGTCAGATCTCAGGTCCAGGGTGCATCCTCAGCAATTCTTCCCCACCTGCCCATGTGCCCAGCAACTTGGTTACATGTTCTTTGAAAACTGCCCCAGACTGGGTGTGTTGTTTGCCTTACCAACTGCCTTCCCTACTAGTCTGGAGCTGCTGAGGACAGAGGTGGCATCTGCTGTGCTCCCCTCTGTCTTGGCACCCAGCACAGTGCCTGGCACACAGTAGGAGCTCAAGGAGGAGCAAGGCAGATGGCCCTAGCCTCCTAGCCCACAGGAGAAGACAGAGGCAAGTGTGTCACTAGGGTACATGAGGCACTGAGGAACCCACCAGGGTGCTCGTCCTAGACAGGGATCACTCCCATTCCCTGGCCTTTTTTGTCTCCAGGTCGCTGGTAACAGCAGGGGGCTGGCTCTCATATCTCCCTGCTCCATCTAGAGGAAGGGGGATTTCTGCTGCCAGGCTGCTGGGAGGCTGTGAGTGGAAGGTGGCAGACACTGAGCAGCAGGCATGCTCCATTTCCCAGAGTGGAAGGGGAGTGGGCGCTGTGGCTGGCACTGAGGTTGCACACGGAGAGGGCAAAGTTCATTCTGTGGAAGAAGAGCTGGAAAGCCCAGAGTGACTGCCCCCACCTCTGGTTGGCCCCTTACCTGCTTCCTACCCAGGAGGAGTGTCTGAGGCTGGCTTCAAATTGGACCACACCCTCCAAATGAGAAGCTGATGAGGGAGCTTGGCTCTTGTGGGGGCCTCAGGTGCCTCATCTATAAGGACGTGTCACCTCCATAGTGATTCCCAATAAGCCATAGTTGCAGGTAATCCTAAACCACTATCTCCAGCTTCATCCCCTCGGAAGCCCAGATCCTACAGAGCCAGCTACCAGGATGGTCTCCTGGGAGCCCTGTGGACACCTCAAAGCCAAATTCATCATCCTCTCCTGCAAACCCTACATTTTTGTTCTGCATCCTGTTTACCACCACTAAAGGTTCAGAATCTCCCTCACTCCCTCTGCCTACCACATTCAGTACTACGATCCTCCCGCAGGCTATCTTGCCTTCACCTCCTTCTTTCTCCCTTTTTCCCCCATTGCCAGCACCAGCCAGGGTGTGGCTCCCTGGACACGGTCTAAAAATCTCACTATCCGCCCATCCTCTGCTCTGCTCACAACTCCTCTGGGATTCCTGCTACTGCCTGGAGCATCCATGTCAAGCTCCCAGGCCCCATCAGCTTTGCCAGCCCCTTCCTGAATTCCCCTTCCCTCCATGCTCAGCTGGTACTCACCCCCCATGTCCCACCAAGTTTGCCCTTTCCCTTCCTCCTCCCCACTTCTTCTTCTTTTTTTTTTTTTTTTAGAGACAGAGTGCTGTGACATCACAGCTCACAGCAACCTCCACTCCTGGGCTTAGGTGATTCTCTTGCCTCAGCTTCCCGAGTAGCTGGGACTACAGGTGCCTGACACAATGCTCAGCTCCTCAAGTGCCGGTACCTCTGATGCTTGCCCTGGAGCTTTGGGAAGCTCAAAGGGGGGTTTTGTGGTGTCTATCAGTCACCTGCAGGACAATCCCTCCTTTAATCACCCATCTGCCCCCTATAGCCTGTGCTGCCCGGGGCTGGGGCCCCACATCAGCCATTGTGAAAGGCAGTGGGATGGGCTCTCATAACAATGGTTAACTCTTGTTTTCCCCCACAGGGGCAATGCCCTGAGGGCCTCCTCCCTCCACTGACTCTTGTGAGGGAACAAAATCAGGATAGCAGTGGTGAGTGGGCACCAGGCTCTGGAAGATAAAGGGATCCTAGCTGGTTGTTTATTTTTTAATTTTACATGTTAGATTAATATAAGGGTACAAACAATTAGGTTACATTGTTTGCATTTGTTAGGTAAAGTTCAAGGTGTAGTTGAGTCCTTCACACAGGAGGCCTGCCAATCTCCACAGGAGGCACACCAATCTCCCCTCTCTCCTTCCCTCCCTCTTCCCCCTTACTTGAAATTTTTTTTTTTTTTTTTTTGTAGAGACAGAGTCTCACTTTACTGCCCTCCATGGAGTGCCGTGGCGTCACATAGCTCACAGCAACCTCCAGCTCTTGGGCTTATGTGATTCTCTTGCCTCAGCCTCCCAAGCAGCTGGGACTACAGGCGCCCGCCACAACGCCCGGCTATTTTTTTGTTGTTGCAGTTTGGCCGGAGCTGGGTTTGAACCCACCACCCTCGGCATATGGGGCCGGCGCCCTACTCACTGAGCCACAGGCGCTGCCCCCCTTACTTGAATTTAATTGTGTTTTTCTCTCATGTGGGCCATACTTGTTCACCTATTAGCTTCATATTAATATTAAGTACATGCTTGCTTTTCTATTCTTGTGATACTTTTCTTAGGAGGATGTTCTCCAGCTTCATCCAGATAAATACAAAAGATGTAAAGTTTCCATCTTTCTCCATGGTATACGTACACCATAGTTTATTTATCCATTTGTGAGTTGATGGGCACTTGGTTGTTTCCACATCTTGGTGATTGTGGATTAAGCTGTGATAAACATTCTAGTGCAAATGTCCTTATAGTAAAATGATTTTTTTTTCTTCTCAGTAGAAACCTAGTAATGAGACTGCAGGATCAAATGGAAGGTCCACTTTTAACTCTTTGAAGATTCTCCATACTTCTTTCCAAAATGGTATATTTGTTTGCAAACCAACCATGTACAAGTGTTCCCTCCTTTCCCACACCCATGCCACCATCTGCAGCTTTGGAACGTTGTGTCGTGGGCTATTCTCACTGGGTTAGGTGATATAGTAAGGTGGTTTTGATGTGCATTTCTCTGATGCTTAGCTACGATGAGCATTTTTTCATGTGTTTGTTGGCTATTCATCTGTTTTCTTCAGGGAAGGTTCTGTTGATGTCTCTTGTCCAATGATAAATGGAATTGTTTGCTCTTTTCCTGCTGATTAGTTTGAGTGTGCTGTAGATTTGGGTTGTCAGCCCTTTATAACTTGCAAATATCTTCTCCCATTCTGAAAGTTGTGTACTTTATTGTCGTGTCCTTAGCTGTGCAGAAGCTTTTTAGCTTAATCAGGTCCCATTTATTTATTTTTGTTGTTGCTATGGTTGCCAATGGGATCTTCTTCATAATATCTTTCCCCAGGTCAATATCATCAAGGGTTTTCCCACACCTCTTTTTTTTTTTTTTTGAGACAAAGTCTCAAGCTGTCATCCCATGGCATCACAGCTCACAGCAACCTCAAACTCTTGGGCTTAAATGATTCTTTTGCCTCAGCCTCCCAAGTAGCTGAGACTACAGGCGCCCACCAAAACTCCTGGCTATTTTTTTTTGTTGTTGTTGCTGTTGTCATTGTTGTTTTAGCTGGCCCTGGCTGGGTGCAAACCTTCCAGCCTTGGTGTATGTGGCCAGCACCTTACCCACTGAGCTACAGGTGCTGCCCAGTTTTCTCACACTTTCTTCTAGAGTTTTTATCATTTTGTGTCTTAGCTTTAAATCTTTTATCCATCATGAGTCAATTTTTATAAGTGGTATGAGGTGCGGGTCCAGTATCAGTCTTTTACATGTGGCTAACCAATTCTCCCAGCACTGGTTATTTAATCTCTTATTAAATAGAGATTCTTTTCCCCAGTGTATGCTTTTGGCGATATGAAGCTGTTTTTGTCTTTAGGTTTTCTATTCTGTTCTAAGATGGATGTCTCTATTTTTGTGCAAAGCTATCTTGATCACTGTAGACTGGTAGTATAACCTGAAGTATGGGAAGGTGATGCCTCCAGATTTTTTTTAAATTTTATTCATTTATTTATTCATTTATTTATTTATTTTGGTAGAGACAGAGTCTCACTTTATCGCCCTCGGTAGTGCCCTGGTGTCACACAGCTCACAGCAACCTCCAGTTCCTGGCCTTAGGCGATTCTCTTGCCTCAGCCTCCAGAGTAGGAATAGCTGGGACTACAGGCACCCACCACAATGCCCGGCTATTTTTTTGTTGCAGTTCGGCCGGGGGCCGGGTTTGAACCCGCCACCCTCGGTATATGGGGCCGGCACCCTGCTCACTGAGCCACAGGCACTGCCCTGGGTTTGTTTTTATTTTTAAGAATTGTGTTGGCTCTTTGCAGTTTTTTCTGGTTCTATTAAAATGAAGAACTTTTTTTCAAGTTCTTCAAAGTATGACATTGGTGTTTTAATAGGGATTGCATTAAATCTGTAGATCACTTGGTGTAGTATAGATATTTTAATAATGTCGATTCTTCCCACATAGCTGGGTTTTCTTTTTCAAGTTTTTCAGAGTGACAGTCATGGACTTTCAGCCAATGGCTGCTCTTAACACACATGGGTTAAAAATTCCTTAAGGCACAGAAAATTGCAGGAAAAAGGCAGGGATGAGGGACGGGTGGGTATTATCTACAGAACAATCTTTCAGCTTGGAAACAGCAGAGCCAGGCTGCAAACCTGGGTCTTTCTTGGGCCTCAACAGCCTTGGATGCTTTGCTGTCCTCCAGTTGTAACCTGATTGTTTTTATCTTCAGCATGGGACAAGAAAGTACTTTATAGTTCAGCTGAATGAGTCAGAGCCCAGCCCCCCAGCCCTGATAGCTGGGTAACCTGCCCAGGCAGGGCCTCAGCATTGCCCTCTGGACAATGGGTTGCCTCAGCCACCTCCTAGCTGTAACAGAGGTGTCCCATGGGACAGGAGATAAATGGTACAACGGCAGTGCTATTTCTGTGTAGATATGTGGCCGGTATTCTCTGCTTTTCCCTCTTACTTTCCCTGTCCCCACTTGCTGGTTTTTCTTCTTAGCGCTTCTCTTTGTTTCTGTCCCCACCACCCCCAACCTCCCACCCTCCACGCCAGGGCTAGACTCAGGGTGACAACAGACCCCCTTTCCAATGCTAAGTGAAGGGTTACTTTCCATGGCTGTGTCAGGAGGTCTTGTCCAGCACAGCCCCAGCAGCAGGCCAGGCTCCCAGCCTCCTGGGGCATCCCCAGGGCTGGGCTCTGGGAGGGGCAAAGGTCTCAGGGAGGGGGTTGGGAGGGTGAGGCCCTGAAGCCTGTGGCAGAGGGTGGATCAGATGAACAAGGTGGCTTCCGGGGTTCTGAGGTGGGTGTCAGGGTAGGGAGCGGTGGCCTGGGGATACCGTGTCCAGGGGCAGCTGCAGCCCTGTGCCTCTCCTGGGGACAGGGACAAAGGGATAAGGGGAGGATGGCTGTGGTGCACATGGCCTATGGCAGGTCTGAGTCAAAACACCTAAGGCCGACCCTAGCTGGTCATGCGGAGGGCTGCCCAGTCATCGCCTTATGCCGGCCTGGGTCACCCAGGCAGGCTGGGTGCGGCCCAGTCAGCTGTGACTCAGGCCTTAGCGTCCTCGCCACACAGTACCAGGCAGGGGTGTCGGCCACAAAGACGCCCCCTCCCCACACCCTGACCCTGCTTCTCCCCTCTGCTACCCTGAAGAACTTGCCCCCACCGGGCACAGACACAGACGGGCCAGAACTGGGACTCTATACTCCTGCTGTCCCCAGCCCTTAGCTGGGGGTTGAGGTGGAAGTGGGGGAGCCTCAGGGCCACCCAGTTCTGGACGGGAAGTCAAGTGGGGGGCGGGGTGAGGAGCCAGCTCCAAAGGAGACAGCAGGAGAGGGAAGCAGATGGGCCCTGGCCTTGAAGACGATGGTGTCCTATTGAAGACCTGGCAAACCTCCTTCAGGACGTTGGAGTGTTGTGCGTGGACACAGACCACGGTAGGCTTCCCAATGGGATAGAGTCGTGGGGTAATGCCAGCCCCCAAATTTATCCTGCCCTAGGGTAAACATTATTCCCCTTCTCATGCATTGGGAGACTTGGCAGTCTGCACTCTCTCCAGGCCTCAGTTTCCTCATATGTAATAGGCATGGTAATTGAACATTGAACATCTCTCCGAGGATGTTGAGGCAAAGTGAGGGAGATTGGATGTAAAAGTGTCCTGTGGACACGTGAGAGGTTAACGATCGTGGAAGGGTTAAAGGGCAGAGGGGAGAGTGCTGGATAGGGAGCTGGAATGAGGCCTTGATTGGAACCCTGGCTGTGTACAACCCTGGAGGAATCACTCTTCCAATGTTCCTGATTTCTACATTCCCAAGGGACCCTCAAATTCCCTTTACCCTAGAGCAGTGAAGGTTGCTGAGCTCATGGAGGCCTTGTAGATGAAGAGGTGGTGAGCAGAGGGTCCCTGTCTCTCTTGGGAGAGGAGTCATATAGTTGGCTCTGGGGTGTGTAGTAGATCAAGGTCATGGCCCCTATGCTTTTGACCTTGGGCCGGTGCTGGACTTGACTTCTCTGTGTCTCACCTGCTCCGTAACATGGACTTGACTATAGCATCCTGGTGGAGAGAAAGGAAAAATACAGGTGAAGTCCTTGCATGGAGGCTGGCATCAGGGGTTTGGCACAAATAACTGGGGAAGGGGCTCCACCCCAACCTTGCCATCAGCAGTTCCCAAGAACTGGGGAGAGGTTCCCAGGAAGGCGGAGAAACTAACTGTCCCCAGAGCTGGTCCTGGGTCTAGACACCAGGGTCACCTGGCTTGCTAGGGCAGAGTCATGGACTCTAGGCTCTGCAGCCACCTGGCCTTGGGTTTGCTTGAGTCTCTGCCCTGCTTCCTTCTTGCTGTGTGATCTGGGGGATTTATTTCACCTCTCTGGGTCTAGATTTGTACCCCTGTAAAATGAAAATGGTAATCCCCATCATGCAGGATTGTTGTGAGGACCTATAAAGGGTGCCCTGTGGAGCTAGGGGAGAGAGTAGGTGGGAAGGGGCAGCAAGACCACAGGAAACGTTTCCCCTGCACCTCCTCCCTAGAGCCTCAGCTGGATAGTCGTGTGTTCCTAACGCCCTCTTGTGGCTGGTCCTCAGGCCTTCCCCCAGGAGGCAGTGGGTGGCCAAGTCCCCTCAGTCGTGCACCCTTCCCCTGCCTCAGCTGCCCACTTCCATTCTGAGCCCCATGCACCCCCACTCACTCCCTCAAGTCCCCAAATCTAACTCCATTTGGTCCTGGGGGAGGCTCCGGCTGCAGGCGGACCTCAGGCAGGCAGGGCCAAGGCCATGGTGCCTGCTGCCCTTTGGGCAGCGGGGGGCGCTGCTGCCCGTGGCTTGGAGCAGGGCACGATGGCTGGGCATTGCAGAATGCAGGGTAGTAAGTCCAGTACCTGGCCTTCCCCCAGTCCTAGAAGCAATTTTTCAGGGAACCTGTGCAGCTCTCTCTATCCCTCACCCCTCCCCAATCCACTCCTCAAGAAGTATTTTCTAGACCTTTGAGACTGATGGCCTAATCTAGGAAAGGAAACTGAGACTCTATAAAGCTCTTTCTGGAATTTTCACAGTCAAATCAGCACGGAAGCCCAGATTCCTGACTCCCTGTCTGGGAATCCAAGAGAGGTGACCAGCCCACACACTATTGTGACTATGCCACTACCTGAGGAGGCCCAGATATGTTCACCCATTTTGTAGAGGTTGGAACTAAGGCCTGAGCAATGAGGTCACCTGACTGAGGTTGCACAGCTGGTCAGTGGCAGAGCTCAGACTGGACCTGGGGTCTGGCTGAGTCCAGAGCTTGCTTAGCCTTCTTCCCTCCACCATGCAGCTTCATCTGCTCCAATTTTTTCCATTTTTGATGGGCTGTAGGTTTTCTCCCAGGTTGAGTCACTTGGGAAGGCAGGTGGGCTCTCTGAGGGTGGGGAGCCATAGGTCACTGTCCTTCTCTGAGGGTTCCCTGCTGCTGGCTGGCTGGCCAGAGTGGAGAGACCTCAACAGCTGAGAGTCCGGCAGAGACACGGCTCTCCCAACAGCCCACTGTGACGCCAGGGCCAAGCGTGAGTCCCACCCAGAAAGGGTGGAAACGGAAACAGGGTCCAGGGGTGTGGTGGGGGCGGAGGCTCAGCTGGGCAGGAGATCAGAGTGGGAATTGTGTCATGGAGTCCTGAGGCTGATAAGCCACTGAGTGGCTAGCCCAGGCAGAAGGAGGGGCTTCCGGGGGTGACTCGGCTGCAGGACCCCCTCCCACCCCCCAGGTGCCCGCTACTGGGACATTGCCTGGCTGCCCAGACATATCTGGGCCTCCTCAGGCCTATTTGGGGAGCTGGGGGCTGGGGGTGGGGGTGTAGAGGCATGAGGCTCAGAACCACCTCTGTTATACACTGTATTATCTCAGACAAATCATTCAATGCTCTGAGCCTCAGTTTCCAAGTCTGTAAGATGAGAACTAAAGTGTGGCCCTCAGAGGATGGGGGCTAGGGCTTGAGGTCACAGGGGCCCTGGTAAGTACATTGTGATGCTTTGTTTTGGGGAAGGGGTGGGACTGTGGTTCTTCAAGGTCCTTTGCAGCCTGTGCCATGCCAGCCACGTGCCCCAGGAAGGGTGCAACGCTGGTCTGGGAGGCTCCTCCAGGGTTGGAGGGGCCCGAGGATGCAGGGCTGGTGGGAAATGGGTGTGGTGCCTGGTCACCAGGAAGATATAGGAGGAGACCAGTCCCCTTTAATCCCAACTCCCCACCAACTGCTTCCCACCTGCTCCTGTCCCTCCTGGGACTTTGGGAAGCTAATCTTTGCTTATAGTCCTAGGGAAGAGGCGTGCTCAACCCCAACCAGGTCTCAGCCTCACCATCCTCCCCACTCCGGGATGGGACCACTTTACTCCTTTAGTAGTGTCACCATTGTATCTCTGTCACTTGCCTTGAGCCTCCCATCACTGTCCCACCCACCACCCTCAGAACATTTCTCAGGTCCTCTGGTGTTGGACCGGGTCAGGGTGGCCCAGTAAGCTTGGCTCAGGGGAAGGGAAGGAGAGGAGGCCAGGCCCCACCTCTGCACAGCCAGTTTCAGGCTGAATGGGTCCGCGGGCTGCTTCCTGTTCTGTTTATTGCCTCTGAGTTCAGGAAATCATTGAGTGACACATCACCCCCCACCCGCCCTGAAATTAATAGGAGCCGTGCTGTGGTCTCTCTGTCTTTTGGAAAATCCAGTGGGAGAAGGAAGCTGTCAGCTTGGCTCTGACATCAGCTTTGTCCCTGAGCCAAGAGTCAGGGTGGCCGTGTGAGGGGGGATGAAGCGGGGTGAGGAGGAAACTAGCTGCTGGTGGCCCTGTGACGTGAGGCTGCCACATGTTTCCCAGGGGCGGGGGCTGGAGGGTGAGGAGCAGAGATTGTTGGAGACACAGGCGGGGCACACATATGCACAGGGGTTATACCTCCCACCTATAGGGCCCTCATGCCCAAAGACCCTCTGTCCCACACAGACTCACACAGACACGGGGTCGGACCAGAGCTTGCACTGGATTGACACCCTGGTGTCACACAACCATGCAGAGGACTCCCAATGTCAGCTAGACACATGCACGGTCTAGCTTTCTCCCAGCTGCACAAAGCAAACAGTGTAAACATATCTGCACACACACACACACACACACACACAGAGACAAAGACACACAGGGCCAGACACAGCTGAACATAGGCGTGCACAGACACTCAAAGGCACCCAACTACACACACACACAGGCCAATGTCCACTCAGTCTCGGTCAGACAGACAGACCCTGCTCCCCACCACAGGTTGGGCCTCTGGCCCTCGGGCTGCCCTGGGAAGGTGGGCAGTGGCCACTTCCTCCTCCTGCACCCTGTGGTGAAGATGAAGGGCTCCTGTGGCAGAGGGAGGAAAGGTTTGTGACTACCATGGTCCCCACCCAGGTGGGATGGGGCAGGGCAGAGAGCCCAGGGGTCTGAGGCTGTGGAAGGGAGTGGATGGTGAAAGGCTGGGTTCTGGGAGGGCCTTGTCATGGCACAGGGTGGCACAGGGTGAGACCGGGCCCCGCCCACCACCCAGGGGCAGCACCTGCCCCACCCCTCCCAGCCCTGCGGCACATCTGGCCTGTCTGGAGCTGGAACGGAAGCTTGGAGCTCCATCTGCCAACAGCTGAGTGATCTCAGGCAAGTCCACTCCTCTGCCCCTCTGGGCCTAGCTTTCATCATCGATACCAGAGGCTCCCCCATTTTTTGACCACAACCCATAGTAAGAAACACACTGCACCTTGCAACCAGAAGATGATGCAGAAAACCAACATGTACAGATACCAGGAAAAAATGTTTCATGGAGCAATCTTTGCCCTCAACCTGGGCAATGCTCTGTGATTCTGCTGTTCTGTTTCCTTTTTGGAAGTACCAGAGGCAACCCCCTAACCAAATCCATGACCATTGCTCTCTATCTCTGACAGTTTGGGGTTAGTTCGAGATTTAGAGAGAGCCTAGGGGAGTTAAAAGTGTTGGTGCAGTCTAGAATTTCACACCCACCAAATGTCGACCATCTGGGTGGCAGGAACCCATTCTACAGGTGGTGATGCTGAGGGCAGAGCCCTTCAGGGGACCAGCCCCACGTAACACTGGCCAGGCCTCTGGCCCTGCCAACATCAGGGTATTGTGGGTTGCCACTTCCCTTGCAATTTCTGTCAGAAATGAAGGGAAAAAATTGTGATCACTCTGATTTGATTTTGATTCCAGTCACAAAATAAAGGGAACAACATGTCAGGGTGGTGATGAGGGCAGCTAGCAGGAGGCCAGGGTTGTTTCTGGCTTCTCCTTGGTGCTAGGGGATATTGCTGGGTTTTGCAGAGATGGGCTGGGGTGCAGGTAAGGAAGGGCAGGCCCAGCATCTGGACCTCATGAGCACCGAAAGACAGCTGGGCTCTGCAAGGCTCCGAGGTGAGGGAAGTACCACTCATTCCACTCCTGAAGCTCCTCTAAAGACCACTAAATTCCCTCTCCTCCCCGGCTCCGACCTTACTCTGAGACTATGATCCATTGACTGCTAGACTCAGGCTGGTGTTGGAGCCCCTTCTGTGGTCACGCGGGACTCTTATCAGAACAGCTGTCATGTGTTGAGCATCTGTATTTTATCTCCATTTTCCACTTCCCATCCCAGGACAGCCTTATGAGGCTGCTGTTATAGCGTTTCTGTTTTCAGAGGTGAAATCAAGGCTCGGAGGTAAAAAGTGAGCTGCCCCAGACCACAGAGCCGGTCAGTGGTATGGGCAGATTCGAACCCAAGTCTGCCTGGTGCCACCACCAATCTAACCTTACATGGCCCAAAGTTGACTTGCAAACCCTCAAGGGTTTTGAGGTGTTTTTGCCTTTAGGGACAAGACATCCAATTGCTTGGGCTATGTCTATCTGTTTTGACACCCTCACTAGTCCTGGACTTGGGACCTACTTTCTGGGCCCCAGTCCCCTACCCAAGCCCATCTGAGTATGCTCATTTCCCAGGTGGGAGCCACAAAGCAAGGGGCTGAGAGCTGTTGCTGGTGGGGTTTTCACAGAACTGAGTTTCTAGCTGGGGACAGGGAAAGGGTGGTGCAGGAAGGGGGGCCTGGTCTGGGCAGTAAGGGGGGGTGCCCAGGAGTGCTCAGTTTCTGGGTCATTGGTCTTGGGGAATTCCCCGATGCCCAGAGAGCTGCTTACCTGGTGAGTAACTGCTGCTGGCTGCCCACACAGGATGCCTGACTGTAAGGGGACCTCCCCCAACCCCTGCCAATGGCCACTGCCATGGGGCCCTTTCTCCTGAGTGCCCCAGGGCCCAGGAAAGAGACAGACAGACAGGCAGGGGGCTGGCTCCCGCCCCCTCATCCCCATGGGGCTCTGCAGGGGGCGTCTGGTGATTCAAGCCCCTCTGAGCAGAGCTGTGTCTCCTTCCTTCTCAGATGGGGCCTGGGGGTGAATCAGCTTCTGGGGGCGGTGAGGCCGGGTCAGCTGTTGTCCTCAGCTCAGGCCTGGGATGGGGGTGGTGAGGGGCCTTGGGGCAGTGACCACACTGCCATGCCAACCCCCCTTGATCTGTCTGATCTTTCTGGGGGTGCCCCTGAGACAGGAGGGGGATTGAGAGGTCCTTCCACTGTTCTGCTCTTCTGGTCTTAGCTCTGAGTGTGCCCAAGTGTCCTCATCTGTCAAATGGGGACAAGAACCCCCACTTCACAGGGAAGTCCATACCATCAGTGCTGACACAGAGAAAGAGAAGGCTCACTGGGAGCTCAGAGCTGTGCTGAGCCCTGAGCCCTCATAGCAAACTTGATGCGTAGGTAACATGATTCCCATTTCACAGATGACAAGATTGAGGCCAGGAAGTGCTGACTCCCACAAAGGCATCCAGCTGCTAACTAGCAGAGCCAAAAAGCTCCAACCTGGCTTTGAATGAGGCCAAGTGCATACTTCCAGCCACCAGACCTCCCTATCTCCTCTCCATGAGAGATTTGGCACAGACAGGTTTGGAAACTATAAAATGCTTTCATAAAATACTTAGCATGGACTCTCGGTATAACCCTGAGCCAGGTGCTGTCAAGAGTACAAATCAATCTCAGACTCCATTCAATCCCTCAAAGATCGAGGAATAAGACTTGTCCTCACTTAAAACAATAGCAGGCAGGCCAGGGCAGACAGGAGCTTGTGGGAGGCAGGGGAGGCTTCCTAGAAGAAGCCAGCCTACATGTCCCTGCATAAGCTTTGGGGATCACCGTGCCCTGCAAGCCAGAGGCCTGGGCTCCAGACTTGGCTCTACTGTTAGCTCTGTGTGTGACCCTGGGCAAGCCCTTCACCTACCTCTTTGAGCCTCAGTTTTCCCACCTGAAAAATAAGTAGCTGTGACATTCTAGAAGAGACTTATGGATGGCAGATCAATATCAGCAGGAAAAGAGGGGCTGGGTGGCCACATGGGCCAGTGCCAGTGTGCACAAGAGAGACCATTGCGGGGCCCTGCAAAGGCCAGGGACCAGCCTACATGCTCACTTCCCAGAGAGAGGAAATGAGTGAGTGTTCAGAGACAGCACCTCTGGGCCCTTGCCTGGCAGCCCCTGTCCAGCCTGACGGGGGGCCTATGTGGGCCTTAACTGTCCTTCCTCTCCTTGAGGCTGGTCAAACTCCCAGCAGGCCCAGTCTGCAGAAGCCTGGGACATGCTGAGGATGAAGTCACAGCTGGAAGGGGCTGAACTGGGGCTGCCACTCCAGGGTGGGGCCTGGGGTTATGACCCTGGGAGCAGGCAGCCAAGAAGGGAGGATGCCTTGTGTGAGGGAGCTGGGGGGACACACACACACACACAGAGCAGCAGCATAGAGAGGGAGGGGAGGAAACAAACTCCCAGAGACCAAAGCTGGCCTGGAGCACAGCCTGGGCGGCTGGTTCCTAGGGGGCCACAGCCACGTTTCAAGCAGCTCACAGGCTTGCGGTTCACAGACCCTGCCTGGCCTCCCTCCCCAAGGCCCGGCACAGGTGATGCCTGGGCATGAATAGGAGGGGGAGGCTGGACCTGGGGTACCAAGGGGCCCAGAGCACTTGGGGAGCACGAGCCAAGTCAGGTACCGTGACAGGGGAAACTGAGGCACGGGAGGGGCTCGTCAGGGCTGGGGTGTCCGTGCCTTCTAGATCCTGTCCTCACTTCCTGTTTGTGTGCGGTGGGGCTGAGATTAAATGGAGATTGGGGGTGGATTATATGGCTGATGTGGGCTGGGGAGGCAGAAAGTGGTGCCAGATCCTGGAAGTACACTCAGAAGGGTGGTGCGGGGGGGACAGGGGGATTCATGGATGGGGCCACAGTGTGGAATTAAGGATCCACAGTGGGGCCTTGGTCATGTGGATTTAAGGGGCCACAGTGGGGCCCCAGTCACGTGGATTTAGGGTCCACGTCAGGCCTAGTTAGGTGACAGGGGTCTGGGCAGTGTGGAGGTGGAACTGATCCAGAGTCCGTGTATTGGAGATGCTGGGGCGGAGGGGAGAAAAGGGTGGGTGAGCTGAAATGTCCTGAGCTAGGCCAAGGAGGGTGGGCTTCCTGGGGGTGGGCCCTCCACGGCCCCCCAAGGAAGAGACAAGATGCAGGGAAGCAGGAAGCAGGAAGGCTCTACTGGCCTCTTTCCTGCTGGGAAGTGCCATTCTTATCACCCCATATCTGAGGCCCTGCAGGGAGAGCATGAAGGAGCAAGAGCCTGGATAGGACAGGATCTGTTGGGGGGGGGGGGCAGCAGGCACGAGGGCTCCGAGGGCTCAAGGGCACAAAGGCTCGTCCTGGCACAATGAGGGAGGAGCGAGTGGCTGAGCAGGTCTGGGATGTGGCAAGAGGCAGGATCGGGGGCATGGAGGGTGGCCGAGGAGGGCATAGGGGTAGAGTCAAGCAAGGCTGCAGGAGCTCCCTGGCCTTGGAAAACTAACTCTTCCACCTTGACCTTAGGTCAGGGTCAGGCCGGAGCAGAATGAGACATCTTCTGGTACTAGGTGGGAGTGGGGGCTAGGCAGCAGCATGACCCCAGATGTAAGTCATGTTGTGTGTGGCCAGCACTCCTTTACCTCATGGAGTTTTTTTGGTTTTACTTTTTATCGCCTTTCACAGAGGAGGAGTGGCTGCACCCACTTTGCCCTGCTCCCCACCACTCCTTCCTGCCCATCTTCCTCATTCTGGAATCTGCCTGGCAGTGGCAGACACTGGAAATGGTGACTTCCAGAAGCACCTGTTGGGGGCTGCCATCATTCTCTAAGGCTGAGCTCCAAGGGGCTTCCAAGGCAGGTCTGGGAGGGACTGACCATGTTTTAGTTCTCCTAGCTACCCCCTAGCATCCCCCGGAGGAAAACAGGGTCTGATTTTGCCAAGTCTCCCCCAGTCTCTGCTTTGGGTGTCCCTTTCAGAATGAAAAATGCTGGACCACCTTTTCAAAAATTCCCTTGCCGACTGTCCTCAAAGAACCAAGTCACAGCTACCCCACCCGCACCCTACACCTTCCTAGCCCAGGCAGCAGTGGTCAGCAGTGCAGGCACACTGATGGTGCTCCCGAGGCTGACACTCTGGGGTTCTGGGCAATGCGTTCCCCTTGGAGCCCCTCTGCCCGGTACAATGGGCAAGTTGGACCAAGTTTCCTCTGGGGTGGCGTCCAGCACCCATGTACAGTTCTGCTTTATTACTGTCCAAAGTCCAAGCCTGGCCCCAGCCCCTCTTCCTGGAGCCTCCTTCTCAGCCAAGCCCCAGCCTGCCTGCTCCCGCTGACCCCCAGAGCCCCCCAGTCAAGGGGCCACAGGTGCCAGCTTCCATCTGCTTGTCCAGTGTCTCTTCACTCCCCAAACCCAGGTGAGTCAGGGCCATCTGGGGCGACCACTGCTGGGGACCCTGCTGACTCCGCCTGGGGCCCCCTCACCCTGACATGCCCATCTTTAAACAGTCCCAGGGCAAGCCACTCAGGAAAACCGCAGGGCATTTTGTCGAAGGCTTCATTATAATTTTATCAATCAGATTCTTAGAAGAGGGAAAAAGTCTGCTCTCCCCACCCTCCCTCTCGCACTCATCCCCCCTCCCCCTTCACTCTCACTTTCTTTCATTCATAATTTCCTATGATGCTGCACCTCAAACGACTTCCTGCACTGGGGATCCCGGCTAAATATAGCTGTACTCTTTCTTACAACACAGGCTCCAGTATATAAATCAGGCAAATTCCCCATTTGAGCATGAACCTCTGAAAACTGACGGCATCCGAGATTTCCTCCAAGGCCCTCTGGAGTCCAGCCCATAATGAAGGTCTTGGCGGCAGGTAAATCCACCCGCCCCGCACCGGCTTCCGCGTCCCCGCAGCGGGAGGTGGCGGCAACTTGGGGCACTTGGCGAGTGCGATCGGGACACCCACCCGCTGCAGACACACAGACGCTTGGGGCGCCCGCGCAGCGCCCGGGCCGCCGGAGGCGCTGGGTGGCGGCCGGGAGCGAGTGCAGCCACATGGTCTCGGGCACCGCGCGCCCGCCTGGCCAGCAGGTTGGCAGCGTGGGAGGGGGTAGCTGCAGCCTTCCTCCTCCTCCTCCTCCTCCTCCCTCCCGCCACTCTCCCGTGTTGCTCTTCCCTCTCTGCTTTCTCCTGGATTCATCCTGCGTCTTTCTTTTTCTTTCTTTCTTTCTTCTTTCTCTTTTCCAACTGCGTCCTGGGCTGCTCCCTGGGAGGGGTGCGCCATCTGAGCAGCTCGCAAACTCTGGCCTGGGACTGGAGCAGGTGCCACCTCCGTCTGCTCGTGCCTGGATAGTGTGCGGTCTGCACTAGGTGAGATGGGGGTATGGAGGGGATCCCCTAGCCACCTCCCAGCCTGAGCAGTGTCTGAGGATGCTGAGATGAACAGGGGACCCAGGAGAAGTGACTTGCGGCTGCCACCAGCCCTCCTGTTCCAGCAGAGGGATCTTGGCTAGGGATCTCCAGCCTCAAGGGTCACTGCCCCCCCACCCCCCACCCGTCCCTGCCACCCTCAGGTGCCTTCAGCTTAGTCCTAGAAAAGCTGGTCTGAGGGAGCCTGGCGAGGGGGAGGCACCCCCCCCCATCTCCCCCAGTTGCCCTGGAGAGAGGAGTGAGCCCAGACAGGCCCATGCAGCTCCCAGCTCCCTGTCACCTTTCACTTTCTTTCCTCCCACCCACCTGGCTGCCTGTGGTGTGACCTTTTCCCCTTTGTCTTTCCTCCTGCACCATTTCCTCTTCCTCCCCAAGGCTGGGTAAGGGGGTGGCATGTGAGACCCCTGGATCTCTAACCCAGGGGCCTGGGGCAAGGGAACAGTAAACAAGAGGGATGAGCATGTAGAGTCCTGGGCTGCCCAGAGCTGAGGTGGCAGGAAGTTTTGAATGACAGTTTGGGGTGGAGAGTGGGGACAGACCTGCAGAATAGAGATGAAGTTGAGGGTTCTACATGGTGGGAATGGCCACATCGGGGAAGGGCAAATGAATGAAGGGGAGGGTAGGGTAGCAGAATGAAGGGGAAGCTGGCCCAGGGAGCCCATGGACACCTCGTTTGGGAGACTTAGGCTTCAATGAGCCAGTGGGCAGGAAGCCATGCTTAGGAACCAGCCCATTCTGGAAGGTAGAAAGGGGAGCCTCTTTTGTCCTGCACCTACTGGGCCTAGGGAGAGAGGCCAGGAGACCTTGGAGCATTTGCCTTCCTGAGAGAAAGTCTGGGAAGTTGGGATCCACCTGTTCCCCTTCCCCAGCTTCCCACTGATGGGAACAGCTGGTGTCCTGCCCCTTGTTCTTTCATCCCAGAAGAGAGCAGGGTGACCAGGTGCAGTGGCTCACACCTGAAATGCTAGTACTCTGAGGGGCTGGGGCAGGAGGATCCCTTGAGCTTGGGAGTTCAAACCAGACTGAGTAAGAGCGAGACCTCCATCTCTACCAACAATAGAAAAATTAGCCGGGGGTTGTGGCAGGCACCTGTAGTCCCAGCTACTGGGGAGGCTGAGGGTGTAGGATCACATGAGCCCAGGAGTTTAGGTTGCTCTGAGCTGGGCTGAGGCCACAGCACTCTAGCCTGGGTGACAGAGTGAGCCTCTGTCTCCCCCTCACCCCCCCAAAAGAGAGTAAGGAGGGACAGAAAGAGAGAGGGAGACAGAGTTGCCATGGAGGGAAAACAGGGTCCAGGTAAGACAGCTACAGGAATGAGAGGGATATGTGTCCTTTCACTTGAGCGCCCTGTCCAACCTGGTGTGCCTTTTCGTACCTTTCTATTCATGGATCCTTCCTGCCTGTCCCCAGGAGTTGTGCCCCTGCTGTTGATTCTGCACTGGAAACACGGGGCAGGGAGCCCCCTCCCCATCACCCCTGTCAACACCACCTGCACCACACGCCACCCATGTCACAGCAACCTCATGAACCAGATCAGGAATCAACTGGCACAGCTCAACAGCAGTGCCAACGCCCTCTTCATTCTCTATGTGAGTCACCCCTGGGCCACTGAGGAGGGTACACAAAGGGGGCTTGCCAATGTCACCTGAGCCCTGGGCTGAAGGGACCCTTTTGGAGTTAGAAACAGAGAGTGAGTGGGGAGGGGGCTTGGTTGGACCATGCCAGACTTCCGAGGCCTTTTCCTTACGGTTTTCTGAGGTGCCCTGTCAGTGAGGGCTGAGCTGGGGTGCAAAGAGGGTCCCAGCATTTCTAGTCTTTCAGGAAAGCAAGAAGCTGACAATGAGCAAGTGGAGGGCAGGCAGGGATCTCAGAGCACTGTGTAGACAGTGTGCTATGAGTGTTGGGCATGAAGGGACCCCTAAGAAAAGTGTGACGAAGCCAGCGGAAGCAAGCATGTGCATGTGTGTGGTGAGGTGCTGTGCTTTCTTCTCTGTCCCCTATGATCATGATAGTGATAATGATGACCATTCGCATGGTGCAGGCCTTGCTCTTCAGCAAGGGCACTCACACTAGAATTATTTCTGGTTCTGATGACTATTCTAGATGCCTACAGGGCAAGGAATTGGGTCCCCATGTCACAGGTGGGGAAACTGAGGCCAGAAGTACTTGTCCAGAAGGTTGGTGGCAGGATTAGGACCCTGACCCCTGACTTCTCTGTCCTTCTGCTCCTCAGTACACAGCCCAGGGGGAGCCATTCCCCAATAACTTGGACAAGCTGTGTGGTCCCAATGTGACGGACTTCCCGCCCTTCCACCCTAATGGCACGGAGAAGGCCAAGCTGGTGGAGCTATATCGCATCATCGCATACATGGGCTCCTCCCTGGGCAACATCACCCGGGACCAGAAGATCCTGAATCCCAATGCCCTCAGCCTCCACAGCAAGCTCAACGCCACCGCGGATGTCATGCGGGGCCTCCTCAGCAACGTGCAGTGCCGCCTATGCAGCAAGTACCACGTGGCCCATGTGGACGTGACGTATGGCCCTGACACCTCGGGCAAGGACGTCTTCCAGAAGAAGAAGCTGGGCTGTCAGCTGCTAGGGAAGTACAAGCAGGTCATTGCAGTGGTGACCCAGGCCTTCTAAGCGGGATGTCTTGAAATGTGCCATGAACCAAGGGATTTCGGGATCAGGATCCAGATGTGGGGAGCTCCCAAAAGTTGGCCAGGGCCCAAGGGCAATGCTAGACCAAAATGGGGGCTGCTGGCAGACCCCAAGGTGTTCCTGGCTGGCCCACTCCACTCTGGGTGGGCTGTGATGAAACCGAGCAGAATCGAAACTTCCATAGGTAGGGCCTATATACAGCACCAACTCCAAGAAGGGGCCCCTTCCTCTGGGAGATGGCAACCAGGGTGTCAGACTGACAAGGTGGGTAGGGGCTGGACTTCTGCCCCCTCTTGTCCTCTTGGCCCCTTGCTTACTTTGTGCAGTAAGCAAACTGCACAGGTTATCTGTAGCAGGCATAACAGGGTGCGACAGCAGCCTCCAGCAAATGACCATTGTTGTGCCTTTGCTGCCCTATGGGGTAGGCTTTGGAAGTCTTGGTGGACACCAGGGTGGGCCAGAGGGGCTGGGATCCCAGAGGACTTCTTGTCCTCCAGAAGTTTGCTAAGTGGAAGACAGAAAGAACGTCTGGGGTGGAATGCTGTCTTCTCTCAAGCTCAGGCCTAAAGACTGTTAGGTGGAAGGTTCTAGAAGGAGGTCACTGGTGTGCTGGCTTTTTGGGAAGCAGAAAAGCCACTTTCAAGCTTGGGAACAAGGAAGACACCAGAAGGAGAGACCCTAGAAGGTTTGGTGGGCTCATCTTCCTTGTCCCTGCTGTCTTCCCTGCAGCCTGGGACAGCCAGGGTCTGGTAGTCACCTGGAGGTGGGTTTTTGCAGGTGGGCAGGGCAGGGGCAGGTTGTGAAGTCAGGTGAGGAGGTTCTGGGGACACCCTAGAGTCTTCCTCCTGGGCAGGATCTTTAGGAGAAGGACTGGAGGGCTCAGAGGAGCAGTTTATATCCAAGGCTCATGGAGGCTCTGTGAGGTCACATAAAGGTACTTGAGATGGCCTCTGGTCCCTAGTGCGAGGGGACAGCAGAACTTGAGGTCAGGATCTCAGGGAAGTCTGGGGTCCAAAAATGCTGTGTGTGTGATCCAGCTTAATTTCTATTTATTATGTTATCCTATTTATATTAACTTATTGGTGCTTTCAATGGCAAAGTTAATTCCCCTTCCTTGGCTCCCTACTCAACAGAATTATTATGCCAGATCCTTACACAGGAGCCAGGGCCAGGGCTTAGCAGACCCGGTCTGGAAGTTGATGATGTTACAAGTGGAATGTGGTGAAGCTCAGAGGAGTGTCAGGATCTGAGAGAACTCAAGGCCCAGGTCGGGACAGGAGGCCTGGCTATGTAACCCCAGTCCCACTGTGACTCGCTTTAGGGGAGTCAGGGCCCAGGCAGAGTAGCCAGATGCTTGTTTGCCTTGGCTCCAGGGGGCTGGTGTCCCACTGGCATTGTACAGCAAGGAACATCATTCTCTGAGCAGTGGACGAGGCGGTCTTAGCAGCCCACCCTGTCACTGTTCCCTTGCCCCCACCCTACCTCTGAACTAGCAGTTGAGGGGCCCTAGAACAATCCCCTTCACCCAGCATGCTCCCACATGGCAGGGAAGCTCCTCAGGTGGCCCAAACCCCCGCAGAGGGTGCAGGGGCCTGGCTGGACCCCGGGAAGTTGGGGCAGTGGTGAGGGAGCAGCTGCCCCCTGCTCTGAGAGGAGGAAAACAAGGCCTGAGATGCCTGGGATTCAGACCAGGAAGCTGTGATCCCTCCTGCTCCACCTCCTTCCCACTCCCACCCATGTCTGGGATCCCAGGCAGGGAACCCGATCCCTTCCTTTGTGCTGGAGCCAGGCAAGTAGACAAACGCCCTCTAGTCTGAGAGAGGGGAGGGATGGCTGCTGCTCAGAGTGAGCGGTCTGGGCCTGAGTGGGGCAGTCCTCCAAGTTCAAGATTATGGTACTAATTTCGGTACTTTACACTCACTTTGCACCTTTCTCTCTTGTTCTCTAAGCACTTTACCTGGATGGTGGGTGGGCAGACCCTGAGACCAGTGGGGGGGGGGGGGCGGGGAGGAGTTGTCCATCCCGGCAGCAAGACGAAGATGTGACCGTTCAAAAACATGGGCCACCTCACCCTTGTCCAGGGCTCAGAGGCTGTCCTCCTAACCCTCTGCTCCTTTGGACTTGGCATGGAGTTAGCTGCACTTCCCCAAGCTGGGTCTTGAGAAAGACACATGTGTCTGAAAACCAGAATCACTGTTCCGATGGCTGGGGGGCTACTGGCCCTCCTATCTCCTTGCCACCCCACGGATGCAGATGCTGTGCGGGGACCACCTAGCAGCCTCTGAGGGCTCAGGAAGCAGAGCATCTCCTTCTTGCTGTCCACAGCCACTGGCTCCGTGACGCCCTCCTGCCCAGCCTGGACTCAACCAGGACTCAGCCCCTCGGCACATCTTTAGCACTGGCTGTCAGCATCAAGGCTGTGCAGCATCACTGGATCAGGGAGCCTTTGTGTGAAACAGCGTTTTGGGCTGGAGAGCTGTACTTTTGTTCCTTTTTCATCTGTTCTTGTTGGCCACACCATCCCTGGGACAGAGGCAGAGGACAGGGCAAGACAGTCACTTTGTAATTTATCAAGAGAGAACTATTGGGGCCCTTATTTATTATTTAAAAATGTAAACAGAAAAGCACTGCTAGTTTACTGTCTCTCCTCCCTGTCCTCCTTGTCTTCCCCTTTGTCCCTGGCTGGGGGACATCCACCCTGACCCAAGCAACCCAGCTCTGCATAGCTGGCTCACCAGAGAATACACGGCATAGCGAGTTGGAGCCCCAGAATCCAGCAGGGTAGCAACTTCTCTTCAGATGGTACAGATGTATCTCCATTTCCCCACCTCATCAGGGTCCACGTGCTGGCTCAGTGGGCCCACCATGTGGCCTTAGAAGTTTCCCTCCTGCTTTCCGCTGAAAAGGACTTGGCCTTGGATAACAAATTCCTCTTTGATGAATGTACCCTGTGGGGATGTTTCATACTGACAGATTATTTTTATTTATTCAATGTCATATTTAAAATATTTATTTTTTATACCGAAGGAATACTTTTTTTTTTTTTTTAAGAAAAAAGAGAAATGAATAAAGGATCTGCTCTTGGCTGGCTCTTCTGAGTGTATTGATGTGTATAGACAGGCTCGAAGGTGTACAATGGTCCCCATCCTGGGCACCAGCTCAGCACAAGGCAGGAGGGAGTGCTGGCATCCACAGGGGTGGGTGGGCAGAATTTTGACCCAGGCAGGTGAAGACCATGGTATGCCACCAAAGAAAGGGGTGGACTGCTCAGAAACGGGGAGAGTGTTTCTTGATGTCTTAGCTTACTCATTACCGGGCCCTCACCTAACTCCCATAGAATCATTCCCATTTACCAGATTAGGAAACTGAGGCTCAAAGAGAGGAAAACACCTGCTCACAGTTACCTGAAATGCTTAGAGCCACTCCTTTGCCTACAAATCTCATGCTCTTTCCCTACCTGGAACTTCAGGGACCTAGAAGATACCAGCTGCTTAGGTCTCTGACACTCAGGCCTGGTTCACTCCAGAGCAGGATGTGGAGCAGGGTTCTGCTCAGAATCACACAGGATGCTGGGGCCAGAACCAAGGATGACTGTGCCCACCCTGATGGTTTTTCTGGACCTAAGTAGCTCTCCCACAAGGGACATGCCATCCCTCCTCCTGCTTCACCCTCAGAGACTTCGTTCCACTGCAACCTTCTTCCCGGCCTGCTGGAGCCTCTTCTTTAGGGAACTTGAGGTTAGAACTTGGAAGGGAAGCCACAGACACTGGAGGTCTGGAGTGGCCCCAAGCGTCTCCCTGTGCATTGCTCTGGGGGCTGGGGTTGGGGCTCCCCAGCTGAGGTTCATCTTGGGGATCTGGCAGTCTTTCAGAGAGTTACTTCTTCATTTTGTGGATGTTGGTCAGGTTCTGTGCCAGATTCCAAAGATGAATAGGACACGGTCCATAGTTCACAGGCTGGTAGGGACAATCAGTAACCCCCTGCAGGAGGACGTGCGTGCTGGACCAGGTGCGTAGCAGGTGGGGAGTTCGGGGTGGGGAGAGCATGACCCCAGGAGACAGGAGGGGGTTGGGCTGTGGTCCCCTCTGCTCCCTCTGCAATGAAGGCCCTGGACAGGAGACATTGGCTTCACCTGGGAGCTGATTAGAAATGTAGGATCTTGGCCTCACCCCCCCCCCAGAACCCGCCCTTTAACAAGATTCCGGGTGAGTTGTGTACACATTAAAGCTGGAGAACAGCCACCCTGCGCTTTCATCTCTCATTCTCCCGAGTCCACAGCCAAGTGCAGATCACCAAGGCAGTCAGGGTGACAGCTGTTTCTGAGTCTTCCCCCCTGAAGTGCAGCTCCAGCGTCTCCTGCCCCTCCGGGCTGGCTGGGGCCCTCAGCCACACCCCTCAGTAGTCCTCCCAGTCCCAGCTGCCCAGGACTGGAAACACCCCTCCCTTCTACTCAGGGGAGACCAAGTTGAAGCGTTTCAAAAGAAACCTTCACTAGGAAACTAGAGCGAAACAAAACAAATGCCAAAGTACAGAAAGGGAGGGAATTATGGGGATGTCAGATCCTAACTGAGGCTCTGTGGGGCTCAGGAAGGGGGGCAGGGACTAGAGGTCTCTCCCTGTCTCTGTCCGGAGAATTCTCCAGACTGAGAGAGGGCCCTGCCCTGGCCAGAAAGAACAAAAGACCGTTAATTGGCTATTGGGTCACCTTCCAAAGAAGAGGCCAAAAACAATCATTTCACCAGAGGAAGGAAGGCCTGTGCTCTGCTGGGAGAGTCCTGCCCCTGAGACTGGGGTCCTTGGTCTGGCTGGTCTGGCCTGGCTGCACCACATGCATGGGACCAAGCCCCTCTCTGAGATCAGTTCTCTTATCTGTGAAATTGCAATAGTCAGTGATGGGCACCATCCTATTTGCCTCATAAGGAGCCAACAAATAGGGAGATAGAAACACCTTGTGAATTTGGGGCACAGCCCTCCCATCCACAGATGAAGATGAGCAAGGCAGAATGAATCTCAGACACCCAGCTCCCTCTTTGCGGGGGAAAAGGGGTCACAGAAACCCCCCCTGTGAATACGGAAGGAAGGATTCTGACAGCCCTGAGTTCAAAGCCACCACCAAGTTGACAGGGAGGGTGTAAGCAGGATGTACAAACATCCCAGCTGATTGATCCTGATGGTAATTTGAGTCTTAGGCTCAGAGGACTCCTGGACAGAGAAAACCCCTGACCTCAGGCATATGGTGAGTCAACTGGAAAGCCCAGATATCCAGTGGAATCTTCTCCCCTCCTGGCTCTCAGGAATTCAATGGGACATGGGACCCCCCACATCCCAAGGGGACAAATCACCAACATCCATCCTGTGAGGGCGCAATTAGACCTGCACTTTATAGCTCAGAGAGTTTTTTCACCTGTCATGAGAACCTCCCAACCACTCTATGAGGCTGGGGTTTGGTTACTCTCTCCGTTCACAAATGAGGAAACTGAGGCCCAGGGACTATCCTGATGTCATCCAGCTTGTGAGAGGCGCTCTTGGTGTTTGTGCATCTTCATGGACATCACAGGTATTCACGGGTTAATAACTGGTAAAAGAAAGAATCTCCAGGCGGTGCCTGTGGCTCAAAGGAGTAGGGCACTGGCCCCATATGCTGGAGGTGGCAGGTTCAAATCCAGCCCTGGCCAAAAACTGAAAAAAAAAAAAAGAATCTCCCAGGTAACCTCTGCTCTAAGTCCAAATACAACACAGAAAGGGAAATAATTTATTATGCTAAACAGCCACACTTTCAGCAATAAATATTAATTTCATAATGGAACTACCATGTATTTATATCCCCATTAATAGTCCTATTTGTTGCAAACAACATGGAAACCAGCTTATAACAGAAGGTACATAATACAAATACTGATAAAATAGATACAGAATCAGGATCGGAGAAAATATAAACACAGAGAGAAAACTAAGACCACAGAGAGAAAGAAAATAATATTTCAGATCCCAAGGGGTTGTAGCTGTGATTACCACAGCTGAGCTTCAAAGTTGGCTCTGAAATTCCTGGCAGCTAAAAGAAACAGGGAAATGTGATCTTGTTATAAGATTCTTGTAATCAGAAAAGAAGAGTCTCAGGGAAAGAAGAGCCTGTCCTCGAACTGGGTTTGAAAGAGAGTTTCTCCCTGGAGACCTATAGTGGGTAGCAGTGGGTGACATGTTGGGCCCCCTCCTGCAGACATGACCTTTTGCACAGATGTGTGGATTCCTAAGGGCCTGTTCTGCAGCCTTCTTTGCAAAAGCTGGTGCCCAACACTCAATGCAGCCTGCTATACTTTGAATGTGTCTCTCAAATTTCATGTTTTGGAAATTTAACCCCAAATTCATATGCTGACTGGCAATGGGGCCTTTGGGAGATAATTGGGATCAGATAGGATAATTGGGGTGGAGCCCCAGTGATAGGATTGGTGGTTTTTTATTTTTATTTTTTGCAGTTTTTGGCCGGGGCCAGTTTTGAACCAGCCACCTCTGGTTTATGGGGCTGGTACCCTACTCCTTTGAGCCAAAGGCATCGCCACAGACTTGTGGCATTTTTTTTTTTTTGAGGTAGAGTTCAGTATGTCACCCTCGATAGAGTGCTGTGTAATCATAGCTCACAGCAATCTCAAACCCTTGGGCTTAAGATATTCTCTTGCGTAAGCCTCCCAAGTAGTTGGGACTATAGGCACCCACCACAAGGCCTGGCTAATTTTTGGTTGTAGTTGTGATTGTTGTTTGGCAGGCCCAGGCTGTGTTCGAACCTGCCAGCTCCAGTGTGTGTGGCTGGCACCCTAGCTGCTGAGCTACAGGTGCCAAGCCAGGACTGGTGGTTTTATAACAAGAAGGGAGACATACTCCCGGTCTCTCACTATGTGATTCCTTGCATCATGTAATGATGCAACAGGGAGATCCTCACCAGATACAGATGCCATGCTCTTGGACTTCCCAGCCTCTAGAACCGGGAGCTAAATAAACTTCTTTTCTGTATAAGTTATCTACACTGTAACATTCTGTTGGGGTAACAGAAAACAGACTAAAATAACATCTAATGATGGGGATTCTATAAGGGGCCAGGGTGACATAGGCACAAACTGGGGCTTTGGCCCAATCTAAGGATGGACTTTTGAAGGTGGGGCTGAGGTAGACTATGCCTCAGAAGCTTCCACCCTATCCCCAAATTTAAAAAGCCCTTTTTATTGATGAGGAGTTTCCACCCTCCTGGAAGAGCCTGTGAATGCTAGAAGGACAACAGATGGTCTATGAGGAATGCCATCAGGAGGGAGCAGGAAGGAAGGCACCATGAATAGGGCAGGGATTTGGGGATCGGTGGCCTTGAGTCTCTGCCTCAATCCAAGGCCTCACGGGTCCTCTGGAACCCAGATAGAAAGCCTTTTACTATTCACTGGCTCCAGCATCTAGGACACTTCCCCAGCCCCTCCTGCCCCAGCAGAGGCCCCAGTTCGAATTCATCCCTTTGACTTGGGAGAAGTACCATCCTGCCTTGGACTCACTTCAGGGGCCAAAAATTTCAATTATGAGGATGTGGTCAAGCCCTGCCCACTCCAGCCATACATCAACGACTGGGGGCCAGGAGAGGGGTGTGAAGAGAGAGTGTCTGGGGTTGTGGGGCTGGGGGTTGCAGGGGGAGAACCACAGATGAGCAAAGGGATGGGACGCAGTGGCCCAGTGGGGGTTAACTAAGCATAAAACCACCAGCCAGAGGAAAATATGTGTGAGACATTTTTGTAATTCCTAGCAGCTCAGTCCGGCTCCTGCCCAGACAGTCAATGAATCAAAGCTGGGAAGGGCTCTACCTGTCAGCAGGCCCTTTCCTGCCCCTTTCACCAGGGCCCCATCCCTTGGGACCCGGCAGGCCAGCTGAAACCCTTTCAGCCCCCCAGAAGGACCATTCTTGGCAGATGAGCAGCACGGCACAGGCAAGGGCCTGGTGTGGCGCATGGGTGCAGAATTTGGCATCCTCCTTTGCCTTTTCTCCTCATGCCCCCTCAGACGGGGGTATTGCCTGCATTGCCTGCTGCAGTGGGCTGAACAGCGACCCCCATCTCTCCCCCCCCAATATATGGCTGAGCCTAGTCCCTGAAACCTATGAATATGACCTTACTTGGAATAAGAATCTTTGCAGATGTAATTTAGTTATGGATCCCTGGATTTCTGGGTGAGCCCTAACTCCAAGGACAGGTGTCCTTATAAGAGACACACCAGGAGAGAGAGGAGGAAAAGGCCAGCAAAAGGTGGAGGCAGAGACTAGAGTGATGCGCCCACAAGCCAAGAATGCCTAGGGCCACCGGAAGCTGGAAGAGGCAAGGGAGGAGCCTTCCCTAGAGGGAAGCACGTCCCTACTGAAACCTTGATTTAAGACTTATAGCCTTAGAACTGTGAGAGAATAAATATCTATTGTTTTAAGCCACCTAGTCTCTGGTAACATGTTATGGCAGCCCTGGGACACTAGTGTACTCACCCTCACCTTTCCAATGTTTACTGTGCACCTGTGTCGAATCTGTTCAAACCAACCTCCACGTGGACTGAGGCCATCTCCTCCTCTCTACGCCTGTGCCACAGTCCTGCCACAGCCTTCAGACTCATGGCTCACTTCACTTCAAAAGCCTCAGTGTCCTGCCCAAGCTGCCAACAAAGTAAGGTGAGCTCACCCTTGTGGAGCATAGTCTAGTTCTCCACTTGAAGGCTGACTTGGTGAGTGCACAGCCTGGACAGCTGCCCAGGGCCCTCATGTAGAAGATCTCTGGGCTTATTTAATGCTCTGATGTCTTGGAATTCTGAAATGTCATCTGGACATGGTGGCTCATGCCTGTCTGTGATCCTAGCACTTTCGGAGGCAGAGGCAGGATAGCCTGAGCTCAGGAGTTCAAGACCAACCTGAGAAAAAGTGAGACCCAGTCTCTACTAAAAATAGGGAAAAACAACAACAACTAGCTAGGCTTGGTGCCCGTAGCTCAGTAAGTAGAGCGTCGGCCACATACACCGAGGCTGGTGAATTCAAACCTGGCCTGGGCCTCCTAAACAACAATGACAACAACAACAAAAAATGGCCGGGTGTTGTGGCAGGTGCCTATAGTCCAGCTACTTGGGAGGCTGAGGCAAGAGAATTGCTTAAGCCCAAGAGTTTGAGGTTGCTATGAGCTGTGATGCCATGCACTCTACCAAGGGTGACATAGTGACACTCTGTCTCAAAAACAAACAAACAAACAAAAAAACAAACTAGCTGGGCATCATGGCAGGCACCTGTAGTCCTTGCTACTTGGGAGGCTCAGTCAGGTAGATTGCTTGAGCTCAGGATTTTGAGATCAGTCTAAAGAAGAGTGAGACCACATCTCTACCAAAAATAGAAACTTAGCCAGGCATGGTGGTGCTTTCCTGTCATCCCAGGTACTTGGGAAGCTGAGGCAGGAGGATCACTTGAACCTAAGAGTTTGAGGTTGCAGTGAGCTATGATGCCACAGCGTTCTACCTGGGGTAACAGAGTGAGACTCTGTATAAAAAAAAAAGAGAGAGAGAGAGAAATTCTTAAATGTCTTTGAATAGGGGCCCAGTATTTCTACACATTACGTAGCTTGTCCTGACCAACTTAACCTTCCGGGTGCTGCTCCCCCACACCTGCTTCCTTTAGGCCATGGTAGTGGCTTGGAGGCCTGCTGCTCAATGTCATCTCATTTCACCTCTGGAAACCTTAGTTCTGGCTCTTCCCCTTGTCTAGAATTCTCTTTCTCCTTTGCCATGTGGAAAATTGTTTCTGGTCCTTCAAGACCCTTCTCAAATGTCCCTCATCCATGAAGTGTTCCTTGACTCCTTCATGTCTGACTCTCCTAAATCCTTCTTAGGTCCAACAGTATGTTTATACAAGGCTCTAGAGGTCTCCAAGTTCATCCTTTATATGATTATGATTCACAAGGACCTACTGTTTCTTTGGTGCCTACTATGCTCAGAGCAGATGCTCAGTACTGTACCCAGGTAAATTCTGTTTATTAAAGGCCTGTGCCAGGCACTTGACTGTATTAACACTGTGTAAAACAGGAAGGGCACAGATCCACCATGTCCACACCCCTGGGATCTTAGAAATACAGTATCTTGGCCCCACATCAAGACCTGAAGAATTGGAAGCTGCATTTCAGTGAGATTCTCAGGGTCTGACAGGAGCCGATGTAGAGTACCCAGCATAGGGCCAGGCTCTGACACGCCTGCATTTGAGTCCTGGGTTTGTCCTTTTCAGTTGTGGGAGGTTAGGCAATTTTCTTAAATTCTCTGGGCCTCAGTTTCCTGGTCTATCACATGTCTGCCATATGCCCACTATGTGGGGTGAGTAGGCCAGGCAGGCAGAGTCTAATTATTTGTGCATCCCTTCTGTTCTTTCCTACCCCAGCCCCTGCCCATAAGGGCCATCCATTCTTGATTATTTCTAGAACTCTCACGTGACCTCCCACCATGCTGATTCTCCTCAGGGAAACCTCCTGGAGGCCACAGAGGAGGTACTGGAGTGTCTCCACGACCCCAGCTCCTGGCTCTGGCTAGGGACTCAGTGCCCCCTACTCAGTTCACCTCCCCATCCCCCAGTGCCCCCGGGAGGTCCTGCTTCCCAGCAGCAGGGACCCCTGAGGGAGGCATTAGTGGAGGGGGCAGCGGGTGTGAGGTCAGCCCCACGTCAGCCCCTCTCGCTTTCCCCACCGTGGCTGGGAAGAGGCCGCTGAGCGGGTGCCAGCCATGGGGGAGGTCTGTCCCCTGTTCCTGGGCCAGACCACAGGCAGCCACGCTGGGCTGCAGCCAGTCTAGCAGGGGGAGGTGTTCTCAGCTCCCAAGCTCCTCTCTGTCTGGCCCTCGGGACCCCTCCCCTAAACCCAAATCTAAGCAGCCGCCAAGGGCTCTTCCAAGCAGGTGAGGTCATTGTCTCCACCAGACCAGCCTGACGCAAAGAAGTCAGCCACCCACATGGCAGGCTTCACGCAGCCCATGTCCTCTCTCCAAACCACCTCCTCTCCTGGCAGCCCTGGGCCCCCCGATTCTCTCCACTTAATTCCCTTTGAGGGGCCTTCAGGAATTGGACCCACACACCTGCCTGGAGGACAGAACTGAGCGAGCTGAGAAAGAAACGGGGGAAAGACAGTTTCCGGGACCATTTGAGTCCATGAAGACAGGCCCCGGAATACGCTCCTGGGATGATCTGAGGCACAGGCAGATTCAAGGAATCTCTGGCTCCAAGTGTCATTTGCTGCCTGTATAACATGGCTACGTGGCTGGTGTTTTATTCTATGCTCACAGTTAATTTTATCATGGCTTGGCCAAGACAAACCCTCACTTCTGAGTTTTGGGATTTCCCACATAGCTCCTGGTACTGCTCCAGATGCCAGAATGTTTCTGCCAAAGGCTTGAAGGAGGTTCGGGGCTTCTGGTGGGGAGGATGAGCCCCTTGAGGAGGTTCAAACCTCAGGTGGTCACAGTCAGTAGGTCTCAGTTGGAGGCGATTTTGCCTCCCAGAGGACTCTTGCAACATCTGGAGGTGTTTCTGGTTATTTCACACGACTGCCGGGGTGACACCAGCATCTCATGGGTATAGATCAGGGATGCTGCTAAACATGCTACAATGCATAGGATAGCCACAAAACAGAATCATTCAGTTCTAAATGTCCACAGTGCTGTGGTTGGGAAACCCTGGTCAAAATGAACCCATCCTTCAAGCTACCATCTCCCAGCACCTAATTTGCTGCCAAGTTATGGTGACATGTGAGACAAGATCCTGATCCCTAAAACTGATGGTCTGGTGCCTGAGCTTCAGAACTTGTTTGTGTGTGTGTGTGCGTGCGTGCGTGCGTGCACATGCACACTCACACAGGAACCCAAGAGATCAACAGCAATACAAGTTCATACACAGAAGCACTGGGCAGCTCCTGGAAAGCTCTGGGGGTGGGGAGTTGGAAGGTCTTTCCTCTTGGTCCCTGGCAGGGCTCCCCATTGCTGTGTGCCCTTGGACACAAAACTTGACCTTTCTGAGCCTTGGTTTCCACACCAGGAGGTGAGGCTGGTATATGAGAATTCAGACTTCAGACTGCTCTGGATTTGGAACCTGGATCTTTCCCTCAATTAGTTGTGGGAACTGGGACTTCTGACTTTTTCCCTCTAAGTCCCCATTTCCTTGCATGCACAACAGGGACCCTCACCTCACAGGGCTTCTGGAAAGACAAATGAGATAATACACGGAGGGCACCCAGCCCAGCGCCCCTGTGCAGTGGGCATTCCACAATGGTTGTTGTCCTCCTGTCCCTGTGAGGTTTACACTAGCCAGAGTCTATGCCAAGGGGACAGCAAACCACGACCTACCAGACGAGGGTCACAGATAAAACACAAAACACTGAATTTCAAATTTCCTGAATTTTGATTTGCTAAATCTGGCCAGCACCTGTTTTTGTAAATAAAGCTTTATTGGAACACAGCCATGCCCATTTATTTACATATTGTCTCTGGCTATTATTTTTGTGCTGTAAGAGAATGGAATAGGTGTGACAGAGACCTTATTGGTCTATGAAGCCTCAAATAGTATCTGACCCTTTGCAGAAAAAGCTTTTTAGAGCCCTGAAAATAATTGCCTGAAGATGGTAGATGTGTGTGCCCAGGGCCCACAGAGTAACAGTCCTCTTTTTGGGGTGGTAACTAGAGGAGATGTGTGCAGAGGAAGGTGGGTACTCTCAGTCACCCTGGGGACGCAGCCTGGAAGAGCCCTGGCCTGGGAGTTCAGGGGCCCGAGTTCTCAAGCTCACCCTTCACTGACTTTTAAATGACCTTGGGAAAGTCTTTTCCCTCTCCAGGTGCCAGTTCTTACTTCCTTCATGTGTTTGACACATATGTGTGTTTATAAAATGCCTATGATGTGCTAGATACTGGCTGGACATGGGTCTGTGCTCTTGTGGGCCTTCAATACAAGTTAGGGTGAAAGGTGATGAACAAGTTCATAAATATACAAGGTGGTGTCAGCTGGTGACAAAATGTCCTGGAAGAAATAATGAGGATGGTTTTCTAGAGCTGGGGGTGTAGTGGGGGAAGGAGGGTCATGTGAGGCACCAGGTGCTGATTTAGCTGGCTGGTTGGGGAGGTGATATTTGAGCAGGGACCTGATGGAGGAGGAAGAGCCTCAGTTTCCCCATCTGCCTCCTCCTTCATGCTGCCAGAGCTGCCTAGGGCAGGGAATTGTTGGCTCTGGTCAAGAGTCAATGTTTCTTCTTAACCCCTTTGGGTAAGACCCTGGTGAGAGGTGCCTGTCATCTCACCCTCTGGCCCAAGAGAAGGGGACATGTAGGGGTAGGCTCCCTGCAGAGGGCAGCTCAGACCACCTGTGCCACCAGCCACCCTTGGCAAATGGGCTAGAGGTCACTGCCAGCCATAAAGGACAGCCTTGGCTGGTGCCTTTCGAATCTCCCACCCACGTGCCCTTGGAGGTAGCAGACAGGGTCCAGGCCTGTGCAGCTAGAGGTGTGATGGTGGTCTACCCATACTCCCTGGGGCCCCCAGAATGCCCAGCCACATTATTTCATGCCCTACATTCCCCTGTCCCACACAGGCACTCTCAGATCTGAGTCATTCCATCCAGATCAGTTTTCTACTGGATTGATCCAGTGAGCGAAATGGTAACAATGATGACAAAGGGCTTGTCAGGGATGCCCCAGGGAGCCACCACGAGGTTGAACATTTACATTTTCACTGGGGCCTCCACTGACCTAAGGCAAGCAAGTGACTAATTGTGGAATTTCAGACACATGACAAGTTGGTGGAGGGTGAGGCCCCTTGCAATACAATGTTAAGAAACTGTCCCTTACAGGTGAACAGGGCTTTAATGTTTACAAACATAAAACTCATCTCAGAGGCATTCGTTTACTTAACTTCATAATAACTCCATTTGAGAAGCAGGTCTCATTTCCAACTTTCATCCATATATTCATTCAGGGCCCTCTGCTAGGTATTGAAGAATCCCAGGGTGAGAACACAAGATTCCTTTTATGGGGAGGTCATGTGCTCATTGCAATAAGAAGACAACTGTTGCATAGGAGGTAGTGAGGAGGAAATGGAGAGGTGTGGTAGGTAAATTGGCAAAGGTCACACCTGGGTCTTCTGGCTCCTGGTCTGCTTCTTCTGTACCAGCATTGCTCAACGTCAGTTCTGGTGTTCTCCATTCACAAGGGGGTTCATCAGTGTTCAAAGAAGAAAAAAAGACATTACATCAAAAAGAAAAAAATTGGCCAACATTGGGTGAAACAAAAACAAAAAGATGTTTTTGTAGCAAGATTTCTCAGAGCCTTTTAGGACAGTTTCATCCCACTCCTGCCAGACAAGGGAGTTGAGATAAACTTTGGGGGCACGGCCCATGTCACCGGCAGAAGGGGTCCCAGCAGAGATACCCCCGCCCACCCCTGGCCTCACTAGGTCTCGTCTAGAACATAAGTCAAGACTGAGGCCAGAGAAATCTCTCTAAATACACTAATGTATTTAGCACCTGATGCTACTACTGATGTAGCACCTGATTAAATCCTTGGTGGCTCCCTAGTCCCTTCAGGATCAAGTCCAGAGCCTCAGCCTGTGCTCTGCCCATCTCTCAGCCTTATTCCTGACCACTTTTCCCTTTAGGTGCCAGCAAAAACAAACTGCCTGTGGTCTCCAGGACAGGGTTCATTCCTGCTTCCCTGACCAGGCTGGAACATCCTTCCCAAGCTTTTGCCTCTGAGGGGTTTTATTCCTTCTTAGAGATGTTTCAACTCAGACCTCTTCCCTGAGAGAATTTCCCCCTGCACTCCTAGGCTGGCCTCTCCCCCCATGTCTATGTAATGATATTGTGTGTGTTTATCTCCCCAGACAAACTATGGACTCTTGTTTTAGCCTCCCAAGGCCTCAGAGCCATGCCGGGAACCACTGCACTGCTGGTGCTCACAAATATGTACTGATTCCTATGTGTCAGGACTGTTCTGGACATATGGGGCTCCCAGGGGAGAGCACAGGCCCATAGATTGGCTGTGTGACCTTGGGCAGGTTCCTAGACCTTTCTGTGCCTCCCTTTCCTCTTCTGTAGAATGGGGTAACTCTGATTCTATAGATGTGCAACACAGAACAAAATCTGGCCTGTACTAAATGACATGTGTGTTATGCTATGATGACAATGGTGGTTACAGTTTGGGGATCTCTGTGTTACCTGAGCCTCAGTACCACCAACTACAAAATAAGGTTGTTGAATGGTTGATCCCTGTAGTAACTTGAATGGTGGCCCCCTAAAAGGTATGTCTACGTCCTGGAACCTGTGAATGTGGCCTTATTTGGAAAAAGAGTCTTTTTAGGTACAGTTAAGGAACTCTAGATGTGATCATCCTGGATTATCCAGGGGGAACTTGTACCCAGGACAAGTGTCCTTATGAGAGAAAGTAAGAGAGAGCTCTGAGACACACAGAGAAGGCCACATGAAGACAGATGCAAAGGTTACAGTGATGTAGCCATAAGCTAAGGAACTCCCGGAGCCACCTTCTAGACGCCATCTGGAAGAGGCAAGGGGGGATCCTCCCCCGGAGCCTTCAGATAGGTGTGGCCCTGCTGTCACCTTGATTTTAGACTTCTGGCCTCCAGAACTGTGAGTGAATAAATGTCTGTTATTTTAAGCCACCCAGTTTGTGGTCATTTATTATGGCAACCGCAGGAAACTAATATAATCCCTAAAGGGCTCTCCCAGCTCCAACAAGAACAGCTTCAGAGATTCTCACAAATGTCAGAAATGTTCCCCATAGTCAGCCCCAGGGTCCCTGAAGCCAGAGAATTTGTTCCTCCTCTGAAGTATTGATCCTGAGACACTCGCTTTTCTTTCCTCATCATTCCTTTTTTTTTTTTTTTTTTTTTTAATTTGGCCGGGGCTGGGTTTGAACCCACCACCTCCGGCATATGGGACCGGCGCCCTACCCGCTGAGCCACAGGCGCCGCCCTCCTCATCATTCCTTAATGACCCACCAGTACCTTTGGCAGTAGTGGAAAGAATCTATCAAGCTAGTTCTTCATGAGAGGGAAGGAGGGAGGGGGTGGGGCCTTGGTATGTGCCACACCTTTTGGGGGCAAGACATGATTGTAAGAGGGACTTTACCTAACAAATGCAACCAGTGTAACCTGGTTTATTGTGCCCTCAATGAATCCCCAACAATTAAAAAAATATATCTAAAAGAAGAAATATATAGAAAAAATAAATATATAAGAAATTAAAAAAAAAAAAAGATAGTTCCTCATACCTCTTCCCCTTAGCACAGATTGTTCCCTCCGGGGGAAATGCTATTCCCTGCTGTCTTCATCTGTTACTTGACTACTCAGCCTTCAGACTGGCTCAGACATCTCCCTCTCAGAGAAACCCTCTTTTTTATTTGCTCCCACACCAGTGTCCCAGTAGAGTGAACTCTGGGCCCTTTGTCCCAGAGCCGTATCTTGATTCACATCTCTGTTGTCAGTGTCTAACTCAATGTCGACCCCAGAACAAAAAACATTCAACCCAGGTGCATTCCCAGGAAGGCAGGCTCCCATCTAACAGCCCCAGTTTTCAGGTTAGAAGTCAGATCAAAGTCAGATTTACTCTGACCATTTGGCGGATGGTGTGCGATTGTCCTAAGAGTGGAGCTGAGAACTCTGGTTTCAGCCTCTTGCCAGAGACTTCATCTCCCTGAGCTTCAGTTTCTTAATCAGTAAACAAGGGAAAAGAATGTATGGCAAACCTCAAAAGGATGAGAAAATGCTGTGAGGCTTTTCAAGGCTCTGGCCTTGTGATGGCTGCTCTCTTGGGGGGGTGGCCCCCATTGTTAGGCTGGGACCAGACCTAGGGTGTCTCCATTCTGGGCTCTGTCATCCAAATACAGAAAGCCCTGCCCGAGAGCACTCAAGTCCCTGGTTTCTAACCCTTTCTGGGGTAATGAGTTCTGTAAGTTTATCTTTGCTATGTACTGTAAATTCCTGTTTACCCAGGGACCCACAGAAATAAACAGAATGCTCAGATGACCAGAATTTTCCATCTCAGTATGTTCCAGGATGACCCAAGTCACAGCTATCACCCCCAGCCCTGCAAGACCCTAAGGGGCCAACATTGGGGTTCATTTTACCACTGGATGGTTACATAATCACAGGCCATAGCAGTTAGAAGGACTCAGAGAAACCTGGGAGCTTCAAACAGCTGTGGGGCTGAGAGGCGACCCAGGGCCACTCTGGGGATGGGTTCTACATGTTGGGATGTTGTGGGGCATTTCTTTTAGAAGCAGAGGGTTCTTTTGCTTAAAAACAAAATAAAAACACCCACAAGGTTTGGAAACCAATGTAGTTCAGATCTTCCTCCCTTTACAAAAGAAACCCACGAAGACAGCCCCATGCCTGACCATGTCCCTCATTCCTCCCAAAGTGCCCTCCTCCCAGCTTTGAAGAAAGAGACCAGCTTGGGTATGTGGGGTTTGGAGGACAAGGCTGTGGTCACCCTCCCTATCCAGGTCATTTCCTCCCTCAGGGCAGAGTCCTGCCCCCGCGTCCCCTCCCTCATCACTGGCTCGTGTCTGGGTCAGAGACTTGTGTACAGAGGAGCTGGGGGCACCCCAGGCAGCTTCCTGAAGGTGCATTCAGAGGACACAAGGGCTATGAAGCGAGGCAGGTGTGCTGACACCACTGAGCTGAACTCTCTGCCTCTGTCCCTCAGTACATGTGTGTCAAGTTCCTACAATGTGGAGACCCAAAGTTGAGTAAGAGCCAGCTGGCCTTCCAGGAACCTGACATCCAGTGGGAAGACAGACTTGGAGGCGCACAGACACCGTGCTGTTTAAGGGAGCAATACTTAAAAGAGGGAAGCTGTGAATGGGATGCGGGGAAGGAGGGCCTGCAGCAGAGGTGGCACTTAATCTGGGATGTCTGGAGGAGCTGGAGAAAGGCCAATCGGTCAGACAGAAGACCTAAGAATAGAGACCAATCCAGAAGGTTTCGACCTTAAATGAGATGATGCCTGCAAGACACTGAGCATCATTCAAGTCACATGGGGCCCCCAGAACGACAGTGCTTCTTGTGGTTCCTTGTGGAGAAGATGGAATCAGAGGATCTTAGGGGATCTGAAAAGTATTTAAGCCAGTAGTTCTCAGTCAGGGGCAATTCTGCTCCAGGGGACAATGTCTGAAAGCCTTTTTGGTTGTCACAGCTGGAGGTGCTTCTGGTCTGTAGGGTAGAGATCAGGCAGGCTGCTGGACATCCTCCAGTGCAAGGACAGCTTCCCTAGCAAGAGTGGCAGCTAGGATCACCTCTGAATTAGCTCTCCCAAGTGACAGCCCTGTCATTGGGGTTGCTCGACCTGTGCTTGAGCACCTCAGTGATAGGGAGCTCATTACCCCTCAGGCAGCCTGTTCCGTCTCTAATCAGATCAGAATGTTCTTTCTCGATGAGTTGAAGTCCCTTCCCCATGTTCCTATCACCTCCTGGGGCTATTGTCCTTATTCTGCCCTTGGGACAGCACAGAACAGGCCTAGTTCAGCTTCTACTTAAGAGGCTTTCAAATATTTGAGGACATCTTGTGAATCTTCCTGCTCAGACTGAACACCCTTCATATGACACAGGGAAGTTTGACTTGGGGTGTGGGCGTGGTCTTCTGCCTGTGAAAAATGACAGAATCTCATGACTCCAGCATGGGAGCCAACAGGACCAAGGGAAAGCAGAAGAGGCTGGAGGTGATGTCCAGGCCCCCAGGAGCCCACCCTAGCTCTCCTAACTGCTGTGCAACACCGCTTCTCGGAGCCTCAGATTTATCTCTGAGCAGATGAGTCTAAGAACACCAGCCTGGGCTCTCTGGCTTGGTGCCGTGAGACCCAGATGAGGGGACAAATGGGAAGATGATCAGGAAAAGCGAAAACACTGCTAGAAACCATACAAGAGGTTAATACCATCACACCCGTGATCTGCCCTTCCCTTAGATTTGCATCGTAAACCAAATGTGTGATCCTCTACCTCCCTCCAAGAGAATACCTGGTACTCGCTGATCACAGAGCCTGAGCTGCAATAGTGAGCCTCATTTTACAGATGAGCAAACAGTGGCTCAGGGACTGCAACTCAGACATGGCAGGGCCAAAACTGAAGCCAGGTCCTGTGGCCTCAAATTCGGGGACCATAAATGCCAGAGCCACACAACTCAGGAAGGCCACAGGGTGGGGGGGAAGGAAGACAGAATAGAACTAAGCACATGGGGGGCTGAACAGAGTCACCAGGGACTGTCACCAGGGTCTGCTCCTTCACACATACACTTCCTCTGCCCCTTCAAAGCCACCTGTAGTTAGGTTCACTGACCCCAACAGGTGAGGTGGCTGTGGGCTGTGGGCCGTGGCTGGTGTGGCCCACACTCCGGCCCCGGCTTCTCTTTCACACCTACCGTCTTCTTTCACTTCCTCTCGCGGCTTCGGTTTCCTTCCTCCCTTCAAAGCTCATGTGTTTTCTCCTCTAGAAGCCACTCTCTTTTCTTTCTTGGAATCTGCCCCAGGAGAAACACCTGTGTTTCTGTTTCGATTTCTCCTCAGGCGCTGTGTTTCCTGGGGAGGCCTGGGGGTGACAGGGACATGGCCTGTGGGCAGCAGGCATCATCAGCTCCACCAGGCTGGGCAGAGGCCTCAGTCCCTCTCTCTCTAGGCCCTGACCCCTGACATCACCCATCTCCTCCTGATTCCATCTGCTATCCACCTATCCCACTCTGAGCCCCAGAGACACACAGCCTCTGAGATGGAAGGGCTTTGGTCAGAACCCGGGCCCAGAGAGGGACAGGGGCTTACTTGAGAGAACACAGTGAAATAGAGGCAGATGGGGGAGCTGCCCTTACCACTGTACCAGGCAGAAACCCCTTTTCTGTCTCTGTTCCACCCCCACCCGGCTTCTCAGAACATTCTCTGACTGTGTCCCTTCCACCTGTGGCATCTTTCTCTGCATCTTACTTTCTTGCCTGATTCATTCATCAGGACTCAGCCCAATACCTCCTGCTCCAGGAAGCCTTCCTGAGATTTCCTCTCCCAGCTCCCTAGGCTGGGAAGTGTCCCCTATCTCTTCCCATTGCGCTGTACTGACATGGCCTCTTGCCGAAAACTTACTTTCACACCAGAACTCAGACACCTCTCCTCAACCTTGCCCACCTGTTCTTGCTAGTGTTGCAACTAAAACCATCTGCATCTCTGTCCTCCCTCATCTGCCAATTCCTTAAAGCCTACATCTTAACCTTTTTCTTTTTTAAGCAGCTTTATTGAGATAGAATTCACACATTAAAAAGTGCACCCACTTGAAGTGTACAATTCATGGTTTTGAGTGTACTCACAAATAAGCACAACCATCACCACAATTTTATTTATTTATTAATTTATTCATTATTATTATTATTTTTTGAAACAGAGTCTCATTATGTCACCCTTGGTAGAGTGCTGTGGCGTCACAGCTCACAGCAACCTCAAACTCTTGGGCTTCTCTTTCCTCAGCCTCCCAAGTAGCTGGGACTACAGGTCCTGCTACAACGCCCGGCTGTTTTGTTGTTGTGGTGGTGGTGGTTGCAGTTGTCATTGTTATTTAGCAGGCCCAGGCTGGATTTGAACCCACCTGCCTCGGTGTATGTGGCCAGTGCCCTAACCACTGAGCTAGGGATGCCGAGCCACCATAGTCAATTTGAGAACAGATTTTGTTTGTTTGTTTTTGTGACAGGGTCTTGCTCTGTCTCCCTGGTTAGAGTGCCATGGCATCATCCTAGCTCACTGCTACCTCAGACTCCTGGGCTCAAGCAATCCTCCCACCTCAGTCTCCCAAGTAGCTGGGACTGCCACAATGCCTGGCTAATTTTTCTATTTTTTGCAGAGATGGGTCTCTCTCTTGCTCAGGCTGATCTTGGACTCCTGAGCTCAAGGGGTCCACCTACTTCAGCCTTCCAAAGTGCTAGGATTATAGGGATGAGCCACTGTGCCTGGCCCAATCTTGGAACATTTTTATAACTTCAAAAGAAAGCCTTTATCCTTTGTCTATGACCCGCACCATGTTCCCTTCCCCAACCCCAACCAAAGCAACCAGTAATCTCCATTCTGTTTCTGTGGATGCCCCTATTCTGGGCGTTTCATACAAATGGGATCATAATATGTGGCCTGGGGGGCTGGCTTCTCGCACTTCACATTTCTCAGGGTTTGTCCTTGTTTATCATGTAAAAGATTTCATTCCTGTTTACGGCTATATAACATCCCATTGCATGGATGTGCCATATTTTCTTTATTCATCTGGGCTGTTTCCTCCTTTTGGCTATTACAAATAGGGCCACATGAGCATCCGGTATAAGTCTGTGTGTGGACGTGCATTTTCGTTTCTCTCAGGTGTACACCGAGGAGTGGGATTGCTGGCTCATGTGTTAACTTTTTAATTGAGGAACTGTTTCACAGTGGCCACACTATTCTACATTCTCACCAGCAATGTAGAAAGGTTGCAGTGTCCTCACCTCCTGCTATTTTTTGAATTACCTGATTTCTTTTTTTTTTTTTTTTTGAGTCAGGATCTCACTCTGTCGCCCAGGCTAGAGTGCAATGCTGTCATCTTAGCTCACTGCAATCTCAAACTTCTGGGCTCAAGCTATCTTTCTGCTTCAGCTTCCTGAATAGCTGAGACTACAGGTTCGAGCCACTCTGTATGGCTAATTTTTCTATTTTTTGTAGAGATGTGGGTCTCATTATGTTGTCCACACTGGTCTTGAACTTCTGACCTCAAGTAATCCCACCTCAGCCTCCCAAAGTACTAAGTTTACAGGTATGAGCGACCTTGCCCTACCTTATCTGACTTTTTGATTTTGCTCATCCCTAGTTGGTATAAGTAGTGAGTCTTAAATTTGTTACTTGCTGGGCAATAAGGCCTGAGAGTAGAGCCCTATGGCAGGTCCACGACTGAAAGTCTATCTCTCCACTGCTGCTGGGGGACTCTAGGCATCACTCTTTTCTGTGGAACCAGATAATGGTAGGTGGCTGAGAGAGTGTGAACGTTCTATACTTAGCACAGTTGCTGTACTGCAATGCATGCCCATGAACATGAACTACCATAACAGCTATGCCGATTGCTCCAAAAGCTTCACACAGGTTCTAATGCCTAGTGGGTGGAGTGAACAGCCACCAGCATGTCCTGGAGAGGACACCAGCTGAGGGCCTGGGCTGGACAGGATGAGGCATGGGGAGGGGCTCCCAGTCTCATGTTCAGGGGCCCCTTGGCTAAAGCACTGTCCAGGCCAGCTCTTGTCTGGCTTGGGAAGCAGTTTTCTTTCTACAGGCATTTTGAGACTCAGCACATGTGAGCCTTCTCCTGATGGTTCAAATTAGAAAGCAGCTGATGCATTCTAGAAAATCCAGGGAAAAACATTATTGTTGGAGGCCAGTCTCCTCACTGGTAAAGCTGACTGCCCTGGCCTGGCATTCCAGAGCACAAAAGCCTTCGCTGGCAAAATCAGAGCCTTCCCATCGAGGGCTCCCCTCCACTCCTCCCTCCTCCCTCACTCCCTTTTGCCCCTCCCCTTGGGCCTGGCAAACACTGACAGTGAAATGAGAGTCAGGACAAGAATCCCCTGGCTGTCTGAGCCTGTCCACCCCAGCAGTATGTTGGGAGACAGAGGCCTGACTCAATTCTAGCCTGGCAAGGGCCGAGGTGTCTGGCACAGTGCACAGGTGGTGCCCTCCAGAGAAAGGGGAGGGACGTGGGTGGGGAGGAAGGTGGCATCAGGATGATTGGACGCAGAGAAGGAGAGAGGGTGTTATGATTGTCAGTTTATAGATGAGGAAACTGGGGCTCAGAGAGGTGATGTTGCCTGCCCACAGTCCCATAGGCAGCAAGCGGTGGCCCACCCGAGACCTTAGGCTGGCTCCAATGCCTCACCTTTCTTTTTCATACTGAGAATTGGAGTAAAAATGCATTGTGAACCAAAAGGCACAGCATAGAGCGAGGGGTTTTCAAAATCATCCTCACTGCTGTTTTTCTCGCCTGGCCTGCCCTTTGCCTCTCCATCTCCCCAACCAAGAGCAGCCAGGGGAGGTGATCAGAAGACACTGGTGAGGCCTCCCTCCCAGTGAGCCATTGGCCTTGTGTCACCAACAGTTAGTGCCCCATGACCAGGGCAGCCTTATCTCCCACCGCGAGGGCGCAGGCACATGCTCCGAGAAGCCCAGCTTCAGATGGGCAGTGGTGATTGTCTGGGTCTGCAGTGCTCCGATAAAGCCTTTTTGGCACGGGACAGTAGCAGGCAAAGCCCCCTCACGCCCCTTCCTTCACCTTTCCCGTACTGCCCCAGCTCCTTACACTCCACCCCTTTCCTCAGAAGGATGAGGCCCCGAGAACCCAGGCCACTGGAGCTCAGGGGACCCCAATCTTCAATAAGCAGAATCCATTCCAGGATTCTGCCCTCCCCCTGGAAGTGACCCAGTCCTGGGTCCGAACCTCAGCCACAGCCCGGCCAGGCAGTGTGGGCATCTCCCCACCCTAAATGAGGTTACTCTTGTCTCCACTCCATGGCTTGTCAGGAAGATCAAATGGGGTAACGCGTGTCTCACGTAGAAGAGGCAGGCCCAGGGGCGCTCCGTAGATGTTCACATGCCTTCTTCATGTCCCCAGTCCTTGAGCTTTAGCTGTGCTGCTCCCCACATCCAAAATCCCTCTTCTTTTTCTGTGGCCTTTTCAAACCCTGTCCCTTTTTTAAGGCTAAATCTTAATCCCACCTCTTCCCCAAAGCCAGCTCAGACTTCCCCAGCTTGGCCTGCAACCTCTAGGGGCTTCCCTTCTGCCAGCACTTGGAATCAACCCCTTGGGGAATAGATGACAGGCTGGAGTCTCCAACAGGGGTGGCAAGCTGTAAGTGGCTTTCCCTCCACTGTGTGTGTGTGTAAAACACACCTGTGCATGCACAAGTGCCAGCTTTTCTGCATCCAGCACAATTTACATCCATAATTAGAAAAGAATTCCAGATAAATGCTACTGTGAAAAAGAACATGCTGTGCTGGCGGAGGCTCCACGTGAAGACACAGTCTTGTGCTTTCCTTGCTGTGTTGAGGGGATCACCCAGGCAGTGTGTCTTACACCTGATCCCCAATACGTGCCTTTAGACATGGAGCTACAATTCTGGCCCCATCAGGGGCGACCCTCACTGACTTGCCAGCCTCACCCCATTTGCTCCAGCTTTAGGGACACCCACCACAAACTGTCTGAGGTGTTTGCACAGTTCCCATCCACTTTCCCAGATCAGAAGTTCAAGATACTTTCCAAGAGCAGCTCCAATTCTGGCCCCTGCCACGCCTGCCAGAAAGGCTCCCCTGACCCTTGGTTAGGTGCTTTGCTGGCTGCCTTGGGTCGCTAATTAACTGCCTCCCGGTAAGACTGTAAGTTTGTTAAGAGCAGGGGACGAATCCTATACCTCCCTGCCTCCCAGGTCCTGGCACAGGGCCCAGCACAGTGAGTGTGGGAGTCATAAGAACATGTAGCTCAGCGGTTAGGGCATTAGCCACATACACTGGAGCTGGCGGGTTCAAACCCAGCCCGGGCCTGCCAAACAATGACAACTACAAGCAAAAAATAGCTGAGTGTTGTGGCGGGCGCCTGTAATCCCAGCTACTTGGGAGGCTGAGGCAAGAGAATATCTAAAGCCCAAGAGTTTGAGGTTGCTATGAGCTGTGACACTATAGCGCTCTCCCAAGGGCGACACAGTGAGACTCTGTCTCAAGAAAAAGAAAACAAAACAAAACATGATTATGGTTCTTTTTGTTTATTTATTTTTTTATTAAATCATATCTGTGTACATTGATATGATCATGGGGCATCATTCACTAGTTTCATAGACCGTTTGACACATTTTCATCACAATGGTTAATGACAATGACAGCAGTCACCATTTACTGAGAACTGACCCTGTCACCCACTCAGGGCTACCTACTCAGCTCTTTACTTGGATTATGTCATGTAACCCTCAGCAACTAAGGTGGGGAGAAGGAGAAGAGGCCACATGAAAGGCGAGCCTGGACCTCATATGCTGCCGCTTCCCACCTCAGTTTCCTCCTCTGTACAGGGCCTGACATCTGCTGTCAGTCCCTCCCTCCAGGTGGCTGTGCACACAAGATAGTCAGTATGTGTCAAGTGCAAACAGCTGTGCAGACACTGATGTGGTGGGATAAAAGCTTAATGGAGGCCAGGCACAAGGGTCATGCCTGTAATCCTAGCACTTTGGGAGGCTGGGATGGGAGGATCACTTGAGGCCAGGAGTTCCAGGCCAGGCTGGGCAACATAGCGAGATCCTGTTTCTGAACAAAAAAGGCAGGACACAGTGGCTCATATCAGTAATCCTAGCACTCTGGGAGGCCGAGCAGGTAGATTGCTTGAGCGCAGGAGTTTGAGATCAGACTGAGCAAGAGCAAGACCCGATCTCTGCCTGAAAATAGAAAAGACTAGAAGGGCATCATGGCAGGCACCTGTAGTCCCAGCTGCTCAGGAGGCTGATGCAGGAGAATCACTTGAACCCAGGAGTTTGAGGTTTCTGTGAGCTACGATGATGCCACAGCACCACCACCCAGGGCAAAAGAGTGAAACTCAGTCTCAAAAAAATAAAAAAATAAAAAAAAACATACAAATGTTTCTTGAAGATTCCATCCAAGTCCAACAATGGAGAGAGGAATGGAAACTTTTTTTTTTTTTTTTTTTGAGACAGAGTCTCATTATGTCGCTCTTGGTAAAGTGCTGTAGCATCACAGCTCACAGCAATCTCAAACTCTTGGGCTTGAGTGATTCTCTTGCCTCAGCCTCCGAAGTAGCTGGGTCTACAGGCACCAGCCACAACGCCTGACTATTTATTTTTGTTGTAGTTGTCATTTTTGTTTGGCAGGCCCGGCTACATTCAAACCCATCAGTCCTGCGGGATGTGGCTGGCATCCTAGCCCCTGAGCTGCAGGTGCCCAGCCAGAGGAATGGAAACTTTGAACACTGTCCTTCCCACTTGCTCTCTAAGGATAATAGTAAGTAAAGACCATAAGGGTAAGCCCCAGTTCTGTATGAAGGACTTAGGCACCTGGCAGGTGGGCGCTGGCCCCTGTCCCCTGGCATTCCCTGCCCTACCCCTTTCTTCCTCTCTCACCAGTGCCAGCCCCACCCATTGCTTTCATACTCCTCAGAGCCGTGCTCCTGCCTGGCCTGTGCCCTCTCTTGCAGTGCTGTCCCACTCTACCCACTGACTACCCACCCCAGCCCTCAGCCCTGGCTGCAGACCCACAGCACCTTCACCCTCCCCATGGCACTTATCTGTGCTCTAAGGAGGCAATCAGACTGCATAACTATGTTGCCCACTTCTGCCTGGCCAAAGGTTCCCTGGGGACAGGAGGAGTCTCATTCTGCTCTTGCTGTGTCTTAGGGCCAGACACTTGGCAGAGCACACAGTTGGATCTCAGCAAATGCTCGCTGGCTGAGACTGAACGAAGCCCCCTCCCTCAGCAAAACTTGCCAGGGGTCTCTCTGTGTCCAGTGGAGGACGCTACTGGCACATGAAATGTTTGCGACATGTGGCTTATGGACTGTGGAACCAGATGGAGCCTGAATCTTGACTCTGTCACTTCTTAGCTGTGTGATGTTAAGAAAGTTACTCAACCTCTCTGTCTGGCTCGAGAATTCCCGACAGGAGGTAATAATACCACCCGCCTCGTTAGTGCTATGGACACAGAGATTACATGAGTTAAGGATTATGAGAAGTATGATTGCGATTATTATTATTGTTTGATATGTAATGATTCAAAGAGCTCCTCCTCCCAATTAATATCTTTGTCCTTTCATAACAGGAGCCAAGGTCTTGAGGACAGGATTGGAAAGGGCTGGGAGGGGAGCCAGAAGCCCGAGACTCCAGCTCAGCAGGCTCCAGCCGTGTGACTTGGAGGAAGTCACCCCATCCCGCTCGAGAACCAGATGACTAATGCCAGCAGCAATCATATTTCCTAATCTGCTACCTCATAGGAGTGTGGAGGAAGATCAGACAGAGAAATGAATGGGAATGATTCTCTTCACAAATAGTTGTCAAACACCTAAGGTGGCCCAGGGCTAAGGGGCACCAGGGCAGTGTAAGTCCTCTCCCTAGGAATGTCCATTGTCAACAGGGAAGCCAGAACTTAAAGGATTCCTATGAAGCATAAAAGTTCCCCTGCAGCCTCTCTCTGCGGAGGAGGGGAGCTTGTGGTGGCCAAGGCATTGCTGTAAATCCCATCAACTTAACGGTTCGTCCCTGCTCTGCCTCCTTTTACTGATGTGATCTGGGCATCTCCTTTGCTCTCAAAGCCTCTGAATCTTCATTGATGAAGTGGGCTTTGAAGTGGGCATAAAAATTCACCTTCCTCATGGCACTGGGGTAAGGATTAAGTGAGTTCATGTATGTAAAGGGCTTAGCAGTGAGCCAGGCGTGTCTAAGACATCATCATTAGTGACACAATACCCTGACCTTGCCATGACCTTGTCACCTAGCCCCTGAGGACAGAGACTTACATGATATTGTCCTGCAAAGAGACAAAAATGAGGAGCTTGGCCAGCACCTGGAGACCACATTCCCTTCTTACTTTAGGGCCTGTTTTTGCCCACACATACACGTTTGCACAGGAACATGAAAAGATTTGAAAGGAAATATTCCAAACTGTGAACAATAGAGGGTGAGATTTTGAGGATATCTATTTTTCTATTATCTTTTATATACTGTTTGAACAATAGGTTACTTCGGTTTGTTTTTTCTTTATTATGGTAAAATGTCCCTAACACAACATTTTCTTTTCTTTTCTTTTTTTTTTTTTGAGACAGAGTCTCACTATCTTGCCCTGGGTAGAGTGTTACGGCATCACAGATCACAGCAACCTCAAACTTGTGGGCTTTAGAGATTCTCTTGCCTCAGCCTCCCAAGTAGCTTAGACTATAGGCACCCGCCACAACGCCTGGCTATTTTGTTGGTATCATTGTTGTGTTAGCTGGCCTGGGCCGGGTTTGAACCCGCCAGCCTCGGTGTATGTGGCTGGCGCCATAACCACTGTGCTACAGGTCCCGAGCCAACATTATCATTTTAACCATTTTGAAGTGTACAGTGTTGTGCTACAATCACCACCATCTACCTCCACACCTTTTTCATCTTCCCCAGTAAAAAATCTGTCCCCATTAAACACTAACTACCCCCATGTACCTGGTAAACTTTTGTTTTTGAGGCAGGGTCTCACTCTGTTGCCCAGGCTAGAGTGCAGAGGCATCATCATAGCTCACAGCAACCTCAAACTCTTGGGTTCAAACGACCCTCCTGCCTCAGTCTGCAAAGAAGCTGAGACTACAGCTGTGCACAACCACTCCTGTCTATTTTCTTTTAGTTTTTGTAGAGACAGGGTCTCTCTACATTGCCCAGGCTGGCCTCAAGCAATCCTTGTGCCTCAGCTTCCCAAAGTCCTGAGATTACAGGCCACTGGGTCCAGCCCCCTGGTGACCTTTACTCTACTTTCTGTTTCTGTGAATTTGACTTCACTTGGGACATAAGTGAAATCATACAGCGTTTGTCTTTTTGTGTCTGGCTGATATCACACAGCATAATGTCCTCAAGTTCACTCATGATACAGAATTGTTTTCCTTTTTGAAGGCTGAATAATATCCAATAGATTACTTTTGCAGTTGGGAAAAAAGCCAACAACAAAAGGAACAACTGTGTGAATAGCTAAAGAAGGAAGGGATGGATAGATGCCTGGGGTCTCCCAGGAGTGGCTGCAAAGCCACTTTGGATGGGGAGCTGCAGGTCAGTGGGGGTTATGACTAGGGACAGGCACCCGTGAATCAGCCCTGGGTCTTCTATCACAAGGGGAGAGGGTCAGGCCTCCCGCCAGAGCTCTGGCCCCACTGCCAGGGACAGTGGACAATGGGGAAACTCAGCCGTGGGCTGTGAGTCACAGGCTGCTGAGGCCAGGCAGAGCCCCCACGCTTGGCCCCCATGGCCCCAGCCATTCAACCTGGGCAGTGAGTGACGTGGAGTTCCCAGTCCCTTTCTGATATCAGGACTGCTCCCAGGGCCCTGGGGACGACCCAGTTGGCCCGGTGAGTAAGGAGACTTCAGACAATCCCTCTTTTCATAAACCTCCACACTGACTAATGCGTCCCAGTCACACTGCGCCCATCCACCTTCCACCCGAAGACCAATCCTGTTCAGAGCTGGACCCTGGGGGTTTTGAGGAAGGCCCCTTGTCCTCAGCTCCCCCTTTGCCCCTTTGGTGCTGCCTCCATTCCCTGCCCCCACCCGCCTCAGGTCACCGTGGTACCCTCTCTCTCCTCCTTGCCTCCTGCCAACCCCAAGTCCTTCTGAGCCCTCACCTCTGGGCCCTACTGTCAAGCCTGTGCTAATCAAACCTTAGCCAAAGGTCTTCCTGTATAAGCCCCTCTTATCCATCCCCAGCCTTCTCCATCAGGAAGGAGTACCTAGTCACCCACGGCTGGGATCACTGGGAGATGACCCCAGTGACAGAATTTCAGGCACTTGGGCAGACCAATGGGGGGACCTAATTCTGAGCATGTAGTTAGGGACCAATTCCTTTGAGACACATGGGGTAGCCTTGTGGACAGAGATAGGCTCTGCATTGGGATCTGGGTTTTAATTGTGTGACTCTACTACTCTACTTCTCACTAGCTGAATGACCATGGCCAGGTTACTTAACCTCTCAGAGCCTCAATTTCTACATCTGTCAAAAAAAAAAAAAAAAGGGTAGGAGTGGGAATAATAATCACTCACTTCCAGAATGGATGTGACATACCTTCCAGAGAGCCTGACATCTCTGCCTGGGTGCAGGGTGACAGTCCCAACAGAGGGGCTCAGGACATGGGTTGGGAGGCCTTGGCCAAATAGAGTGTGGCTGGTCTGGGAAGTCCCTCTGAATCCATGGCACTCATGGTGGCTGTGACTCCCCAGCAGAGAAACGGCCTCTTGTTCTCAGGGTTGACAGGAGGGTGAATGACATTCTTTCATGCACCACGTGAGCATAGGTGGCTGTGTGCTTGCAGAGGAGCCTGGTATGGACAGTACAAGACATCCAATGACCAGAAGAATGATCTCTGGTTCTGGAGTAGAATCTCTCTTTCTCTTTTTGTGAGGCAGTGAGGTGGGGGTGAGAAAGGGCCACAGCTAATGGCGCTTCCTAATAAGGCCTGATGGAGGTCAAAGTGAAAATGTCTAGATCAGATCCAAGAGGAAGCTTGGAGAAAAACTGAGAAAAGTCTCTAGCCTGGAAGGTGAGAACCATGATCCAGACCCATCTGGGCCTCCTCCCAGCCATGTGGGCTTGGGTGAATCACAGCCTGAACAATATAGGTCCCTTATCTACCGAGGGAAGAGGTGAGATGTGAGGGCTTTGGTGGTGCCATCCAGCTCTAAGATTCTATTATCCTGCAGCCATCTCTTTAAAGATGAAAACCGGAGATGCTGAGCTAAAACAGATGTGGCGGATAAAGCCAAGATAATCATCCCAGTGGTTTTTCTCCTTCCAGTGCCCTGCGTCAGCAAGGCCTTGGGTAAATTCTGGCATTTGCTCATTTTGATAGGTAATCAAGGCAACATCTGTGGGCCCAAGCTTCCGGGAGAGGGGCTGATCAAACAGTTTCTGCCCTCAACCCTTCCTCCATCCTGTACGGCATGAGGGTGACAGTGACCCTCCTGAATCCACAGAGCCTGGGCTGGCCCCCACACCGAGCGTTCCCTAAACATGATTTCTTTGCTCAGATTCCCATGTCCTCCTGACCTTCCACCTTCAGCTGAAGTCTGGGTTATTTAACATGTGCCTCCTTAGTGTCTGGCACCAAAATAAAAGGTTCTGGGGAGCTTGTGTTGGAGGGTATTCCCAGGTGGCTTTGCGTAGGAGATAACTATAATTCTGCCCCCAAGGGGTTCACAGTCCAGAGAGAGGGGTGAGAAGGTGATTCAATTTCCACAGGGCAAGTGGGTGAGCGAGGATTTGGATGGGGGACCTGGAAAGGATAGGAGAACAGGAAAGGACAAGTGCTAAGGTGGTGAGGCAGGGAAATGCGATGTGTCCAGCTGGCAGTAAAGTGACAGATTTAGGCAGCATACAGCTCTGAGGGTTCAATTTCATTTTAAAGGAGCCCATTCCCCTAATTTCTGTCACAGACCTGGCTTGTTTCCTTTATCACTCTGATAGTCTGTAATCACGGGCTCACTCATTTGGTGTCTGAAGCTCTCTCCAGAAGGAAAGCTCCTTGAAGGAACGACTGTCATCATCTTTTTCATCACTCTCTTTCCAGTGCCCAGAAAAGCCCCGCAGACAGAAAGTGCTGGAAAACCCGTGTGGGGTGCATAGAGGCATCTGAGCACTTTGATAGAATCAAATCCTGTCTCAGGCTGGCAGTTGGGTAAAGAGGTCAACTATTCCATCTTTTAAGAGCCTGGAACACTTTTTTCTTCTTGCTTCCTAATCAGTGGATTCTTGCCCTTCACCAGCGCCCAGGGCACAGAGCCTTCAGGTCTGGCTCATGGACATGTGTAGGAGGGATGGGAAACTGAGCCAGCAGCCCGAGTAAAGAATCAGTCTTTGTCTTCCTCTTCACATGCACCTGCCGTTCCCAACCCCTTGACATTGTCTTATTCAACTTCCAACCTCTCTGCAGATTTGGTCTGGGGCGGGGGGCAGGGGCTGAGGAAGTGCACTGAGCCGCATTCCACACGTTCCTGCCTCCTGACGGCTCCTGGTACCATGGCCGCAGAGCCCACATGTCCAAGAATTCCAGCTGACTCATCTCTGGGCAAACAAGGCCAACATGAGGGGATGGGGGAACCTCCTGGGGCCTGGTTTCTGTTTCCCTCCAAGTCAGAGAGGAAAGTGGGACAGGAGATGTTTGCCAGGATATGGGCCATTTCTGCTTGAATGATGCTCATGTGTCACTTGAGGCACCAGGAGGAAGTGGTGACAGGTGCAGCACAACATCACGGCAGAAGCCTGATGGGACCTCAGCTATGTGGATTTGAGTGCCATCTCCATTCATTATCACCTTCGTAAACCTCAGTGTCCTCATGTGTAAATGGGGGTAGATAATAGCTCCTGCGCAGGGCAGTGGCAAGGATGAAGCAAGAAAATGTAAATACCAAGCCCAGTCCCTGCCATGTGGAAGTTGCTTAGCAATGGTGACTCGTGTTAGGATGTCACCCTTTTGATGTAATGACGTGAGACTAGTTTCTGGGTGTGCGATCATCCCTGGGACAGAGACTGAAAAATTGCACCGGGGAATGTCCCTGCCTTGCCTTGGGATTCAGGATAGAATTTCTCTCTGATTTCCCTGTCAGGCTGAAGTTGTGCAGTGGCTGAGCTTCCCAAGCCCTGAGGACTGTAACCACAGTCAGGGAATGAGACCAAACAGAACGGGCAGCTGCCTTTCCGGTCCTTACACTGGGCTCCAGATGGCTCATAACTAGATCCCTGCCAAATTCCTCTCACTCCTCCCCGCAAGACTTGTCTGATGCCAAAGCATTTCTCAAAAGGGGGAAATACAGTACTTTCGTCACCACCTCACCTCCTCATCATGGGGTCACAAGAGCCCCAGGCCAGGCCCCACCCTCAAGCCATCTTCCCAAGAGGATGTCTCTGGAGATTTTCCCCCTGATTCTGTCTTGGGACCCTTGAGGAATGCAAAGTCCGGGAATGAGGAGACGATATCGGATGCAATGTGACGTTGGGCCAGTCACTGGCCTGCAATCTTTGATTCTCACTTTCCCCATCTGTGAAACAGGAGGCTGGTTGAGGTCATGCAGTTTCTGGCAGCCTGATCCCAGGGCATTCCAGCTCCCCTGGTGTGGGGAGAGGCACTGGGCAGATTAGCACTTGTCCTTCCTCCACAGGAGAGGACTGGGGTTAGCAGCAAACAGCTCTGAGTTCAAACCCCTACCCCGTCCCTTTGCCAGCTCTGTGACCTTAGGCAAGGTGTATACCTTCTCAGAGCAGTTACCCTCTCTGTAAAATGGGTGTAATAATTGCCACCTCCAGAGTTTTAAGGGTTAAGTGAGTTGATGGAATGTGCAGAACTTGGCATGGTGTATGTCACTCACAGTGTTATGTTTTTATTTTGTTCCCAGAGATACCAGCTTGTTCACCTTCACTGAACTGCCCACCTTACAAAGTGAGAAACAGAGGCCTAAACAGCAGTTGGTGGGAAGAGAATTCAGACCTTTCCATGTTTTAGCTGCCACACTAGGCCGGCTCCAGAAGGAAGGTGCAGTAACTCAGGGAAAAGTCCCACAGTGTCTACTGCAGCGGCCTCGGGCGGCTCCCAGAGCCTGTGCCAGGAGAGGGCTTGGCCGCTGCTCTCTGCCTCTGTGCCCGTCAGCGTGGTTCCAAATGTTTCAGGCAGCAGCAGCCCAAGGAGCTTATTCAGGTTCTGTTTCTTTGGATCTTCTTTCCTACGGCTTCTCTTTCCTCTGCTTTCCCCAAACTGGCTATTGTAGCTTTATAAATGAAAAACTACATCTTTTCCCTGTCTGAAATCACCCCAACCATGGGTCCTTTCTCCGTAGATCCCGGGACATGTCCTGGCTGGCCAGACTTCACAAAGGGAGGGCCGGGACTGCTGGAACACACTTGTAAACTGTGAATTGCCTGCAGCATTTCATGCTTGGACTTCATTATTTCCCTGGAAAATCGTGGCCTGGGGAGTTCTGGTGACCTAAAGCACCAGATTGGAATGAGGTGTTTCTCCTGAATGCCCATTACACGTGGCCATCTCACCTGTGTCATCTCAGGCTTCCACTATTCCAAGAAGTAGGTGTTAGTTAGCAGTCTCATTTATCAGATGAAAAGGTAAGACTCCAGGAGGTCGTGTAACTCGTCTGTTAGGACCACACTGGCCCAGCTCAAAAGCCCTGGCTCTTTCCTGACAAATAGAAGGCCAGATGCTCCCCTGTGGTCGGAACTTTTGCTACCATCTGTCTACCGAACTGGGTATCAAGCCATGAGCTTCAAACTGAAACCCGGCCCAGTTGTTGGCCTTGCCTTGGCAAGGAGGAGACAGTCAAATCAACTCTGGGAGAAGCATCAGCAAAAATGGGTGTATAGGCTCTGCACCTGTGGCTCAAGCAGCTAAGGCACCAGCCACATACACCAGAGCTGGGGGGTTCAAATCCAGCCCAGACCCTCCAAACAACGATGGCTGCAACCAAAAAAAAAAAAGACTGAGCATTGTGGCGGGCACCTGTAGTCCCAGCTACCTGGGAGATGGAGGCGGGATAATCGCTTAAGCCCAGGAGTTGGAGGTTGCTGTGAGCTGTGATGCCACGGCACTTTACCCAGGGCGACAGCTTGAAGCTCTGTCTCAAAAAAAAAAAAAAAATGGGTGTATATATGTGTATGTGAGGATGAGTGTGTGAGGGTGTATGTCTGTGTAAGGATATGTGTGTGCATGTATGTATACACGTGTGTGAGGGTGTGTGTTTTGAGACTGTGAAGATGTGTGCGTGCTCATGCATGTATGTGGAGTGCACACACGTGTGCACATGTGCAAGGATGAGTGTGTGGAAGGGTGAATGTATGTACACCGGTGTGTGTGCACTTGTGTGCTCATGCATGTGTGCGTGCCTGGGTGAGGATGTGTGCTTGTATGTGAAGCAGGGAGAGAGAGTATGGATGATGGGGGTGGGAACGCTGTGATCCCGACCAGATGGATTCTTTTGTTTTTCAAGACCTCTTGGTGTTGAGTACCAGACGTTTCCCAGCACCTGTGACCGATCTTTTAAAAAATGTATTTATCTTCTCATATAGTCAAAGGGCAGCATTCAAGCACACAGGGGGTTCATTTTTCTGGAGGACTGGACCTGCTTTCACCTGGGCTTCACAGGAAAGGTTTACCTTGGCTATGTGCACCTTGGCAGGCCAGTGTCCCAGGCCAGACGGTGCCCTGGGCCCACAGCTCCCTCTCCACCTCGGGCAGTGGCTCCACTATCTCAGGGCAGATTAACTTCCCTGGCACTGGCTTTGTTTTGGCTCATTAAGGAGGAGCAGCTGCTGAGAGCGGAGGCCTCTCCCTCCACCCTTGGGCCTGGTTTTGCTGAAACACTTGATTTAAGCTTCTCCCTTCGCTTTCCCTGGCAGGATGTCCTAGGCAGAAGGGGAAACACCTAGGGCCTGGGCTACTTTGTCTGTTGAGGTTTGAGAGAAGGATTTGTTCTCTCCAGTGAGCGGCTCTGGCCTGAGCAGCCACGTTTTTGTTTGTTGCGTATTTGTTATGGGGGGGGGACAGTAATGCTGAGAACTCTGGTGGGAAGCAGGAGAGTGGAATCTGAGACGTGTGCCGATAAAGGTACAAAAAGCATTTTTTGTATGCATCTTGCCAGGGAAAGCCTCTGTGTTCATTTTTTTTTGTTATTTTCTTAATTCGTTCCACCCCCCCACTCGTACTTCTTTCCCCAAACCCCTGCTTTCATTCACATACTGCCTCTCAAGCATGGTAAAGACCATGATGCCTTAGCTCTGAAACAATTCCTGCTCTGAAACATGCCCACTCAGCCTGCTCGGACCTTGTCAGGGTCCACCAGACGGTAAGCTTGCTGAGGGCGAGGCTGGTGTCTCTCTTAAGGCTGTTACTGCCCTAATGTCTGACTCCATGCTGGCTGCCTAGTGCATAATCCGCCTCACGCATTTTTTTTTTCTTTGCGGTTTTTGGCCGGGGCTGGGTTTGAACCCGCCACCTCTGGCATATGGGGCCAGCGCCCTACTCCTTTAAGCCATAGGTGCTGCCCAGCCTCATGCATATTTTTCAGATGAGTAAAGGCTGAGGTAAGTCAGTCTCCGCTGCGGTAGGTGCATAGCCCTTGGTAGATGACCTGAATCCAAAGATCCTTTGGATCTTTAAGCCAAAATTACATTGAGCCAAAGTCTACTTCCGTCTGAATGCCACTCTCTGAAACAACACAGATTAGGTGTACCATGAAAGCCCTGTACCTACATAAAAGGGGGACATTATAGTCCTCCAAAGGCCTGTATCCAAGCTGAATGTACCCCCCATAACCATTCACATAATTCCCATCACACAGATGCAAGATCCTTCACTCCATGGTCACCTTGGTCAGGACACACATGATTTTTCAATGTCCATCTTGAAATATGGTTCATGAGCCGGACCTGAAATCCTAGATCTAGCCTGGTCAGGGACAAGCATACTGGAGGTTGTAGGAGTGTGTTTCTCAAAAAGATATGTTGAAGTCCTAACCTCCAGTACCTGTGACCGTGACCTGATTTGGAAATGGGGCCTTTGTGGATATAATCAAGTCAAGATGAGGTCATACTGGATTAGGGTAGGTTCTAACTCCAGTGACGGATGCCTTTATAAGGAGAGAGCAATTTGGAGATACACAGACACTGAAGGGAAGGCAGCCTCCGGAAGGCAGAGGTAGAGATTGGAGTGATGTTCCTATAAGCCAAGCAATGGCAGCTTTCATAGGAAGCTAAGAAAATGGCATGGGACAAATTCTCCCTCAGATCTGTCCTTCTGAAGGAACAATACCTTGATTTTGTGGATTTTATGGATTCTCCATAACTATCCGAGAATCCATTTTTATTGTTTCAAATCACTCAGTTTGTGCCACTTTGTTAATGACAGCCGTGAGCATTAAACGCACGTATATTGCACCACCACCCCTTGACTAGTGCATTAATATAAAACAACATTCTTTGCAATCACGTGGTTGCATCCTTAAAAAACATAAAGGTACAAGGTAGGCATGGCGCTTGTGGCTCAAGTGGCTAAGGCACCAGCTACATACACGAGAGCTGGCAGGTTTGAATCCAGCCCGGACCTGCCAAACAACAATGACAACTAGAACTGAAAAACAGCCAGGCGTCGTGGCGGGCGCCTGTAGTCCCAGCTACTTGGGAGGCTGAGGCAAGAGAATCGCTTAAGCCCAGGAGTTGGAGGTTGCTGTGAGCTGTGATGCCAGGGCTCTCTCCCTAGGGCGACACTTTGAGTCTCTGTCTCAAAAAAATAAATAAGTAAAAAATAAAGGAACAAGGTAGAAACTACTGAAATTAGAAAAAATGATTGGACACAAGTTAAACACACCAAGATCAAGGTATTAATCTTTACTAGGTAGGCTATTGAGAACCACAATCAAAATATCCTGCTCACAATAGTATCTGAAGTCAACTTGTTTGGGATCTTGATAAAGAACACTACACAATTTTATGGGGGAATTTTTTTTTTTTTTTTTTGTAGAGACAGAGTCTCACTTCATGGCCCTCGGTAGAGTGCCATGGCCTCACACAGCTCACAGCAACCTCCAACTCCTGGGCTTAAGCGATTCTCTTGCCTCAGCCTCCCGAGTAGCTGGGACTACAGGCGCCTGCCACAACGCCCAGCTATTTTTTGGTTGCAGTTCAGCCGGGGCTGGGTTTGAACCCGCCACCCTCGGTATATGGGGCTGGCGCCTTACCGACTGAGCCACAGGTGCCGCCTGAATTTTTTTTTTTTGCAGTTTTTGGCTGGGGCTGGGTTTGAACCCACCACCTACAGCATATGGGGCCGGCGCCTTATTCCTTTGAGCCACAGGCGCCGCCCTACTGGGGAAATTTTAAAAGAGATTTGAATAAAATAAGCATTGTCAAATGAGAAAATTAAATTTATTTATTTTTTATGAAATCATTAAAAATCATGTTGAAGAATACTTGATGACATGAGGACACTCCTGTGACGCATTAAGAGAACATGTACAGATGTATAATGTGCATGCAGAGTATAAACTACACATTGAAAAAATACTGAAAGAGGCTCGGCGCCTGTGGCTCAAGCGGCTAAGGCGCCAGCCACATACACCTGAGCTGACAGGTTCAAATCCAGCCCCGGCCACCAACAATGATGGCTGCAACCAGGGGATAGCCAGGCATTGTTGCTGGCGCCTGTAGTCCCAGCTACTTGGGAGAAGGATGCGGGAGAATCGATTGAGCCCAGGAGTTGGAAGTTGCTGTGAGCTGTGATGCCACAACACTCTACCCAGGGTGACAGTTCGAGGCTCTGTCTCAAAAAAAAATAAAATAAAATAAAATAAAAAATAAAGGGCGGCGCCTGTGGCTCAGTGAGTAGGGCGCCGGCCCCATATGCCGAGGGTGGCGGGTTCAAACCCAGCCCCGGCCAAATTGCAACAAAAAAATAGCCGGGCGTTGTGGCGGGTGCCTGTAGTCCCAGCTGCTCGGGAGGCTGAGGCAAGAGAATCGCTTAAGCCCAAGAGTTAGAGGTTGCTGTGAGCTGTGTGATGCCACGGCACTCTACCTGAGGGTGGTATGTGAGACTCTGTCTCTACAAAAAAAAAAAAAATAAAATAAAAAAAAATAAAAAATAAAAAATAAAATGAAAATGTATCTGTAAAGACCTTTTTAAAAAAAAGAAAAAATATTGAAAGAAATAAAATTTCCCTAAAGACGAGACTAGGTTTAATTTGGCTCCAAGGTGACAACAAGCTGTCTTTAGCCAAAAGATCAATGCAGGTTTCTGTAAGGACCAACATGTCTCCCCATTACTCATGGAACAAAGCCCAGACTTCTTAACACAGGCTTCAAGGCTCTCAGTGAATCTGAATCTTTTATTGCTCACAGGCCTCAGCCAGAAGCCTTTTTTTTTTTTTTTTTTTTTTTGAGACAGAATCTCACTATGTCACCCTGGGTAGAGTACTGTGGCATTCCAGCTCACAGCAACCTTAAACTCTTGGGCTCAACTGATCCTCTTGCCTCAGCCTCCCCAAGTAACAGGGACTACAGGTGCCCACCACAACGCCTATGTTTAGGGACCGGGTCTTGCTCTTGCTCAGGCTGGTCTTGAACTCCTGGGCTCAGGCAATTCATCCACCTCGGATTTCTTTAGCACCAAATTAATTTGCTGGTTCAGTATGATTCCAATCAAAACCCCAGCATGATTTGTTGATTTTTTAAAAATCTGTATTTAATGGGTGAGAGAAAATGATAAAGATATTTCTGAAATAGAGGGATGAGATGGGGTTGGGAGAGTCCTTCCCAACCTGTCCTACCAGACATTAGATATACTATCAGGGGTCCTCAAACTACGGCCCGCAGGCCACATGAGGCAGTGTGATTGTATTTGTTCCCGTTTTGTTTTTTTACTTCAAAATAAGATATGTGCAGCGTGCACAGGAATTTGTTCATAGTTTTTTTTTAAACTATAGTCCAGCCCTCCAACGGTCTGAGGGACAGTGAACTGGCCCCCTGTTTAAAAAGTCTGAGGACCCCTGATTGAGTATACTAGAAAATTAACTATAAACCTACAGATGCCATTCAATGCAATGTCTGTTACCTCCTTCCAGAAACAAACTCTGATGAGGTGAGATGGGGAAGACAGGACCTAAGGAAGACAGTAATATTGAGAATTTTGGGGGCACTTACATGCTCACACAGATTAAAGGGAATCCCCTTGTTCACCATTTACAATCTACAACAAGGAGTGCCACCCTCACCCAGAGAGGTCCTGCTTTAAAACTCCACCGAGCTGCTTTCTTGGCGGGAAGGAAGCCTGCACCCTGTGTCTGCAAATGACAGCGAGCTTACATCTGCGGATCTCACCGACGTTCCTTTGGCTAGTTCTGGCACTTGTTGTGCTCTCTGGGAGGGGGTTTGGTGGACAACTTTTTCTCAGTCCAGTTATTTCCATTTCCAGAAACAAATTACGTTGAGGAAGCAACCTGAATTTGCAGACATATTCTCAGTTTCATCAGAAGTTTTTTGAGCACCTATGATGTGCCAAGCTCTGTGCCAGGCCACAGAGGTCCCTGAAGGTTCACAAAGGCTGTGTGTGCCTTGCACAGGATGGATTCGAACCAGCCGTTTGCAAGGAAGCTGGTCCACAGACTTGCTGAGGAAGGGCCCAGCCAAGTACTCACAGGCCACTAAATACAGCTTGGCTTTTCTCACTTCATTATATGAGAATGACTAGATAATTTATAAATACAATCATTTTTATTGAATAAGGAGGAGTAACTTAAAATGTTAATTATACTTAAGGGCATTTTAGGGAGATTTTTTTTTTTAGAGACAGCGTTTCATTTTGTTGCCCTCTGTAGAGTGCTGTGACATCGCAGCTCACAGCAACCCCCAGCTCTTGGGTTCAGGCAATTCTCTTGCCTCAGCTTCCCAAGTAGCTGGGACTACAGGCACCCGCCACAGCGCCTGGCTATTTTTTGTTGCAGTTTGGCCAGGGCTGGGTTTGAACCTGCCACCTTCGGTATACGGGGCTGGCGCCCTACCCACTGAGCCACAGGTGCTGCCCTTATTTTTTTTTTAACCGTCGTATAGTTATAGGGGAGGCCAAATCCCAGATGCAGAAGTCTGGGGTGAAGCCAGGGTTAGGACCAGTGAGATGAGAGAACATCAGTGCTCAAATAAGAGAGGAGATTGTTCAAGGAGTTGGCAAATGTGGCTGAATTGTCCAGGCCGGTGGAGGGGGATGCATACTGCAGACTGGCCTACTTCAGTGGATGGGGACTGTGGACACACATAATCACCTGGGGTGCTTTAAAAAAAAAAAATCTGTGCCCAGATCCTAGGCCAGCCCAATTAAATCAGAATCTCTGAGGGAAACGCTGGGACATTTAGGTTAGGCATCTGTGTGTTGTGGCTAACCTCTGCAGGTGATTCCAATGAGAAAGCAAATCTGAGAACATATCTCCAGCCAGCAGTAAATTTGCTAATTCTTTCTTAATTGTACCCAATCTGGTGCAAATAAAATCACATATACATTAAACACATAAACTCTGGCCAATATTGCAATTAAAAAAATGTCTTTAGCATATAAGGTCGGACAATGAAGTTTGCAAACTCATCCTAGAAAAAGTGCTAAGTACCTCATGGCTGAATATAACTATGGCCACCTTCAAAGTACTCCCCTGGGGAGGCTATGCACTGACACCTGTACCTAGTCCACCCCTCAAAACAATTTTGCAATTCTTTTCCTGGAATGGCCATTAGAGTTTTTGTCGTACAAGGGCTGACAGTTAAGTTCCTGAACTCATCCTGGAAAAAGTGCTTTGAAGGGTGAACTAGGCTCTGGCATCGGTGGTGTGCAGCTTCCCAAGGGGAGTACTTCGAAGGTGACCCTAATGATATTCAGCAATGAGATGTGTAGCACTTTTTCTAGGATGAGTTTATGAACTTCATTGTCAACCTCTTATCAGCTGTCAGGTATCTCCATTGATGAGGAAGCTGTGTGTGGAAGACAATTGGGATGATAATTCAACTTTAGGCTAATCTCTAGGTCTATGCAAAGGCTTGATTTGATTCTTTCTCAAAAACAAAACAAAGTAACAACCCATTATTGATTTCTTTTCAGATTCTGGAGATAAAGAATAAACTAGGACTTCCTTGTCTTACAGAGTTAGTGTCTCTGTTGTCTGTTGTCTTTATCTGGTTTCCTTTGTCTAAAGGTAGTTACATCTGAGACCCTTTCCGTGAAGGCCTCTCCCAGCTCCTCTCTTGGCTGTGGGTCTCAGCAGTGTTGAGAGGGTCACACTCCTACTTCCTTTAGGGTTTGCCTACTGAGGGTGGAGATGAGGAGGCCCACAGGCTTTTTCTAGAAGTTTCTATTCTTCTCAGAGGTTTGCTCTAATAGAGGGCAGGGTCATGGTTCTGACTTAGCCATTTTCTTGCTGAAGCTAATCAGTCTGACACATTTCATCTTTGGAGTCCTAGTTTGATATTTCCAATGTGAGCTGGCCACCATGTGGTATATGCCAAGGGTAAAAAGCATCATAAGGTTTGGGGACGGGGCTTTACTCTCTGTGTAATAAACAAACCTATGCCCAGATCAGAATGAAGACACTAAGAAGAGATCACCCAATGCTTTTCAGAAGATCCAACCCTGCCCTGTCCCTGGTGACTCTTACTTAACCCATCACCAAGTTGTTCCCTGCAGGGAAAAGCCTGCCCAGTGTTCTGGTGCTAAGGAAACCCCTACTCTGAGAAAGAAGCTGGGCAGCTGCTGCTGTCATGGAAGAAGCTAGACAAGAGATAGACTAGGGACAACAAGGCAGCCCTCTGTAAAAATCTTCCAAGGAGGGAAGGGGAAAAAAAAAATAAAGATTCCTCATTTACATTGAGAGTAAACTTCCTGTCCTATTAAACAATGAGGCATTCAAATTCTGCCTGAGTAAAAGGCCCCTGATGCAAGGAGAGGGTGAGCAATTTCATGTCAGGCTGTTGTTATGGGATTTATACATGTCCTAGCTAGGGCTTGAGGTGAAAATCAGAGCCAAAAACAATAGCCCTAAACCCCACATGCACAGAAACCTCATTCCAGTGGAGTTTCCTTAAAAGAGCACGGCAGACTTTTCACAAACAAAGTGACTTCAAAGGTAGGCTTGCATCACTAGGCTCCCCGACTTGACACTTCCCTTTAGCCCAGACCTGGCCCCTCTGTCTCTTGGTTTACTTTATGAGGTTCTCACACACATTGCAAAGCAATTATCTGAGCACAGAAGCCAACAGGAAAGTAATGGTAACTAAGCACTTCCTTTGTCAGGCAATGATGCTGGCCACTGCAGTGGTGATAGGAGGTGCGCCTGGCAACTCAACACACAATGACAAGACATCCCCCTTGCACCTCCCCTAACACACAATGGTCTCAAAGTGAAATCCCCGGGGGAGGAGGAGGCCAGTGGGATGGAGGAACGGGGGAATTTTCTTACATCACTTGACGTGCTTGCTTTCACTTACAAAATCCTGAGTCATAACTGAAGCCCTATTGCCTCAGGTCTCTGGCTGAAACTAGAGGTTGTAGGTTTGGGAAGCTGAGTCTATCGGCTGACTCTTGTTCAGTTCACCCGAGGAGATGTGTATTATTATTTCAGTTGACTCTCTTCAAGCTGAACTGCCTTCTGCTTGAAGGGATTACGTGAGGAAAGTGGCTCTGTAGTGGATCTTAGTAAGCTGATGCCACGCTAGTGAACAATATTTGACATTCGGTGAGTTTACAAAAAGGGCAGTCTGTTTGTTTAAACCAAGATTAAATGAAAGGAAAAGTTTTTCTTTCCCATCCCAAGACAAATGTGAAACACATGTTTTCCCTTTTGACTTTGTAAGTACAAGGCTCAAACAGTTCTCCCCCACCCCCCCTCAGCTGTGAGTTTTTAAGGATTGCAGAATATTTCCTCTCTTTGGTGGCCAAAGCCAATATGAGCCTTTTTATTTCCAGACAGCAGAGCTGGTGGCAATAGCCCAGTTGATTCTAGCTAATTGTGTGGGGGTTCCTGGGTCTACTGTTTTGTGGGTAGGTAGCATGGAAAGATCTAGAACAAGGAATCCCAGACCTGGCTTCAAGTCTTTGAAAGGCCTTCGCCCATGTGACCTCAATAAGTCTCACTTTCCTCATCAGCAAAATGAAATTGGTTGAATCTTAAATGTTGTGGGTAATTTCCAATTCCTGAAAGAAAGAAAGTTCGGGTTGGTTTTTCTGGCATGTGGGGGACGTTCCTCGTTGAGGGCACCCTTAGTGTGGGTTCAGGGCTGGGTGCAAGCTTGAGAGTCCTCAGTCAAGGAGGCTGCCCTGCCATTGACTCATCGTGACCTTGAACAACTCATTTCCCCTCTTTGTGAGTCCTCCTTATCTCTGAGAGAGGAGGTGGGGAGGTTTGAAAGTCTTGCCCTTGACATAGCAGTTCAGACAGCTTGAATGAAACTTAGGGTGTAAAGTACTTTGAGTTCCTTGGAATGAAAAGATCATTCATCTTGGAAGATAAGTTAAAAAAGATGCTTGCTCATAAATATTTTTCGGATTATCTCAAGAATAAAAGAAAGAAAATCAATATTCTCTACTAGTTCAGGGAATATAAGCACAAGATGACCACACGAGTTGTAAAAATCAGGACTTTCTCACCTCTATATTGCCAAAACAGTGTGGCTTGTAGATGGCTTTGATCATGTTGCTATGCTGCTCAGAAACTGTCAAGATCCCACTTGCCTCCAGGATTCAGTCCAATCTGACATTCAATTTCCATTATGACCTGGTTTCAACTTGCATTATTTACTACCTCTCCTACATAAAATCCTGGAATTCACTGGACTCTCTACAGTGATATTAGAATTATCCCTCCAATATCTCCTTACAAGTGGGTGGCCCACCTCCGATTGGATGCGGTGGTAGGGAGAAGCCTCCAACATGTAAAGCAATCCGACTTTTTCCTAATCACGCCTCAATATTAGAAATTTCTTTCATAAATACATATATCATTCTTCCCTCCCTCCCTCCCTACCTTCCTTCCTTGACAGTCTCGCTATGTTGCCCAGACTTGAAATCCTGCCCTCAAGTGAACCTCCTGCCTCAGCCTCTAGAGTAGCTGGGACTACTGTCGTGTGCCACTATCTCCAGCTTTCTTCCCTATATTGAGTCAAAATCTGCTTCATCATAAATCCCAACCCAAGGTCCTATTGAAGCTACCCCAGTTCACTTTCATTCCTCTTCCTTGATGTTTGAAGACAGCTATCATGTCATCCCTGAGAAACCTCTCTTCCAGACGAAACAACTATAACATCTTTAACAGATCTTCATTGACTTCATTTCAGACTCCTAAATGTTGTTGTTGTTGTTATCTTTCCATGGATGTACTTTAAGCAGTCACTGTCTCTTTTTAAAAAGTGACACTTTGAACTAAATGCACACGTGGACTGATTGGTGGCACTAGAATCTCCTTTGTTTCAATTATAGTTTAGGTAAGAGATACCATATAATACTTAAGTGGCTTAAGGAATATAAAACATTTTTTTCTCTTTTTTGCCCGAGTGAGTGATCCAGGTTAACAAGTGGTTCTTGTCCCTGCAGTCATTCAGCCACCCAGGTTCCTTCGGGTTTCTCCTATTCCATGGGGTGTTCTGGTACGAGTCGGGTTGCTGCTAAGTCTCAGATGTGGCCAGCATGAAAAGGGAAGAGCATGAGGAGGGGTCTTACCACCTCTTAAGGCCCCCAGTTCCACTCATAAGAACTCAGTCCCATGGGCATATTTGACTCCAAAGGAAGCTGGTACAGCCAGACAGGCTGGAAAAGGGGGAAAATGGAAGTTGGGAGCCACAAAAGGGACCAGCCTCATTGGCTTTCAGTTCAAAGAACCCATCAAGCTCCTTCCAGACTCGGGGCTGATGCACTCATGTCCTGCTTGGATCATTCTGCCTCCCTGACTCTCCTTCCTCTACTCATGGCCTCAGCACAAATGCCACTTCCTCAGAGAGGCCTGCCCTGACCACTTGGTGAAAAGCAAGTCCCTCGTCACCCTTTCCCACCTTTATTTGTCTCCTTCCAGAACGCTGTCACAAGATTTAGTGATTTCATGTGTTTGTTTCTCTCCCTGGTAATACTTAACTACAGCCGGCTTCCAGGCAGGTGCCCTGTCTTGTTCTCTGTGTGTGCCTGACACATGCTGAGGGGCTACATAAGAACATATTGACTCGGTATGGTTATTAAACGTAGCCTTTTTTGCCAAGCATATTACACTGTTGGGTCCTATTGGGGTAAACTAGAAGCCTTCTGTCTCTTTCCCCATCAACTGTAGGTGAGAAATATTTCTTCATCTGCTTTTTGAGAGCTTGTTTTTTCGACCCCCGATACAGTATTTTACATTGAGTTACCTTACATATCTCAGCTGCTTGTTTCTGTCTGTCCTTCTAGCTGCAAAAGATCTTTTTTGATATATCAATGAATACATTTTATTCATCCTTTCCAGTATCATATTATCTGAAACTCAGAGAGCTGTGTCCTGTGTGTTTCCTTATGTCATTGACAAACAGGAATGAAGATGGAAAAAAGACATGGCCCAAGCAGAGCCCTGTCATTGTACAAAAGCCACCCTCTATCCTGCCATCCACCCACCATTAGTTCTCTTTGGGGATGAATATTTACTTATCCAGACTACAGTGGATATTCTTGGACATATCCAAGAATATCACTATGCAGCCATGAAAAAGATGCAGCCATACATCTTTTATGTTTACATGGATGGAACTTCCCACCTCTTTTTAGTAAACATATTCTTTTTAGTAAAGTATTTCAAGAATGGGGAAAAAGTATTCAACGTACTCAATACTATTATGAAACCAATATATAATCACCTACACATTCATACGAATGATAAAACACAACTATAGTCCAGAAAGAAGGAGGGAAGAGGAAGGAGAGGGCAGGGGAGGGTGGAGGGTGGGGGGAGGAGGGTATTTGGGTGGGATCTCACCTATTGGGCACAATGTAATGATACATTTCAAAACTATGAAGAGTATAAATGTCTTACTACAAGAAATAAGTAAGTGAGATGATGGTTATGTCAATCAGTTTGATGTAAGCATTCCACATTGTACATCAAATCAGCACATTGTACCCCATAAATGCATAAATGTACACAGTTATGATTTAATAAAAAAAGAGGAAACTCACACCTCGGGGAAAAAAAAAAAAAAGACTATCACAGAGCCTATGTCAGATATCCTGGTGAAATGAGTGGCATCAGTGACCCGAGGCCTTCCATGCTACTCCCGCTTAGGACCACAGAAATTTCACATTTGAAAAGACCAAAGTCCACCCTATCACCAGAATCCCTTTGACAACATCCTCTAGTTTACTAGTCTAGTGACCTTATTACAAAACAGGAAATGACTAGTTCTCAAGTGAACCCATGCTTGACTCTCAACAATTATTGTTCTCTCATCAGTGCTTACAAAACCTTTAATTCATAATTTGTTCTGAAACTTTTTCAGGATCTCTTTTCTGGAAATCCTGCCCCACTGGTCTATTTTCTGTCAATAAACCCTCCTCTATCCTCACACTTCTGGGCGGTCGCTTCTCTATTTCTCCTAGTAGGAAATGCTCTTTCTGCACAACTCTAAACTGTCCAAATCCTCAAGATGCAGCTCGAAAGTTTTCCTCTCTCTGAAGCTTTCCCTCACCTTGCCAGACCTTGCAGCTTTGAGTCCTGCAGCATTTGACAACTCAATTCCTTCTTGGGGCTTGTTGCTGTTGCCTAGGCTGGACCATCTCAATGGCCCAGGCCTTCCTCTCATGGTACCCACCTGGGGCTTTGTACTGAACCCTCTCACAGCAAGGTATACGCATTGACTTAACCTCTGAAAATCAGTATCAACTGATGCTTATTCAGGCCCTGGTAGTCCCTCATGAAAACTTCTGCCAAAGCTGTCATTCAAGGGCCAGATGAGGCTGTCTTCAAACATGTTTGGAAAATTTTAAAATATTTTTGTTTCTTTTTAAGTAAAAAATTGTATTTGCTACCTTGTGTGTGCCCATAAAAAAGTAAAAAATGATAAACACCTAGGGAAGCTGCAGAATTATTGAAAATTTTTTTTCTTTTTGCCCTAAGGGAAACCAATCTGTCTGATATAATATTCTGGGGAGTCAAACTGGGTATGGACAGATGATTCATCTAAACCAGGGGTCCTCAAACTTTTTAAATAGGGGGCCAGTTCACTGTCTCTCAGACCGTTGGAGGGCCGGACTATAGTTTAAAAAAAAACTATGAACAAATTCCTACGCACACTGCACATATCTTATTTTGAAGTAAAAAAACAAAACGGGAACAAATACAATCACACTGCCGCATGCGGCCTGTGGGCCGTAAATGTTCCAGCAGCAAAGGAGACAAATCAAAATTCAGAGCTATAAGGAAAACGTTTCCAGAAATGTCTTATTTACTTTCCAGAAGCATATTTAGATTTATAAAAGGTTTCAAATAGTTCTTCTTTAACTACTTTGTAGATTGAAAACAATTTAATTTCCATACAACTTTGGAAGTCAACGTAATAAAGCAAAGTTCACCTGCATTTAACTCCCCCCGGAAGCATCGGTATCTGGCAGAGGTGCCACTTCATGCCGTATTTGAGAGGAAAAAGTTAGCTCTATTAGGTCATTGAGTCCAATTCCTTCCAACTGCAAAAAGAAACTTTGTGTGAGGGAGGGGACTTAGAAAGTGATGGGTCTCTATTGCTGGAGTCCCCCCACCCCATGCCATAGCGTTCACAGAAGGAGCCCCCTCCTCTTCCCAGTTTTCCAGGCCAGCCACCTCCTTCAGAAAGCTTCAGAGAAAAACTTTCCTATCAAAATGCTGATGACTCTATTTGCAAAATGTCTCATTATAAAAACCCTCTCTGCAGCTTGCTTTCTGAGCTTTAATAAATCCTGGATTAGTATGAAAACCACCCAGGCACTGACTCTCCACATTACCCGACAAACTGTCTGGAGTTGGCTTCTTCTTCATGAGTAACTTCCCCAAAGATTTGGAAAATTGCCCAATGCCAGGAACTTGGGACCACCAGATAAACTTCTCAGGGCAGGAAAAGAAAAAACTCATTATAATTTCACTCCCCAAAGCCGGCACTGACCTCTCCTCCATTGTTTCTTTCTTGCTCATAGCAAGTCACCCATGTTCCCCTTTTTTTGACTAAGGATGGAATGTGGGTTCTCAGCTTTACACATCAAATTTACAATGTGCTCTTAGCTTTGCTCTTTCTTACAATGTCTTTGTGATAGGACATTCCAAGATCAGAAGGAAGCCTCTTTTTTGGTTATTTCCATTCGGGGCTTCACTGTCTTTAAACGTGTCCATCCAGATTTCTAGGAAACTGCAGTGCTACAGCTGTTCTCTCAAAAGGGCCACATTAAAGTTTCCAATCTCAACACTTTTGCTGGCTTGCATTTCATGTGAGCTCAGGGCCACTTTCACAGTTTCCAAAGCGTCTTTCCAGCCTCCACCTTTCCTTCCCTCATTTCCTTCTGCTTTTCTTTCCCTCTTGAGTGAGCCTCCACGAGATGAGTGCCTCCACCTCACTAGAAGCAAGGTGCCCCTGTGGCCCCCTGAGCAGGGGTTGGGCTGAGGCATGATGGTGACTTTGTAGTACCATCAAAAGACAGAGATGGCATAAGGGCAGTCATTGCCAGACATAACCATTCTGGGGTGGCCCAAGTCATAAGGTTAAAGCAATTGGAGGAACTGAATGTCCAGAAACCATCTGATTTGTAAATGTGTCTTCCCAGCTACAAAATGGTAAATGAAATCTACTTGAACTGCAGAGAAATTTTTTATTTGTTGTTGTTGTTGTTGTTGAGACAGTCTCACTCTGTTGCCCTGGGCAGCATGCCATGGTGTCATTGCTCACAGCAACCTCAACCTCTTGGACTCAAGGGATCCTCTTGCCTCAACCTCCTGAGTAGGTGGGATTACAGGTGCCCTGCCACATGCCTGGTTAGTTTTTCTATTTTTAGTAGACACAGGGGTCTACTCAGAGTCTACCTCAGGCTGGTCTCTAACTCCTGAGCTCAACCCATGTCAGCCTCCCCAAGTACTAGGATTATAGGTGTGAGCTGCCTGTTTTTTTAAATTTTAGTAAAATATACATTACAAATGCAAGCAATGTGACCTAGTCATTTGTACCCTCATATTAATCTGAAATTTAAAAAAAATATATATATATGCATTGCATATGATTTACCATTTTAACCATTTTTAAGTGGTTCAGTGGTATTAAGTACATTAATGGTGTCATGCAGCCATGACCACCATCCATCTCCAGAACTCTTTTCATATTATAAAACCAAAAATCTGTACCCATTAAATACTAACTCTGCCACTCTCCTCCCTGCCCCTGGCAACCCCCATTACATTTTCTATCCTGAATTTGCCTATTCTAGGTACTTCATATAAGTGGATCATACAATATTTGTCCTTTTGTGATGGGCTCATTTCACTTAGCATAATAGTTCATCATTGTTATTGCATGTAACAGAATTTTCTTCCTTTTTAAGGCTGAATAGTATTCCACTGTTTGGATAGAACACTTTTTTTATTTTTTTGAGACAGAGTCTCACTTTTTCACCCTCAGTAGAGTGCCATGGCATCATAGCTCACAGCAATCTCAAACTCTTGGGCTCAATTCTCTTGCCTCAGCCTCCCAAGTAGTTGGGACTACAGGTGCCTGCCGCAACGTCCAGCTATTTTTAGAGATGGGGTCTTGCTCTTGGTTAGGCTGGTTTCAAACCTGTGAGCTCAGGCAATCCACCTGCCTCAGCCTCTCAGAGTGCTAGGATTACAGGAGTGACCCATCATGCCCAATCTAGAACACATTTTCTTTATCCATTCATTGTCAGTTGATTCTTATTTTTTTTTAAATAGTACATGCCAATCCCATCTATCACTAGGCAAGATACATGAACAGAATCTTCTCTGAGGAAAACAGATGAAATCATCTATGAAAAAAATCATTTTATCATAAGGATATTTGCACTAGACTGTTCATCGCAGCTCATTTACAATCACCAAAATGTGGAAACAACCTAAAAGCCCACCAACCCATGGATGGATTAATAAACTCTGGTACATATATACCATGGAATACTATTCAGCCATTAAAAAGATGGAGACTTTACATCTTTTGTATCAACCTGGATGGAGTTTAAACACATTCGTCTTAGTAAAGTATCCCAAGAATGGAGAAGAAAGAATGCAATGTACTCAATACTAATATGAAGCCAGTCGATGATCTAATACACGCCCATATAAGAGAAAAACTCAAATCATTCAACGTGGGGGACAAGGGAATGAGGGAGCAAGTGAGAAGAATGGGTGTGCTCCCACTTAATGGGCAAAATGTTGGGGTGTATGGCACACCTCTTAGGGGCAGGACACAATTATAAGAGGGATTTTACCTAATAAATGCAAACATTGTAACCTAATTCTTGTACCCTCAATTAATCTGAAACAATAAAAAAAAACATTCCTAACACAAAGAAATGTTAAAAGTCTGAGGCGATGGATACCTTAATTACTCTGATTTGATTAGTTCACATTGTATGCTTCTAACAGCATGTATCCTATAAAGATATACAACTATTGAATACTCATAATACTTAAAAATTTTAAAAGAGGGGGAAAAAATGAAAATTGTATATGCCAGGAGCTCAGCACAGGGGGCGCTAGTGAGGTGTGCAAGAGCCAGAGTGTGTAGGTCTTGTGGATTATGGGAAGGCTTCTCGACTCCACCCTGAGGCATTGGGAAGCTTCTGGAAGTTTTAGGCAGGGGACAAACCTGGTCATGCTTATACCCTTGGCCAGGGGGAGAATGTGTAGTGGGGACCAGACCTGGAGGCAGGGAATCTGGTCAGGAAGCTGCTGAGTAATCTAGGCAGGAGATAAGGATACCCTGAAATCTATTGAAGGGAGAGAACAAATTCAATTGATATATACTACATTCCAAATGATTTCATATCGTCCTCCCTTATAAAGAATTATTATCCTCATTTTACAGGTGATTTTCAGGGGAGCCAAATTTTTCACCCAAGCTCACACAGCTAGTACGTGGTCCTGAGGGGCGTGGAGTATTGGAATACCCTGCCCTTGCCATCTCATTGCTTCTTAGCAAAAATAGACCCCCTAGAAGGACTTAGATGAGACTTGGGGCAGTGAGTGTAACTGTGGGAGAAAGGTCTAGATTCAAGTCACAAATGGTATTCCAGGAGAGGAAGCCTGAGTGGGCTCTGGCCTCAGGGAGTCCTGGGAGCTGGCAGGTATGGCGTGAGAAGGCGAGGATAGTAGGCAGAAAGAATGTAGACAGACATCAAATCCAAATGTTGACTACTCAACAGCTTCATTTAACAGATCTGTTTGTGAGTGCTGTACCATCCTGAGTTGTGGCTATTGCCTACTTAAGTCACCTCTAGAGAAAGATTTCTAGTCTGGTCCTTGGCACTCACTGCTCCCCAAACCTTCAACCCTTCCCTCAAGGAAGTCTCTTTGGAATCTAAATGATAACCTTCGACAGCTGATAGACAGTTGGTTGGAAAAGCTGATTAGTTCCCTGTCCCGAGGCCTTGTCATTCCCCCAAGACTAGAAGGGAAGACTTAGACAAAATTAGAACTAGTTTTCAAAATACTTGAAACAGAGACAGATTTGACCTTAGTTTGAGGGTTAAAGAAAAATTTCATTTTATCCATTTGGTTGCTTGCTACTGCATCTTAAATTTTAAATAGCTCCTGCCTGCAGTGGCTATGAGGGGATCTAAGACCAGTGACTGTAGGAAGTGGGGAAAAGGTATTTTAAAGGAAAAAACAATAAAGGCATTGGGTAGATTTAGGGGCTCAAGTTAGTGAGTTTTGGTTTCTAAAAAAAAAAGCCAAGTTCGACTTAGCAACTGAGATATACCCAATTTTCTGGTAGCAAAACTCAAGTTAGAACATTGGACAAGAAGCGACTCAGTTGCATGAAAACTCCAGAAGATACTTACTGTGAAAATTTATGTGCATATGAAAGCAATTCCCAGAGAAGGCCCTGACCACCCCCTCTTCACTTCCTCACCTGAAATGGTCAAAACAGCTCAGGGAAGAGTGAGGATCAATGCAGCTGTGTTTCTTGTGACTTGATATTTTTCCCCCCAGAGATGGGTAGCTTTCTTTGACTTTCCCTTTTGAATATAGTTTTCTGTTTCTGCCTCTTTAATTAGAAACAGAAATTCAATTAAAAAGGAGGGAAAAAGAGGAATTCTTTTCAAGCCAAATTCCTTGGGCTCCTGAGAGATTTTGAAGTTAGGTCAGCATCTCTCTGTGCTGTTTACCTCTCTGGCTGCTGACGGGATGGCATGTGACTTGGCTAAAGGCTGTAGCTGGCCATGGCAATGACCACTGCTGTCTTGGCTTTAGGGAGTGCTGTTTAATGTCTTGGCTATAACAACACTTTACCAGGTAAATTTTTAAAAAAATGTTGTTATTATTATTTTTGCAACACCTATCAAAGAAAGAGAAAGTGGCCATGCCAAAGCACAATTAGAGGGCCATTGTGCTGTGTCAAGGACTCTGGGTTTCCTGTTGACTAGCCTGCATTTTTCTTTGCACCAAGATTCACCACCTTGCCACCACCCTAAACCCTGCTCCTAAGAAAAGTGAACAATATGAAGCCCTTTGAAGTAAAAAGTCACGCTGCATTTCTAGGCTAAAACACTTTTCTTCAGTTTACTTAAAAGAAATTGTATTTAGTCCATTTTTAGGGCAGCTCTTTGAGTTAGGGAAATAAGGCATTTGATAAATCAGCAGGCCCACACCCCCACTCAATTTCATCAATCATAAGTGTTTCCAAACTGGGCTGGGCCTGTACCTAGAAGTAGACTAAGAAAATGTCTTGAATCAAGTTAATACCTTTCTATGATAGAATAGTTAATTGGAAAAAAGAAAGAAAGAATATATATATACATATATGTATCTATATAGAAAGAGAGAGACATATATAGAGAGAGAATATATATATATAGAGAGAGAGAGAGAGAGAAAGACCATTAATGCTTTCATATACACACACACACACACACACGCACACACAAAATACACTCAAATGGCTGGTAGAACTTCAGATAATCTTTTTTTCTTTAAGGTCTTCTTATTTTTTTCCAAAATTTCTATCATAAGCAGGTATTTTATTCATGGCAGAACATGGTGGTTAAAAGTACAGACTTTGGAGCCAAGACTGCCTGGTTCAAATTCTGGCTTTACCACTTCCTGTGGTAAATTAAGCAAATTACTTCGTTTCTCTGGGCTTCAGTGTCCTCATATAAAATCAGGATAAGGACTGTACCTATCTCAAAGGGTTGTTATCAGAACTAAAGAGATAATACAGTATGTATAAAGTGCCTTGAACACATCTAGTACATGGTAAACACTAAGTGTTTGTTAAAGGGAGACAATACTAATCTTTAATTTAGTCAAATTGTGACGTGTGTTGCTAAATAGAAGATGCATATTTCTACCTGTAGGCCTATGTTTGTTCTCAACTAATAGAGTTAGGATGGATACATGACATTTGGTGGGTGGCTAAAATTCTTGAAATTGTTTGCTAGGTCACAACAAGAGAGGAAGGAGATATTTCCCAAGGATATACTGTGAATACCCCCCACCCCCACCCCCACCCCAATCTGGTCATAGATGTATTATGGCAAGACTAATCCTCTCCTAAACCACAGGTTATACTGTCACAATTTGATTAAGGACATTCACAGAACTGGAAGGACACTTGACCTTTGGTAAATTATGCCCCCTTGCCCAGGAGTTGAAATGCCTTGGGAAAACCTGGGTTCTGTGAGACGGTGAGACGTGCTTCACCTTGTCACGTAGGCCTGGGAGGAGCAGAGGGAAGTGAGAACCGGCTTTGTGGTGGATAGTCAAATAATTGTGAAATTGTTAATGACTGATAGAAAAATATGAAGGAGGTAATGATGAGGCAGAAAGAGTTCTGATCTTTTCCATTAAGAGAGTTTCCACACAAAAGCAAATCCATAGTTTACAAAAAACTCTTGTGTTGTGGAAAGTGAAAAACATATTTTATGTTGTCTTGCAGAGAAAAAGTTGAGCTATTTTTTCATTGTATTAAAACAAATGTGGGTAAGATGTAGCCCAAGGACTGACAGAAAGAAGGGAGGGAGAAAAGGGGTCTTCTGCCCAAGTGAGAGAAGAGATGGCGCTGAAAATCATATAAAATCACCACTGATGCTGTTTGCTTTCAGCCAATGGAAAAATATTCTACAAAAAGGAAATTCCAGATCACTTGTTTACCCAGCTGTCTGTACAAAGTGAATTATTCATGATTAAATGTGAATAATAAACCTATGCAAATATTTGTTGTATTCTCAATTTTGTGGAGGTTGGGAGCAGCAGGAAATGAAGTCACTTTGAAGTGATTTAATTAACTATCTCCTTTAGAAGTAAATCAAGAAAATAGATTTTGATTATTATCTACATATATTCCCTAAAAGATCAATGTCAGTTTTCCCTCCTATAAGAAACTCATGTCCTATTGGAAATGACAATTTAAAGCTTTTCTCTTAGTATCATGACCTTTATATTATTTCCTTAGAAACTAATTGTGAAAGTTGGTTTTTTTTTTTTAATTTTCTTGACTTGAGAGCTAAAAAGCTTACAGCAGAAGTTCTTCTATAATGGGAAACCTTAACTGACAAGTTTCCAAGTACCTGCCACTTACCGTAAATTCTTACCTATAAATTTCAGTTATAGGTTTTTGATAAAGGGAATATTACAATAATACTGATACCTGGAAGTTTTAAGCTGTTTATCCTTTTGGTTAAGCAGAACTGATTTAACAGTTTCCATCAGAAGTGTTATGACTTTCATCTAGAACTATGTTAGATTTTATTTAGCTTATACATTCTATTAGAAGACACACTTAAAATCTAAATAACAGCAAGACACTGAAAGGTGTTTGCCATCTTACAACTTCTATAACTTTACTCTTTACACAGTGTATCATCACTATAATCTCTTAAAGAGTTTATAGCATGCAAATGATTGTTTTATAGACTATAAAATAAATTAAAAAAATTTTTTTGATAGAGTCTCACTCTATTGCCCAGACTAGAGTACCATGGCATCAGCCTAGCTCATAACAACCTTAAATTCCTGGGTTCAAGCCATCCTCCTTCCTCAGCCTCCCAAGCAGCTGGGACTCCAGGTACCCAACACAGTACTTGGATAATTTTTCTATTTTTTAGTAGAAAAGGGGTCTCACTCTTGGTCAGGCTGGTCTTAAACTCCTCCCAGAGTGCTTAGGATTATAGGTGTGACCCACCATGCCTGGCCTTAAATTAATTTCATTAATAAAAATAACTTCCTCCTGAGCCCCATCCTTAAGGCTGAGTTGTTTCTGACTGAAGCCCATGCTTCAGTTAACCATAGACCAGCTTTTGATAAATTTCGCTTTTGCTCCAGTAACCCCCATGCTTGGAAAAGGGGCCAGAGGACTTGCCTAGGCTCCCGATTCCCGGGAATCAAGTCTCTCTAGAACCACTGATTAATGGGCTGGGCCCCCCAAGGGAGCTCTCCACACCTTCTCCAAACTATCCCAAAGCCCAAGCAGAGGGACCCAAATACTGCACCAGATTTAAAATAGAGCGTCTTAACCCACTGCTTCTACCTCCTGATTATTAAAAACCCCAGGTGGGAGACAGGTTCAGCATCCACATTTTGCAGCTAAAAAAAGAGAGAGGAATACAGATCTAAAAAACTTGTCCAGAAAGAAAAGGAGAATCCAGGTTAAGATTACAATTCAGACTTTTTCTCTAGTGAATTCTCCACATTACAATGCCTTGCTCCTCCATCCCCTAGAAACCAATGAATTGGTTGGTATGCCAGTTACCAGCACAATCCTTAGCACCACACTTCACCTGCCATTATGTTTTTCTTCTGCTATAGTCATTTCTGGGGATTTGTAGTGTGAAAATGGACCATATAGAGGAATAAGAGAGCAGAAATTTGTCTAATCTACTCCCCAGGTTTTAGGCAGCACAATGTCAATATCCATCTAGACTTCCAGAAAACACACCGTGTGTCCAAATTTGCTTGCCACCTAATGCATCCTAACCCCCTTTTCTTTTATTCTATGTTAACTGAAGCTAACTATGTTCTTTAAAAAAACCACAAAACATTTCAACTGCATTTTAAGTTTAATTGGTAATGTTAACAAGTGGCAAACTTAGGTCTCAACCAACAGATGGTAATAACTTAAAACGTTTGGAAAAATATGATCTATATTTAATAAAACCCCATCAATGAGTGAAAAATGATTTCACTGTTAACATTTTTATTATCCTGTTTCTCAGACAGTCTGCAGCTATCCTAGCAAATTTATTTCTCACTTTATAGGAACTTGTCTCCATTATGATTTAGTTCAGTGGTTCCCTTCTCATACTATTAGAGGTATGGAATCATTTCATTATACTGAGAAGTTTCTGTACATGCAATGTAATTCATTCCTTTAATAGTCTCCTCTTTAGGGAAGGTCCATTAGTAGACATCAGTATGAATTAACATCTTAGTCCAGGAAAAAAGCTCTTTGGAGGCAACAGTGAAAACAGATACTTAACCACATTCCTTGCGGTTTGAGAATGACATGCATATTCTGGGACCCACAGATAGGCAGAGATAGTTGTCATTCTTAGTAATGTCCTGACCACACTAGTTCTTTAACACAAAGAGATAGTTCTAAATGTTACAATTTCTTAGAAGAAAGCAATTTGGCCTATGTACACATTGCAGGCAGGGGAATGAAGTGAAATTCTGTCCACTGGCTAATGCCTATGAAGAAAGGCTACTACCAGCTGTTTGAAGCACACTTGAAGGCTGCAGGACAAGTTTTTCTATACGATCTACTGAGGATTGCTTTTCACCCTTGATCTTGCTGAAGAGCAGCAGAGGCATTCTGTTGGAATTTGAATATTTTCTTTATTATTTTCATATATGATTTCTAGAGGCGATGGCTTTGGGTTCAAAATTCTGGCTTTGCTATTTCTAGCTGTGCAACCTTGGGCAAGTGATTTAACTTCTCTGTATCTTAGATGTCTCATTTGAAATTGAGATAACAGGAATACCTGCTTCAGTTGGTGGTGGGAAGGATTAAACCAATGAGGACATGTAGATGTTTAGTAGACAGCCTGGCCCAGAAAAAGAGCTGCTGATGTTGACTGACACTGTGATTAGCTCTGCTGAGTGGAAGACCCACCACGGGCATGTAGGTCTGTAAATACGAAAGCTGAAAAACTCTGACAAAGCAAAGGAGTGGGTGTCTGGGGAGTGCAGACTGGCTGCAAACGGACTCAAGAGAACTTCCGGGGCGGGGTTAACAGAAATGCTCTATATCTTGATTATAGATAGTGGTGAGCTAAAAAACACTCAAACCAGCCTGGGCAATAGCAAGACCCTGTCACTACAAAAAAGTTTGAAAATTATCTGGTTGTGGTAGTGTGTGCCTGTAGTCCCAGCTACTTGGGAGGCTGGGACAAGAGGATCTCTTGAACCCAGAAGTTTGAGGTTATAGTGAGCTATGACGCCACTGCGCTCTAGCCAAGGCCACAGAACAAGACTCTGTCTTAAAACAAAAAACAACAACAAAGAAAGCCATTAAGTAATTCTTTCCATGATTACCTTTAATATACTAGTCCAGACACTAACTACTTTACATCTGTCTTAATGCAACAGTCTCCTGCCGATTTTCTGTCTCTGAGCTCATTCTTAACCAGTTCCTTCTTAGCATGCCCACGCTCACCCCCACTTCTGGGGCCACTTCAGTAATCGTGCCTAGAACAGTGTGTAAGCCATTTATTTAAAAGGGAGGGAAAGAAATGGATGTGCGTAAGCAAGTATGTTTGCTTGTTTATGCCTAAAATAGCTTTGGAAAGACATATGAGAAAGTGGTTATATTACTTACCTGTGGGGAAGGGAACTGGATGGCTGGGAGACAGGGTGGGAGGATGCTTTTCTCTATATATGCCTTTGTTCTTTTTGACTTTTGAATCATGTGAGGGTATTACCTAATCAAAAATAAATAAATAAAATGTAGGAAATAATAAGATCCCTGCCAAGCTCGTCTATTCATCCAACAAATATTTACTGGGTATCTGCCTCTTGCCGGGCACATGGCAGGGTTAGTATCCACAGCCATGTTTGTGTTTCATCGGTGGGATCTTCCACACACTGCACGTCACAGGCCCTGTCTGCTTGTTTAGCTTTAAAGCTTGCTTGTGGGAGAAGGACCACTGGTTAGTCACAGCAGCCATGGCCAATTATGCTTCAAAGGACCTCCTCTTCCACATACTGAAGACGCAAAAAGTTGTAGATGTGGCAAGGATTATCAGATAATTCCTCAGAACTAATGTTTATTGAACATTAACTTTCTATGTGCCAACTATTCTCTTGAGTGCTTTTCCTGTATTAACTCATTCAGCTCTCACAATAACTCTGCGAGGAAGACACTTTTATTGCCTCCACTTTACAGATGAGGAAACTGATGTACAGACAGAGTGAATACTTTGCCTAGGACAGTGGTTCTCAACCTTCCTAATGCCGCAACCCTTTAATACAGTTCCTCATGTTGTGGTGACCCCCAACCATAAAATTATTTTCATTGCTACTTCATAACTGTAATGTTGCTACTGTTATGAATCGTAATGTAAATATCTGATATGCAGGATGTATTTTCATTGTTATAAGGGGGTTGCGACCCACAGGTTGAGAACTGCTGGCCTAGGGTCACACATCTAGTAAGTGGGATGACCAGAGTTTGAACTCAGATAATGCCTAACTCCAGAGCCCCTTTGTTTCAAACCACTTTAGTGCCTTTTGGACAAAGCATTTATAAAATTTTCCCTTGCTCCAACATCTCTCTGTTGAAATTCTACTATTAATAAAAATGTCATCGAATTTTATATCTAGAAGAGACTTAGGATTCACTTGGTTCGATTCTTACGCAAATGGACAACATCCTGGACAACACGCTTGAAAAGTAGAGAGAAGAAACTCGTTACAGCAGAAGCAGTCAGCATCTGACAGAAGTAATAGCTAATAAAATGACCAAATGTTGATAGTACTTGTCACGTCAAGCACTTTGCTAGAGCATGAAACAAAAACGCTTTGATACGATAAGGCCAAATCTGCCTTCCTGCAACACCCTCCCACTGGGTCCATGTTCTGCTCTTTGGAGCAACAAAATGTGTCTATGGTTCCCTGTGTTTCATGACAGCCCTTCATATATTTGAAGACAGCCATAAAGTCTCCTTAAACTTTGTTCTTCCCTGTTTATTCCATCTGGTTGCATACCAAAGCCCCCAAGTGAGATTCCTTTTTCTTATTAACAAGCTACTGTTTTAAAATGTAAACGTGGGTGGCAGCACACTAAGTGTCCTCTGTCACTTCCCTTCTGTCACACTGTCTTGAGGGAATGTGAATTTAGATTTGGGAAGAGGAATGGGGAGGAGGCTGAGAACAGAGGCAAATGGGTGATCCAGGTGCTAGCCTGAGACTTGGAGAGGAGATTGATGTAGGAGCTCTGGGGAGGCAGGAAGCAGCACAGGGATTCTAAGCTCCTGGAGATTAAGGAAGTGGACATGCTAAGAGCTAAAAACTAGCAATAGTGCTGAACATCTCTTGAGTGCTGACTATATCCATGCTGGGTAGTTTTCTTAAATGCCCTCACTTAATCCTCGTAACAACACAAGTACCATTATTATCCACATTTGAGTAAACTGGGGGCCAGAGAGATGAAATAAGTTATCTAGAAAATGATAGGTTTTGATTCAGCAGCCCAGGTTTTTCATTAACCACCTTGCTAAAAGGAAGATGGAAAACTAACTTTACCTTCTTACCCTTGAGTCAATTAGTAATTATCTAAATGGTACTAGATGCCCCCGACTTCTCTAGCCTTCAGGAGTCCTGAAATACTCAAGTAACAGCCCCCTAAAATCCACTCTTGCACCACGTTTCCATAAGTATTTGAAACCCCAAAGAATATTCAACTAGTACCCCCTAGATGTTTCTGGCTATCTCAACCAGCTGCCTCTCCCCTCCTGCCATGGAGAAACTGTTGTACTGATGAACCCTACGGCACAGACAAGACCAGACTAAAATGTTTCATGAGATTTCACTGAAGGCTCAGAGGTAAGATAATGGAATTATAACAGAGAAAAAAACCCTGAAGCCAAGCAATCAGCCTATTCTCAGAACTGGTGGCCCAGACCTTCTCTAGGTCCTCTATTGAGTAAATCTCATGTGCAACTTCCAGCTAGGTTGCAGGGACAGATTTACCCTAGTCCCACACACACCCAGCGGTAACTTGGGAGCCATCACCTGCTACAAGACTGAGTTTGACTTCCAGGGTGAAACCCTATTTGCAGAGCTGTAGTGCACCCAAAGGAATGTTATATGAGCAGATTAGTGTAGGACTATAAGTCTCACCAGTTTTGAATAGGAGCTTTACTTTATCATTGCATAACCAAAAGGCCCACTAATAAAAGCTTTTCTTTTCTTTTTAACCAACGCAACGGTGCCCTCATCTTCTATAGAAACTAAAAATTGCCTAGCAGGTCTCAACTAGGACCTCAGTACAGAAACCACAGTCACACTGAGAATATTACCATTTTTAAAGAAAACAAACTAATGACTTCTAAAGGGGATATATTTAGACATTTTCTCAATTCTATAAAATCTAGTATTGTACAGTGTGGAGGATTTTGCCTTTAACACTTATAAGTCATAGTGTGTTGTTTCATTTTATTATTTGCAACCTCCTTCTAAATGATGATGATTATAACTGAGAATTATTTTTACTATAAGAATTTATGGAAGTCCCTAACAATTCAAAACTATTTGATTTGAAATCATAAATTGACAATTTTAAGACATATTGAAAATTGGCTGTAATGGTTAGTGGAATTTCAAAAACATTTATACAACTCTCAACTTCTGTGAATGCAAATGCAACTTTAATACTGATGAACATTTCCAGCCTCTTCCTGGCAGAGATGAGCTGGAGAACGAAAGAACCCAGACACTAGAGGGACCTGCAAGAGGGGAAATGAAGATGCAGTTTCGGTGCCTGCCTTCAAAGGCTAGAGGCAATCATAAGCCTAACCCAGCTCTTTCCAGCTAGACCAACTTTCTGTAAAGATAGAAAAACCCCAAACAGCTGAATTCACATTTCCCCTGCTTAATTTTTAATTTAACAGTGTCCCAGTTTCTAAGATATCATCATCTAATCTGTGTAATCACACTGATGAACCAAGAACAGTCAGGCTGAGGGAATGGCTTTTCTGGTACAGCTCAGGCTTCCCAACTTGGGTCTAAATAAGTTTTCATTCTTTTCACTGAAGTGCCAGCTCATTGATGCATTTGTGTTCATCCCATTGTAATTAAGGACATAATGAATAGAATAAAAAGACTTCTTTCCTTCTAATAAATCATTCAATAAGTAGAATTGATAGCTTGATAGCTGTTTGCATATATAAGCTATGCTATGTAAAATCAGCTAGTTCACATTTTCATTGTCTCAGATCCTCTTGATAACAGATCTCCTTTCCTGCATGCTCAGCCAAGGGCATAAGACCAGCAACTTTTTTCTGCTGCCTCTCACACACATAGTACATCAGAAATACACATGTTAGCCTGTAATCCCAGAACATGTGGTGAGGCAGGAAGATTGCTTGAAGCTAGGAGTTTGAGACCAGTCTAGGCAACATACTGAGACCTGCCTCTACAAAAAGAAAAAAAATTAGCTGGGCATAGTGGCTGGGCCTATGGGAACTGAGGCATGAGCATCACTTGAGGCCAGGAGTTTAAGGCTGCAGTGAGCTATGATTGTGCCATTGCCTCTACAATGAATTAAAAAAAGAAATACATAAGCAAAATAAAAAGAAATGTACATTTCACCTATTGGCAGTGATAGACTGTTATGGTGGGGAAGGGAGTATTAACAGAGACAATAAAATCACTATAGAATTTTTCAGACAGATTTAGATTCTGGACTTTGACTTAAAGTATCTATCAACCCTGAGCTAAGTTTGTGAAAATTATGAATATAGATTGAGAACTAAATTCCCATTTTGAACAAAATGGTTCCTTCTGAAATCAGATTGACTAATTATTTAGTGTAAGTAATTTGCTTTGAAATTCAGAGTCTTTGTGAAGCTCTGTTGTATTCAAGTTCTTCACTTGCTATGAAGGTAAGCTCTATAACTCAGCGGATAGCCCATTTCAAAATTCTGACAACCTGTGGAGTTAAAAATCTCTTCCTTATACTGAGCCAAATTAACCTCCTGTAGCTTTCACCAATTTGGTCTTAGATCTGCCCTCTGGAGAGACACAAAATAAACCTAATCCCTCTACTAGACAGCTAATCTCTTTATGTGATTCTCTTAAAAGAAATTATGGTGACTCAGACTACAGTTCTATCAAGCATATAATAAACTCCATAGCTTTACCCTCCTTTCCTTTCAGTGGCAGAGCAGGTTTACATGAGTCCACTTAATATGCTGGGAGAAGGGAAAATGTTCCTTGTTGGCAGGCCCTGGTGCTACAGCCCAATTCAAGGACCCAGTTGGTTGGCTGTCCTGGATGGTCAGAAGCAGATGAGAACCTGGTAAAGGACAGTGCTGGACAGGCAGGTTCCCTTGGATTTTCCTCTCTGTTACTGTAACACACAGCTTTCTGCTGGCCCTGAACTCTCCTTAGTCTGTGTCAGAAGTCATGGATTTTCCATTTTTGTGTGTTTGTTAGAATCTGGAGAGTTTTCCACAGAGCCCACCCACTGGGAGTTTGATTTAGTAGAGTAAAGCAGGCCTAGGTGCTGATGTCCTGATTAAACTTTACATATGGTGAAACGCTGACGTAGCGAAGAAACTCTTCCCAGTGTGAAAAAAGTAAAACAATACCTTGCATTTTGGTTTTATTTAACCATAAAGCACACACACTTAACATTTAACTTGTTGGTTTTATGCATTTAAATTAAATTACTAAATCCTGTGTTATATAAATAATAAGACTTTAAGGTATTTATTATTCAACTCATACCAATCACTAAGTCTATCAAACTTCTTCCTGAATAAGGAGAGACACATCTGCAGGTTACGGACTAATAAACTAAGGTGCTTGTTGGGAAATGAACATAGACCTTAAAAAGGGAGCCAGGCTTCTGAATTGCAGCATGTCCCCTGTCTTGGATTGGCTAATAGAACAGTGCCTGAGCTAAGGAACTTTACAAGGAGAGCACATTTTGGTCCCACAATTAGCTGATCAACCCTGTGATTGAAGTTAACACATAAATCACACCTGGATAAGCACCTCCACACACATCCTATGCAACCCTGTGGGAATTTTAATAAAGCTATAGAGGGTTCCAGTAGACAGGTTACAACAAGTTAAAACATTTCACAGCAGTCTAAATACCTGAAGAGTTTAATTATGCAAAAAAAAAAAAAAATCCTTCTTTCCTTTGAGAACAACAGCTTATTTCTTTTCAAAATAGTTGGCACGGTTCTTTTACAAATATAGAAGGTCTAACTCAGCTTTGAAGTAACGCTATCCCAAGGCAGCCCTGGTGACCTTGTTTCTTGTAGCAGAGTGAATCTATGTCCCACCCATAATTTAGCACTTAGTAAACTGACTAGAAAAGTTGAGTAACAAATTTAGAAAAAGGTTTTGGTAATAACAACTTACTTCCCTACTAAGGCATTTCATGTGTTTTCGCAAAATAAAATTATTCTCAAATACATGTAGCAAAAGTATTGAACTTTCATTTTCTGTTAGGGATGAAGACTTTCTCTGGTTCGCTGACCTTCCTCTTCTTCCTGAAGTTTTCGAAACTTTGCTGATGGCGCACAAAATTCCTTCTTTGAATCTGTGAGAATCACCAGAGAGAGGTACAATTCAGCAGAGATTTTGACATTTGCACAAGACATACATAAGACAGGTAGACCAAGCATTAATCCCTTGAGCTGCATAACGGATCCAAACCTGCTTTCCTATGGGTTGGTTTGGCCCTGCACAGAGGCCCTGCTGCCAGTATCAGAGTCTGGTATTCCAAGTTTCAGGAGTTGAGGTCCCTTGGAAGCAGCCAGGTTCTGGGACAGTTTCTTGGCTCTCTCTAGAGAATTCAGCACATCCAACTCTTGAGGGAAGGGTTGTCAAGGTGTGGGGTGAACAAGGAGCAATTAAGGGTCAGGAGAATTCTAGTACACTCATTGCTTTGAAGGAAATATAATTTAAGTTCCAATTTCAGTTAGCAGAGACATACAGCCTTGTCTTTTCTATCGTATGTTCAGATTAATGAATTAAGAAGGACCATGACCTTTTTACTGAAGAGAGGTATATGTTATTGATTAAAGGGAAGTTGATTAGTGAATCATCACAGAGATGTATTTCTCCATTGGATTCGGCTTTGGTAAAGATTTTAAAACTTACTTTTGCTTAACAATGATGAACAATTGGATACATTATAATCTATCAGATAATCCTTACTGCCTAGAATTCCAAGAAACACATTTATATATTTTCTATTCTAGATGGGAGGAAAGATTTTTTTTTTCTTTGAGACAGAGTCTCAAGCTGTCGCCCTGGGTAGAGTGCTGTAGCGTCACAGCTCACAGCAACCTCAAACTCCTGGGCTTAAGTGATTATCTGGCCGGGGCGGGTTCAAACACGCCAGCCTTGGTGTATGTGGCCAATGCCCCACCTACTGAACTATGGGCACCACCAGGAGGAAATATTTTTCTATGTCCTCTCTTCTTTCTTTGGAAGGAAAATGGAATAAGATATATATTTCAAAGTAAGACTTGTTAGAATATATAGTAAAAATTCCAACATTATCCTTTTTTCTTTTGTAATAGAGGCATGTTATTATTATTATTGATATGTTACCACTACAAAATAGTGGGAATGTCAATAGAACATTTAACCACCGTTTAGAAACAAAGATTGGGTCTAAACAAAGATTGGGTCTAATTCAAGCCATAATTTATTCTCTGCTTTTAGAAAGCAGTCGAGTTCCTGATCTCAGAAACCAAAAATTGCCTATGGCTTAAACTAAAACATTAACTATATAAAACATTAAACTTCTGAGAAAATAAATAAAGCAGCTTATCAAATAATTGCTTTGCTTATACATGTAAAAGTTAGAAATGGATTGCTCCAAAGGAACAGAAATAGAGACATAAAAACCTAAAACACAAGAACCACCTTCTTTATCTAAGAGATGAGTGTGTTTTGGTTTGGCTGCATGAAAATGTACTTGGTAAAAGTCAGCTTCTCTGGAAATGAAGCTTGGGCATGCTTTTCATTCAAACCAAACTATCCTCACATCTATCAAATCTTGTACACATGAAAGAAGAGAAGGTGAGTGCACAAATTCTCATATGACCAGCTGACCTGATGGGTTTAATAATTTTGTTCTCTTATACTTCTATTGTTCAAGTAAACCAGAGTTTTATTGCAAGTTGTAGAATTTCAATTTTATTGCAGTATGTCTGTCAAAACATCTTCAATACTATATACAATAGTATTGAAGGCAACCAGTGAGGCCTGGGAACTCATGGTTTATAGAAAACTAGTGAGTTCAAAAGTAAGTACTTATCAGTTAGCAGATACTTCCTAGCATAGATAAATAATTCAGGCATCCTCAAACTTTTTAAACAGGGGGCCAGTTCACTGTCCCTCAGACCGTTGGAGGGCCAGACTATAGTTTAAAAAAAAAATTATAAACAAATTCCTATGCACACTGCACATATCTTATTTTGAAGTCAAAAAACAAATACAATCACACCCCTCATGTGCCCTGCGGGCCGCAGTTTGAGGATCCCTGATCTACATGAACTTTATAAACCAATAAATTTATCCACATTTGAAAAACATTTTTCACATATATATCCAACTGGATGAGTTTGCAGATTTGATGCTAAAGCCAACCAACTAAGCAAAGGGCCAGCCATCAGGCAGGGTAGACAGATTATCTGGAAGATTTGAGCAACATCATATGACTTCTAAAGCATTTCAGATTCTATTTTAAGCACATAGTTTTTTTTTATTTTTAAAAGTATAAAAATGCTGGAAGAATTTTATTCAAATTCAACATTTAATGTCTTCCCTAATAAAGCACATAGTTTTTAAAGCGTATCTTGATGCAGACTAACCAGAAGCTACTATCGTCTGTCTACTAACAGAACTTTAGGAATAGAGTATCCACACATGTGTGTGAAAATAAGCCCTGAAGATACACATTTCCCTACTTCTTCTTTTTTCTTTTTTTTTTTGGCATAGTAACATATTCTGTATTTGAGAAGCCAAAGAGCAGGATTTGCCTTACGCACAGATAGGATATGCTGCTGATTTGTTAGTGCCTCCACCCATTATTACTTCTCCAATCCATTCTCCACTCTGGACCACTTCATTCTCTGCTTTGTCATTCATATATTAATGTCCCACTGTCCTCAGGATAAAGTTTTATGGCACTGGCCCATCTCCGTAGCTTCATCTTGCCCTGTACTTACTTAACCACTTGCAGTAGTCTTAACAGGTCTTGTTTGCCCACCTCCTACATTGCCTTTAATGTCCATTCTCATGCTCTGCTCCTCACTTCTTAACCTGACCCAGGGGCAGCTCTGGAATTCCTTCTGCCTGCTGGGCTTTCTGACACTCTTAGGACTATGTTCTGACCTTATTCTTTTTATAGAATTTACTACATAGAATGATCAGGACTACTTACCAGTCTTCCTTTCCAGACTGTAACCTCCTTGAGACTAGTGACAATACCATCTTTGAATTCTCAATTCCCTGGCATCTGGTAATGCTCTGAATTAATGAATTGGCTGAATTAATGATTTTAGTCAGGCGCTGTACTGAGCACTAATACTGTATCTCTAGTAATATAAAGATGAATAAGGCATAATTGGTTTTCCAGGATTGAGCCTTACAATGCAACGGAATTAAGCAAGTGAGTAAAACATCATGTAATACAATATCATGCCAAAATAGCCATTCATTCATTCAGCAGTTATTTATTGAGTGCCAACTATGTGCATAGCACTGTTCTAGGTACTTGGGATGTATTAGTGAACAAAAGAGAGAAAAATCCCTGTGGATTTTACAATCTGGCCATGTTACTTTTGGGGTTAATATTTTCTAATGGCAAGCACTGCTTTTAGGACAAAGTCTAAAAATGGCCTTACATACCCCCAGCAGTGGTTCTTCACATTTTCAGGAAAGGGAAAGCCTTGATGAAAGTTATGTACTCCGTCGTTAGAAAAATGCTCATGCCACCACTCACACACTTACCTACTTTGGCAGGCCTTCTGAGCAGCTACTAGATATTCAAAAAGCCTCCCAATTAGAGTTATGACTCCTCAGGACCTAGCCATGCCCAGCCTTACACCTTGTTTCTCATACCTTGTTTCTTTCTGATTCTGGACCTCTGCACATGATGCTCCTTTTGCCTAAAATGTTCTTTCTCCCTCACCAGCCCTCCTTTTTGCCTAGTTTATTCGTACTTACTCTTCAGATCTCAGATAAAAAATTATTTCCATAAGGAAACTTTTCTTATTCCCATCCCAATTTAGTTAGGTCTCCCAGTCATTGACCTCTATAGAGTTCTAGGAGATCAGGAACATACTTTTTCTTTATCACATTTGTATCTCCAACAGCTAGTAAGAACCTTGCACATAGTAGGGGCTCAATAAATTCAATTCCAGTGAACAATGAGTGAATTAATGAATGACTCTTTAAAGAGCACTCCACCTGCAGTGTAGAAATGTGCTGGAGGCATGCATTAAGTGGATACAGGGTGACGAGTCTGCCATAGTGGTATTCAGGTGATGACTTGGGTGGCAGTGGAGGTAGAGAGTAGTCAACACTGAGAGAAATACTTAGGAGGTAGAAGCAGAAAGATGGCCAATTGGATATGACGGTAAGAGAGGTAGAGGAGTCAATAAGAGTACTCCAGATTCTAGTTTGGCTAACTGCATGGATGGCGGTGCTGTTCTCTCAGGTAGAGAACAGTGGGAACCTGGTAACTGCTGAGTTTAAAGTACCTGCAAAACCTCCACATGGACATGTTGAAATAGACAGCTGTATTTGGAAGTCTGAAGCTCAGGAGAGAGGTCTGGGTTGGAGATGCAAATCTGAGAGTCACAAGTATATGGAGGATAATTAATGCCATGGGTGTGGAAGAATTTTCTTATTGAGAGATCAAAGAGTGAGAAGGGAAAGAGGCCAGGACATAGCCTCAAGGAACTCCAACATTTAGAGATTATCAGATAGAGGATGTATTGACAAAGGGGACTGAGAATGAACGCCATAAAAGAATTCTAGTAGACTGTCATGTTAAGGAAGTCAAGGGAAGAGAGTTTCAATAAGAGACAGTGAAGAAAATAAAAGGTGGTGGTCAATAGCATCAAGTGTTGCTGAGATAACAAGAAAGATGAGAACTGAAATATGTCCACTTGACTTAGCCACATGGAGGTTACTGAGTGAATTAGATTGGGGATGGCAGAAGTCACATTGAAATCATTTCAGGAGTGCATAGATAAAAGAAATTGAGGCAACAAGTACACAAAGTTTATAAAAGTCAGGAGGGAGTGACTAACTCTGCCTGGGGAATTTAGAGAAGGCTTCTTAGAAAAGGGACATTGATCTCTGAGTCTTAAAGGATGAATAGCAATTTACCAGACTAGAAGTGACGGTAGGGGCAAGAGAGGTTATTCTTCTAGGCCAAAGGTTTAGCATGTTTAAAGAAAATGGGAATCATGAAAAGACATGAAAGGCATATGAGACAGTGAGAAATGTCCTTTTATTAGATTGGCTCTTAGGGTTAGGTGTTATGGATCCACCATACTCCTGTTAAAAATGTAAATTCTGGGCCAGGAGTGGTGACTTACACCTGTAATCCTAGTACTCTGGGAGGCTGAGGCTGGTGGATTGCTTGCACTTAGGAATTCAAGACCAGCATGAACAAGAGAGTAACTCCATCTCTACTAAAAATAGAAAAACCCAGTTGGGCGTAGTGGTGCACGCCTGTAGTCCCAGCTACTTGAGATGCTGAGGGAAGGAGATCACTCAAGCCCAAAAGCTTGAGATTGCTGTGAGCTATGATGATGCCAGGGCATTCTACCCAGGGTGACAGAGTGAGACTGTCTCAAAACAAAACAAAGCAAAAGTAAATTCCTCTCAATATGATGTTAGTATAAATTAACTTATCAAATGGTCTCCAAGAGGCAGCTTGCTGAACACAGGGCCTTAGAAAAAGACATAATATGTTCAATATAGAAAGAGCAGTTCAGGGCACAGTATTTGCTTTGCATTAAGAGAGAGAGTACGTGGGTGATCAATGTAGAAGCTAGCCTTAAGCAACCAGGAAATAAATTGTGAATATTTGATGTGCCTAGGGTAAGAGTGCAGTGAATTTTGCTATGTCAAAGTTATTTTTTAGATCAGATCTGGCAAAATGTTTTCTCTTTAGAAACCAGTCTTTGCCAGTATAAATTTATGATTAAATCTTAAGCCTAGAATTTTTGGGATCGGCAGTTCCCAGATCCAGGAATTCTATGGTTCAGAGGGTCAGTGTCCCTATAAATAAGTTATATTACTGATGTTAGTTTTGATATCTTTCCCTTAGCATTCATCCTTCTGGAACAATGTAAAATAAATGCTATTAATGTACGTTTTCATTGTGATGAATGAGCAGGAAGAAAGCAAATGCCAAAAGAAAATACCCAACTTCAGTAGAGCTGTAAACTCTCTTGATATGTTGGGAAAGTCCAATGTCTTACTGGGATTTATAAAAGGTTTGCCCATTCATTTAATTTCTTTATTTTCTGTAGTTTATAACCAGAGTTCTGGACCATGACTATCTCCATTTAGGAGGTAAATGTGTATTCTTCTGAGCATCATGGCCAGATATTTTCATTTATCTCTAAAAGTTATATCAGTCCTCCCTTCTTCCCTTCTCTAAAGTACTATATGACTTTAAAAGTTTTATAATTAATGTAGTTATTCAACACTTGTTTTTCTGAATACATTATTTGTGCAAGACATTGTACTAAACACTAAAGATACAAAGTGATCAAGATATACTTCATGTCCTCAAAGAGGGCCTGGTAGGGGAAAACAAATGGGTTATAAACGGGTCGCCATGTACTCTGTACATGAGAGAGTCATGTATAGGGTATAGAGGGGTTCCAAAAAGATCTTATCAGTTCTTTCTAGCAAGGCTTCAAAAGGGATGTGAAGTTTGAATTAAGTAGTGCAAGATGAGTAGACATTCACTAGGCAAATAGCATTAGGGAATGGGGTTGCAGAGAAAACATTTTATACAGAAGGAGAACAGGCATATAAACCAGAATAACTCTGGAGGATTTGGAATAGTTCACTGGGATTAACAGGAGGAGTGCAGGTATGGTGGGCTGGGTCAGACGTCATTCTTTAAAGTCTGGAATTTGCTCCATAATGGAGTGCACTGAAGGGTTCCAATTTCAACCTGCTTTAGAAAGACCCCTATAGCAGCAGTGTGAAGGGTGGATCAGGGAGAAGCAAGATGAGAAGGAATAAGACTACTTCAGAAGAGAATCATCTGACCAAGACAAGAGTAGCAATGAAGTTAGAGAGCACTAATGGGCTTAGAGGGCTGAGAAGAGTCAACATGAACAGGGGGCACCTGAGCCCTACTATGACTTGACCATTAACTGGAATAGGCACAGGTCTGTTGAAAGAAGTCAAAAAGGACAAAAATTACCCATGTTTCTGGTTATGCCATTGACTAAGATGGGAAAGAGAAGAAGTTAAGAGAGTGGGAGGTGGGAACATGTAGGGAGGATAGATGGAGAAATAATTGACTGTTTTCCAGATTCTGAATTGGAGGTAAGATATCCAGGCATTGATTGCATGACCTGGAGCTAAGGGTGGAGGAAACAGCATCAAGAGCACACAGAGAAAGAAGTATTCACTTTGGACAAAAGAAGAAATATTACTTCTTCTGAGGTCTGGAAGGAAAGCAGTGAAGTGGATATAGACACAGGTAAATATTTAAATACAAGGGCAGGAAGTTGAATGATTCATGCCTCATGACCTTACTTATTTCTATGAAACAGAGTTTAGATCATCTGTTTGGAAGGGGAGGGAATTTGTCTTGGGTGGTACTTAAGTGATGAAAGTATGGAATAGTCATTTGGACAATGGGAAAGGAAACTGATCATAGACTTTATAAAAATAATGTTGACTATTGCTTAGGATCCAAATAGCTTCAAGATAAATTACTTTCAAATTGAAACCCTTACGGTTGACATATTAAGGTTGACATGTTTTGCTCTGCAAGTTACAAATATTTGAATGCTTACAATGGACCATATACTAAAAACAGTACACGTTATATCATTTATTCCTCACAATAACTGTGTGAGATCAGAGAGTGGGACATTTTATTCTTCTTTTATAGATGTGGAAACTAAAGCTCAGAGAAGTGAAATGACTTATCCAGTTCACACATTTAGTAAATGGAAGTCTTAAACCCAGTTCTCCTGATTTCAAATTTAGTGCATCTTATAATCCGCTTCTTGAACCCAAAGGTAGAAAACAAAGGTAGGAAATTGTAGGAGAGGCCATCAGAACTCTTTGTAAGGCTCTTAGCCTTCTATCTGGGATTGACCCTTTCTTGGGCATAGCCTACTGGCACCTTAACCCAAACACAACCAAAGTTGAATTCATTGTTTTTCCTTTATAACCAATTTTTCCTCACGATTCTATACTTTCTGTTAATCATTACTTCCCAGTCATGAAGGTGGAAAACGCAGTCATCTTTGATTCCTCCCTCATCTCCTAATGCCTACCTACACAGTGTTCTTGTAATGAGTAAATGGAATAGCACAGATAGAGAACATGATATAATATTTCACATGTTTAAGTCAGTCACTGATAGTATTATCATTCCTACTGTCACAGGAATGAATCCCCAACGCCAATCAAATTGGACCCTCGGGGTAGGTTGAAAAATGGGCCCCAAAAGATATCCATGTCCTAAATTCTGTGAATGTGAACTGATATGGCAAAGATGAAAAGGGAAATTCTTACAGATACAAAAAAGGATCTTGAGATAGAATAATTACTTTTAATTTTCCAAGTGGGATGGCCCTAAATATAATCATATGTATACTATAAGAAAGAGGCAGAGAAAGTTTTGAACACACAAAAGGAAGACAATGTGATTACAAAGGCAGACATTGGTGTTACGTGACCAGGAATGCTAGCCACTACCATAATATGGAAGAGGCAAAGTCAGTAGAACCTCCCTTAGATTCCTGAGAGAAAGCATGGCTTTGCCAACACCTTGGTTTTAGCCCAGTGATACTGATTTTGGACTTCCGGCCTCTAGAACTGTAAAGAGAATACACTTCTATTGTTCTAAGCCACCAAATTAGTAGTAATCAGTTACACCAGCCAAGGGAACTATTACGTAAATTCACAATTTCCCACATTTTTTTCCTTCTCTGTTTCCTCCATATTTAACAAAACAGAAATCTTTCATTTTTTTCTTATAAATTTGAATAATTCCTTCAAGTCCAATTTCTAATAGTATTTCATCTTCAAAGCCTCTCCTGCTACTTTAATCTAATACAAGCTTTCTTTCCAACAAATACCAGCACATTTTTGTATTTGTATTTTTCTGACACCATCAATATTTATAAATAATTTGTCCTATACCTGGAACTAGGTTTTAAGTTTTAATGTGTTTGTCTTAATTTTATGGTGGTTAGCTTCTCTGCAGTGTCTTTCACATAGTAGGTATCGATAATGCTTTACTACCCTACCTCTACTACTTAAAAAAGTGTTCAAACAGTGAATATATTCAAAAGCTGCACTGTCCAGTATGGTAGCCATTAGCTGCATGTGGCCATTTATATTTACATGAATCAATATGAAATAAAATTTAAAATTCAATTCCTCCGTTGCATTAGCCCCATTTCAAGTGTTCAGTAGCCATATGCGGTAAGTGCCAATCTGTTAGACATCACTATATTTGTTCCGTATTTGAACATTTTCATCATCAAAGAACATTCTATTGGGCAGAGTGGCTTTACAGAGGATATAATACATAGAAAATTTCCTAGGATTATATTAATAATAGAAACATAGATACCAGAAATAATGTTTCCTAAAAATACAAAGACATTGTTATAAAAATGTCAATTTTTCCCAAGATTAATTTATCAAATCAATACAATCTCAACCAAATTCCATTAATATATCTTCTGGAACTTAAGCTGATTCTAATAGTAATATGGAAAAGAAAATTTATGGGAAAAACTTAAAAACACTGAAAAGAAGAATAATGAGGGGAAAGAGTTGCCCCACCAAATATCAAAAACTGCTATAAAGTTAAAACATGATAGCAATGTATAAGAATAGATACATGGATAAGTGAAATAGAACAGGAAGTCTAAAAACAAACTTAGGAATATACGGGAATTTGGTTTATGATAGTAGTGGCATTTCAATTAGAAGGGAAAGGACAGACTATTCAGTTGGTACCAATACAATGGCAAAAAGTCTCATACCAGAAAAAGAATCCCAGCTAGTATAAGGAACCAAATATAGGGGGAAAAAAACTATAAGCTTATCAGAGGAAAATATTGTTTATTTTTCATTGGAAAAATAGCATTGGAAAGATCTTCTTAAGTAACATAAAATGATGAAACCATTGAAAGACATCCACATGCATGGACTAGAAAACTTGACATTGTTAAGAATTCAATACTACCCCCAAATAATTTACATATTCAATGCAATCCCTGTCAAAATCCCAATAATTTTTTTTTTTAGAAGTAGAAAAACCCCTGCTCAAATTCATATGGAACATCATGGTCTCCAAATACCCAAAACAATTTTGAATAAGAACAGAGTTGGAGATCTCATACTCGCTGATTTTAAAACTTACTACAAAGCTACAGTAACCAAAACAGTGCAGTACTGGCATGAAAACAGACATACAGACCAATGGAATAGAATAGAGAGCTCAGAAACAAACCCTGACATACACAGTCAGGTGATTTTCAACAGGGTGCCAACAACATTCAATGAGGAAAGGACAGTCTTTTCAAGAAACACTGTTGAGTGAAGTGGATATTCATATGCAAAAGAATGAAGTTGGACCTTTATCTTAGATGACACAAAAATTAACTCAAAATGGATCAAAGATCTAAACTTGAGAGTCAAAACTTACAGAAGAAAACATAGGGAAAATCTTCATAACATTAAATTTGGCAAGAATTTTTTGGATATGACACCAAAACACAGGCAACGAAAGAAAACACAGGAAAATTGGACTTTATCAAAATTGAAAACTTTTGTGCATCAAAGAACACTATGAAGACAGTGAAAAAGCAACCCATGGAATGGGAAAACATATTTGCAGGTCATATATCTGATAAGGGGTTAATATTAACAATATACAAAGAACTATAATTCAACTACAACAACTGAAACAATTTGGTTTTAAAATGGGCAAAGCCCTTGAAAAGACATTTCTTCAAAGAAGATAAACAATTAGCCAATAAACCCGTGAAAAAAATGTTCAACATCACTAATCATTAGAGAAATGCAAATCAAAGCCACAATGATAGAGCACTTCATGCCAAAAACACTTCATGTTTTGGATAATAGGGTGGCTATTATCCAAAACAAAACAAATAAAAAATAAACAAATGTTGGGGATGATGTGGAGAAACTGCAACACTTGTGCATTGCTGATAGAAAGGTAAAATGGGGCGGCACCTGTGGTTCAGTGGGTAGGGTGCAGGCCCCATATACCGAGGGTGGCAGGTTCAAACCTGGCCCTGGCCAAACTGCAACAAAAAATAGCCAGGTGTTGTGGTGGGCACCTGTAGTCCCAGCTACTCAGGAGGCTAAGGCAGGAGAATCACCTAAACCCAGGAGTTGGAGGTTGCTATGAGCTGTGACGTCACAGCACTCTACAGAGGGTGACAGCTTGAGATTCTGTCTCAAAAAAAAAAAGAACAACAGAAAAAAGAAAGATAGATAAAATGGTGCAGCTGTTATGGAAAATAATAGGAAAGTTCCTGAAAAAATTAAAAATAGAATTACCATATGATCCAGCAATACCACTTCTGGGTATATACCCCAAAGGACTGAAAGCAGCACCTTGAAACAAGCATTATTCACAATAGACAAAAGGTAGAAGCAACCCAAGTGTACATCAATGGATGAATGAATAACATACCTTCTCTCTATATAATGGAATATTATTTGGCCTTAAAAAGAAGTATATTCTGATATGTGCTTAAACCAGGGATAAACCTTGAAGACATTATGCTAAATGCTAAGTGAAATAAGAGACAAAAGAACAAATAGTGTACGATTTCACTTGCATGAGGTATTTAGAGTAGTCAAATTCATAGAGACAGAAAGTAGAATGATGGCTGCCAAGCATCAGGGAAAAAGGTAGATGGGAGTTATGTTCTATTATGTTATGTTTAATGGGCATAGAGTTTTAGTTTGGGAAGACCAAAAAAGTTCTGGAAATGAATAGTGGTGGAAAATCTGGATAACTTACAAAAGCTCCAAATGCACATGTCTTTTGACCCCTAAACATCTATTCTAGACAGATGCTCCCAGATGGGCTCAAAAAGTCATGTTCAAGGACATTCCCTGAAGCAGTGTTCTAAGGAACAGTAAAAACAACTTAAATCAATAGCAGAAACTTGAAACAAACTAAGTATTTTAATACTAAGAATTACTATGCCACAGTTAAAAAGAATGATTAAAAAGAATGAGGTTGACTTGATACCTGTAGCTCAAGCGGCTAAGGCGCCAGCCACATACACCAGAGATGGTAGGTTCAAATCCAGCCTGGGCCTGCCAAACAACAATGACAACTACAACCAAAACATTGCCAGGCATTGTGGCGGGCACCTATAGTCCCTGCTACTTGAGAGCTGAGGCAAGAGAATCGCTTAAGCCCAAGAGTTGGAGTTATTGTGAGCTGTGAT